>NC_066585.1:362882432-363211841 GCF_024323335.1 Lathyrus oleraceus | reverse complement strand
CAACTTAAGTCAATAAATTAATTATATTTTTTTTTTTGCTTATTATCTTTATTTTAATGTTTAAAGCATATATTTAATTTTAAAAAAGGTATAAAACAAGCAAATCATTCTACCAATGTTGATTGGGTGTAGTAAATATAGTCAGTCACCTTGAGAAGTCTAATGTGTTTCACAAATAAATCAAGTAGCTAAGTAATATGTGTATGTATATGTCATTTTAATTCAAAGACATGCATTCTGAGTGTTTCAA
Organism: Lathyrus oleraceus; assembly: GCF_024323335.1. Taxonomy (NCBI): domain Eukaryota; kingdom Viridiplantae; phylum Streptophyta; class Magnoliopsida; order Fabales; family Fabaceae; genus Lathyrus; species Lathyrus oleraceus. The sequence goes on along the minus strand of NC_066585.1, from coordinate 363,211,591 downwards.
CCCATGTTATAATGTTCAAAGCAAACTTTGCTCTTTTTCCATTTATCCATCTAATAGGTTTCATATTTCTAATAAAAGCAACTCTGCGTTATTTTCACAATGTTTTTTCTTTTTTCATAACTTTAACCATTTTTATCTATATAACTTTCATTTCTTTATTTCTTTTTTTCATTGTCATTTTAAAGAAATATTATGATATCAATACATTATACTTTTGAATTTAGATTTAATAAAACTCAAATATACATTACAACTTAAGTCAATAAAATTAATTATAATTTTTTTTTCATATTCTCTTATTTTAATGTTTAAAACATATATTTAATTTTAAAAAGGTATAAAATAGGCAAATCATTCCTACCAATGTTGACTTTGTGTAGTAAATATAGTCAGTCACCTTGAGAAGGCTACTGTGGTAAACAAATAATCAATTAGCTAAGTAATATGTGTATATTATATGTTATTTTAATTCAAAGACATGCATTATGAGTGTTTCAACCCATGTTATCATGTTCAAAACAAACTTTGCTCTTTTTCCATGTATCAATTTAATAGGTTTCATGTTTCTAATAAAAACTATTCTGCATTATTTCACAGTTTGTTTTGTTTCTCATAACTTTAACCATTTTTGTCTATATAAACTTTCTTTTTATTTATTTCTTTTTTGCATTGTCATTTAAAAAAATTATGATATCAATACATTATACTTTAGAATTTAAGATTTATTAAAACTTAAATATACATTACAACTTAAGTCAATGAAATTAATTATATTTTTTTTGCATATTCTCTTGTTTTAATGTTTAAAACATATATTTAATTTTAAAAAAGGTATAAAACAAGAAAATCATTCTACCAATGTCGATTTGGTGTAGTAAATATAGTCAGTCACCTTGAGAAGACTACTGTTTTAAAAAAATATAAAGTAGCTAAGTAATATGTGTATATATATGTCATTTTAATTCAAAGACATGCATTATGAGTGTTTCAACCCATGTTATAATGCTCAAAACAAACTTTGCTCTTTTTCCATGGATCAATTTAATAGGTTTCATGTTTCAAATAAAAGCTATTTTGCGTTATTTTAAAGTTTGTTTTGTTTTTCATAACTTTAACCATTTTTGTCTACATAAACTTTCAATTTCTTTATTTCTTATTTTCATTGTCATTTTAAAGAAAATATTATGATATCAATACATTATACTTTAGAATTTAAGATTTAATAAAACTCAAATATACATTACAACTTAAGTCAATAAATTAAATATAATTTTTTTGCGTATTCTCTGGTTTTAATGTTTAAAGCATATATTTAATTTTAAAAAAGGTATAAAACAAGCAAATCATTCTACCAATGTTGATTTGGTGTAGTAAATATAGTCAGTCACCTTGAGAAGGCTACTGTGTTAAACAATAAATCAAGTAGTTAAGTAATATGTGTATGTATATGTCAATTTTATTCAAAGACACGCATCTAATGGGTTTCATGTTTCTAATTAAAGCATCTCTTTGTTATTTTCACAATTTGTTTTTTTTTTCATAACTTTAACCAGTTTTGTCTATATAAACTTTGATTTTCATTATTTCTTTTTTTAACTGTCATTTTAAAATAAAAATAAGAATTATGATATACATACATTATACTTTGGAATTTTAGATTTAATAAAACTCAAATATACATTACAACTTAAGTCAATAAAATTAATTATAATTTTTTTTGCATATTCTCTTATTTTAATGTTTAAAACATATATTTAATTTTAAAAAAGGTATAAAATAAGAAAATCATTCTACCAATGTTGATTTAGTGTAGTAAATATAGCCAGTCACCTTGAGAAGGCTACTGTGTTATACAAATAAATCTAGCAGCTAAGTAATATGTGTACGTATATGTCATTTTAATTAAATAAAATGCATTATGAGTGTTTCAACCCATGTTATAATGTTCGAATCAAACTTTGCTCTTTTTCCATGTATCCATCTAATAGGTTTCATGTTTCTAATAAAAGCAATTCTACGTTATTTTCACAATTTGTTTGTTTTTCATGACCTTAACGATTTTTGTCTATATAAACTTTCATGATCTTTACTTGTTTTTTTCATTGTCATTTTGAAAAAAAATAAAAATTATGATATCAGTACATTATACTTTAGAATTTAGATTTAATAAACTCAAATATACATTACAACTTAAGTCAATAAAATTAATTATATTTTTTTTGCTTATTATCTTATTTTAATGTTTAAAGCATATATTTAATTTTAAAAAAGGTATAAACAAGCAAATCATTCTACCAATGTTGATTTGGTGTAGTAAATATAGTCAGTCACCTTGAGGAGACTAATGTGTTAAACAAATAAATCAAGTAGCTAAGTAATATGTGTATGTATATGTCATTTTAATTCAAAGACATGCATTCTGAGTGTTACAACCCATGTTATAATGTTCAAAGCAAACTTTGCTCTTTTTCCATTTATCCATCTAATAGGTTTCATATTTCTAATAAAAGCAACTCTGCGTTATTTTCACAATGTTTTTTCTTTTCATAACTTTAACCATTTTTATCTATATAAACTTTCATTTCTTTATTTCTTTTTTTCATTGTCATTTTAAAGAAAATATTATGATATCAATACATTATACTTTTGAATTAAGATTTAACAAAACTCAAATATACATTACAACTTAAGTCAATAAAATTTATTATAATTTTTTTTTCATATTCTCTTATTTTAATGTTTAAAACATATATTTAATTTTAAAAAAGGTATAAAATAGGCAAATCATCCTACCAATGTTGACTTTGTGTAGTAAATATAGTCAGTCACCTTGAGAAGGCTACTGTGGGAAACAAATAAATCAATTAGCTAAGTAATATGTGTATATGTATATGTTATTTTAATTCAAAGACATGCATTATGAGTGTTTCAACCCATGTTATCATGTTCAAAACAAACTTTGCTCTTTTTCCATGTATCAATTTAATAGGTTTCATGTTTCTAATAAAAGCTATTCTGCATTATTTTCACAGTTTGTTTTGTTTCTCATAACTTTAACCATTTTTGTCTATATAAACTTTCTTTTTATTTATTTCTTTTTTCATTGTCATTTAAAAAAAGTATTATGATATCAATACATTATACTTTAGAATTTAAGATTTATTAAAACTTAAATATACATTATAACTTAAGTCAATGAAATTAATTATAATTTTTTTTGCATATTCTCTTGTTTTAATGTTTAAAACATATATTTAATTTAAAAAAGGTATAAAACAAGTAAATCATTCTACCAATGTCGATTTGGTGTAGTAAATATAGTCAGTCACCTTGAGAAGACTACTGTTTTAAACAAATAAATAAAGTAGCTAAGTAATATGTGTATATATATGTCATTTTAATTCAAAGACATGCATTATGAGTGTTTCAACCCATGTTATAATGCTCAAAACAAACTTTGCTCTTTTTCCATGGATCAATTTAATAGGTTTCATGTTTCAAATAAAAGCTATTTTGCGTTATTTTAAAAGTTTGTTTTGTTTTTCATAACTTTAACCATTTTTGTCTACATAAACTTTCAATTTCTTTATTTCTAATTTTCATTGTCATTTTAAAGAAAATATTATGATATCAATACATTATACTTTAGAATTTAAGATTTAATAAAACTCAAATATACATTACAACTTAAGTCAATAAAATTAAATATAATTTTTTTGCATATTCTCTGGTTTTAATGTTTAAAGCATATATTTAATTTTAAAAAAGGTATAAAACAAGCAAATCATTCTACCAATGTTGATTTGGTGTAGTAAATATAGTCAGTCACCTTGAGAAGGCTACTGTGTTAAACATATAAATCAAGTAGTTAAGTAATATGTGTATGTATATGTCAATTTTAATTCAAAGACACGCATCTAATGTTTCAACCCATGTATTAATGTTCAAATCAAACTTTGCTCTTTTTCCATGTATCCATCTAACAGGTTTCATGTTTCTAATAAAGCATCTCTTTGTTATTTTCACAATTTGTTTTTTTTTTCATAACTTAACCAGTTTTGTCTATATAAACTTTGATTTTCATTATTTCTTTTTTTAACTGTCATTTTTTAAAAAAATAAAAATTATGATATACATACATTATACTTTGGAATTTTAGATTTAATAAAACTCAAATATACATTACAACTTAAGTCAATAAAATTAATTATAATTTTTTTTTGCATATTCTCTTATTTTAATGTTTAAAACATATATTTAATTTTAAAAAAGGTATAAAATAAGAAATCATTCTACCAATGTTGATTTAGTGTAGTAAATATAGCCAGTCACCTTGAGAAGGCTACTGTGTTATACAAATAAATCTAGCAGCTAAGTAATATGTGTACGTATATGTCATTTTAATTAAATAAAATGCATTATGAGTGTTTCAACCCATGTTATAATGTTCAAATCAAACTTTGCTCTTTTTCCATGTATCCATCAAATAGGTTTCATGTTTCTAATAAAAGCAATTCTACGTTATTTTCACAATTTGTTTTGTTTTTCATGACCTTAACGATTTTTGTCTATATAAACTTTCATGATCTTTACTTGTTTTTTTCATTGTCATTTTGAAAAAAAATAAAAATTATGATATCAGTACATTATACTTTAGAAATTTAGATTTAATAAAACTCAAATATACATTACAACTTAAGTCAATAAAATTAATTATATTTTTTTTTGCTTATTATCTTATTTTAATGTTTAAAGCATATATTTAATTTTAAAAAGGTATAAAACAAGCAAATCATTCTACCAATGTTGATTTGGTGTAGTAAATATAGTCAGTCACCTTGAGGAGACTAATGTGTTAAACAAATAAATCAAGTAGCTAAGTAATATGTGTATGTATATGTCATTTTAATTCAAAGACATGCATTCTGAGTGTTACAACCCATGTTATAATGTTCAAAGCAAACTTTGCTCTTTTTCCATTTATCCATCTAATAGGTTTCATATTTCTAATAAAAGCAACTCTGCGTTATTTTCACAATGTTTTTTCTTTTCATAACTTTAACCATTTTTATCTATATAAACTTTCATTTCTTTATTTCTTTTTTTCATTGTCATTTAAAGAATATTATGATATCAATACATTATACTTTTGAATTTAAGATTTAACAAAACTCAAATATACATTACAACTTAAGTCAATAAAATTTATTATAATTTTTTTTTCATATTCTCTTATTTTAATGTTTAAAACATATATTTAATTTTAAAAAAGGTATAAAATAGGCAAATCATCCTACCAATGTTGACTTTGTGTAGTAAATATAGTCAGTCACCTTGAGAAGGCTACTGTGGGAAACAAATAAATCAATTAGCTAAGTAATATGTGTATATGTATATGTTATTTAATTCAAAGACATGCATTATGAGTGTTTCAACCCATGTTATCATGTTCAAAACAAACTTTGCTCTTTTTCCATGTATCAATTTAATAGGTTTCATGTTTCTAATAAAAGCTATTCTGCATTATTTTCACAGTTTGTTTTGTTTCTCATAACTTTAACCATTTTTGTCTATATAAACTTTCTTTTTATTTATTTCTTTTTTGCATTGTCATTTAAAAAAAGTATTATGATATCAATACATTATACTTTAGAATTTAAGATTTATTAAAACTTAAATATACATTATAACTTAAGTCAATGAAATTAATTATAATTTTTTTTGCATATTCTCTTGTTTTAATGTTTAAAACATATATTTAATTTTAAAAAGGTATAAAACAAGTAAATCATTCTACCAATGTCGATTTGGTGTAGTAAATATAGTCAGTCACCTTGAGAAGACTACTGTTTTAAACAAATAAATAAAGTAGCTAAGTAATATGTGTATATATATGTCATTTTAATTCAAAGACATGCATTATGAGTGTTTCAACCCATGTTATAATGCTCAAAACAAACTTTGCTCTTTTTCCATGGATCAATTTAATAGGTTTCATGTTTCAAATAAAAGCTATTTTGCGTTATTTTAAAAGTTTGTTTTGTTTTTCATAACTTTAACCATTTTTGTCTACATAAACTTTCAATTTCTTTATTTCTAATTTTCATTGTCATTTTAAAGAAAATATTATGATATCAATACATTATACTTTAGAATTTAAGATTTAATAAAACTCAAATATACATTACAACTTAAGTCAATAAAATTAAATATAATTTTTTTGCGTATTCTCTGGTTTTAATGTTTAAAGCATATATTTAATTTTAAAAAAGGTATAAACAAGCAAATCATTCTACCAATGTTGATTTGGTGTAGTAAATATAGTCAGTCACCTTGAGAAGGCTACTGTGTTAAACAATAAATCAAGTAGTTAAGTAATATGTGTATGTATATGTCATTTTAATTCAAAGACACGCATCTAATGGGTTTCATGTTTCTAATTAAAGCATCTCTTTGTTATTTTCACAATTTGTTTTTTTTTTCATAACTTTAACCAGTTTTGTCTATATAAACTTTGATTTTCATTATTTCTTTTTTTAACTGTCATTTTTAAAAAAAATAAAAATTATGATATACATACATTATACTTTGGAATTTTAGATTTAATAAAACTCAAATATACATTACAACTTAAGTCAATAAAATTAATTATAATTTTTTTTTGCATATTCTCTTATTTTAATGTTTAAAACATATATTTAATTTTAAAAAAGGTATAAAATAAGAAAATCATTCTACCAATGTTGATTTAGTGTAGTAAATATAGCCAGTCACCTTGAGAAGGCTACTGTGTTATACAAATAAATCTAGCAGCTAAGTAATATGTGTACGTATATGTCATTTTAATTAAATAAAATGCATTATGAGTGTTTCAACCCATGTTATAATGTTCAAATCAAACTTTGCTCTTTTTCCATGTATCCATCAAATAGGTTTCATGTTTCTAATAAAAGCAATTCTACGTTATTTTCACAATTTGTTTTGTTTTTCATGACCTTAACGATTTTTGTCTATATAAACTTTCATGATCTTTACTTGTTTTTTTCATTGTCATTTTGAAAAAAAATAAAAATTATGATATCAGTACATTATACTTTAGAAATTTAGATTTAATAAAACTCAAATATACATTACAACTTAAGTCAATAAAATTAATTATATTTTTTTTGCTTATTATCTTATTTTAATGTTTAAAGCATATATTTAATTTTAAAAAAGGTATAAAACAAGCAAATCATTCTACCAATGTTGATTTGGTGTAGTAAATATAGTCAGTCACCTTGAGGAGACTAATGTGTTAAACAAATAAATCAAGTAGCTAAGTAATATGTGTATGTATATGTCATTTTAATTCAAAGACATGCATTCTGAGTGTTACAACCCATGTTATAATGTTCAAAGCAAACTTTGCTCTTTTTCCATTTATCCATCTAATAGGTTTCATATTTCTAATAAAAGCAACTCTGCGTTATTTTCACAATGTTTTTTCTTTTTCATAACTTTAACCATTTTTATCTATATAAACTTTCATTTCTTTATTTCTTTTTTCATTGTCATTTTAAAGAAAATATTATGATATCAATACATTATACTTTTGAATTTAAGATTTAACAAAACTCAAATATACATTACAACTTAAGTCAATAAAATTTATTATAATTTTTTTTTCATATTCTCTTATTTTAATGTTTAAAACATATATTTAATTTTAAAAAGGTATAAAATAAGCAAATAATCCTACCAATGTTGATTTTGTGTAGTAAATATAGTCAGTCACCTTGAGAAGGCTACTGTGGGAAACAAATAAATCAATTAGCTAAGTAATATGTGTATATGTATATGTTATTTTAATTCAAAGACATGCATTATGAGTGTTTCAACCCATGTTATCATGTTCAAAACAAACTTTGCTCTTTTTCCATGTATCAATTTAATAGGTTTCATGTTTCTAATAAAAGCTATTCTGCATTATTTTCACAGTTTGTTTTGTTTCTCATAACTTTAACCATTTTTGTCTATATAAACTTTCTTTTTATTTATTTCTTTTTTGCATTGTCATTTAAAAAAGTATTATGATATCAATACATTATACTTTAGAATTTAAGATTTATTAAAACTTAAATATACATTATAACTTAAGTCAATGAAATTAATTATAATTTTTTTGCATATTCTCTTGTTTTAATGTTTAAAACATATATTTAATTTTAAAAAAGGTATAAAACAAGTAAATCATTCTACCAATGTCGATTTGGTGTAGTAAATATAGTCAGTCACCTTGAGAAGACTACTGTTTTAAACAAATAAATAAAGTAGCTAAGTAATATGTGTATATATATGTCATTTTAATTCAAAGACATGCATTATGAGTGTTTCAACCCATGTTATAATGCTCAAAACAAACTTTGCTCTTTTTCCATGGATCAATTTAATAGGTTTCATGTTTCAAATAAAAGCTATTTTGCGTTATTTTAAAAGTTTGTTTTGTTTTTCATAACTTTAACCATTTTTGTCTACATAAACTTTCAATTTCTTTATTTCTAATTTTCATTGTCATTTTAAAGAAAATATTATGATATCAATACATTATACTTTAGAATTTAAGATTTAATAAAACTCAAATATACATTACAACTTAAGTCAATAAAATTAAATATAATTTTTTTGCGTATTCTCTGGTTTTAATGTTTAAAGCATATATTTAATTTTAAAAAAGGTATAAAACAAGCAAATCATTCTACCAATGTTGATTTGGTGTAGTAAATATAGTCAGTCACCTTGAGAAGGCTACTGTGTTAAACAGATAAATCAAGTAGTTAAGTAATATGTGTATGTATATGTCAATTTTAATTCAAAGACACGCATCTAATGGGTTTCATGTTTCTAATTAAAGCATCTCTTTGTTATTTTCACAATTTGTTTTTTTTTTCATAACTTTAACCAGTTTTGTCTATATAAACTTTGATTTTCATTATTTCTTTTTTTAACTGTCATTTTTTAAAAAAAATAAAAATTATGATATACATACATTATACTTTGGAATTTTAGATTTAATAAAACTCAAATATACATTACAACTTAAGTCAATAAAATTAATTATAATTTTTTTTTGCATATTCTCTTATTTTAATGTTTAAAACATATATTTAATTTTAAAAAAGGTATAAAATAAGAAAATCATTCTACCAATGTTGATTTAGTGTAGTAAATATAGCCAGTCACCTTGAGAAGGCTACTGTGTTATACAAATAAATCTAGCAGCTAAGTAATATGTGTACGTATATGTCATTTTAATTAAATAAAATGCATTATGAGTGTTTCAACCCATGTTATAATGTTCAAATCAAACTTTGCTCTTTTTCCATGTATCCATCAAATAGGTTTCATGTTTCTAATAAAAGCAATTCTACGTTATTTTCACAATTTGTTTTGTTTTTCATGACCTTAACGATTTTTGTCTATATAAACTTTCATGATCTTTACTTGTTTTTTTCATTGTCATTTTGAAAAAAATAAAAATTATGATATCAGTACATTATACTTTAGAAATTTAGATTTAATAAAACTCAAATATACATTACAACTTAAGTCAATAAAATTAATTATATTTTTTTTTGCTTATTATCTTATTTTAATGTTTAAAGCATATATTTAATTTTAAAAAAGGTATAAAACAAGCAAATCATTCTACCAATGTTGATTTGGTGTAGTAAATATAGTCAGTCACCTTGAGGAGACTAATGTGTTAAACAAATAAATCAAGTAGCTAAGTAATATGTGTATGTATATGTCATTTTAATTCAAAGACATGCATTCTGAGTGTTACAACCCATGTTATAATGTTCAAAGCAAACTTTGCTCTTTTTCCATTTATCCATCTAATAGGTTTCATATTTCTAATAAAAGCAACTCTGCGTTATTTTCACAATGTTTTTTCTTTTTCATAACTTTAACCATTTTTATCTATATAAACTTTCATTTCTTTATTTCTTTTTTTCATTGTCATTTTAAAGAAAATATTATGATATCAATACATTATACTTTTGAATTTAAGATTTAACAAAACTCAAATATACATTACAACTTAAGTCAATAAAATTTATTATAATTTTTTTTTCATATTCTCTTATTTTAATGTTTAAAACATATATTTAATTTTAAAAAAGGTATAAAATAGGCAAATCATCCTACCAATGTTGACTTTGTGTAGTAAATATAGTCAGTCACCTTGAGAAGGCTACTGTGGGAAACAAATAAATCAATTAGCTAAGTAATATGTGTATATGTATATGTTATTTTAATTCAAAGACATGCATTATGAGTGTTTCAACCCATGTTATCATGTTCAAAACAAACTTTGCTCTTTTTCCATGTATCAATTTAATAGGTTTCATGTTTCTAATAAAAGCTATTCTGCATTATTTTCACAGTTTGTTTTGTTTCTCATAACTTTAACCATTTTTGTCTATATAAACTTTCTTTTTATTTATTTCTTTTTTGCATTGTCATTTAAAAAAAGTATTATGATATCAATACATTATACTTTAGAATTTAAGATTTATTAAAACTTAAATATACATTATAACTTAAGTCAATGAAATTAATTATAATTTTTTTTGCATATTCTCTTGTTTTAATGTTTAAAACATATATTTAATTTTAAAAAAGGTATAAAACAAGTAAATCATTCTACCAATGTCGATTTGGTGTAGTAAATATAGTCAGTCACCTTGAGAAGACTACTGTTTTAAACAAATAAATAAAGTAGCTAAGTAATATGTGTATATATATGTCATTTTAATTCAAAGACATGCATTATGAGTGTTTCAACCCATGTTATAATGCTCAAAACAAACTTTGCTCTTTTTCCATGGATCAATTTAATAGGTTTCATGTTTCAAATAAAAGCTATTTTGCGTTATTTTAAAAGTTTGTTTTGTTTTTCATAACTTTAACCATTTTTGTCTACATAAACTTTCAATTTCTTTATTTCTAATTTTCATTGTCATTTTAAAGAAAATATTATGATATCAATACATTATACTTTAGAATTTAAGATTTAATAAAACTCAAATATACATTACAACTTAAGTCAATAAAATTAAATATAATTTTTTTGCGTATTCTCTGGTTTTAATGTTTAAAGCATATATTTAATTTTAAAAAAGGTATAAAACAAGCAAATCATTCTACCAATGTTGATTTGGTGTAGTAAATATAGTCAGTCACCTTGAGAAGGCTACTGTGTTAAACATATAAATCAAGTAGTTAAGTAATATGTGTATGTATATGTCAATTTTAATTCAAAGACACGCATCTAATGGGTTTCATGTTTCTAATTAAAGCATCTCTTTGTTATTTTCACAATTTGTTTTTTTTTTCATAACTTTAACCAGTTTTGTCTATATAAACTTTGATTTTCATTATTTCTTTTTTTAACTGTCATTTTTAAAAAAAAATAAAAATTATGATATACATACATTATACTTTGGAATTTTAGATTTAATAAAACTCAAATATACATTACAACTTAAGTCAATAAAATTAATTATAATTTTTTTTTGCATATTCTCTTATTTTAATGTTTAAAACATATATTTAATTTTAAAAAAGGTATAAAATAAGAAAATCATTCTACCAATGTTGATTTAGTGTAGTAAATATAGCCAGTCACCTTGAGAAGGCTACTGTGTTATACAAATAAATCTAGCAGCTAAGTAATATGTGTACGTATATGTCATTTTAATTAAATAAAATGCATTATGAGTGTTTCAACCCATGTTATAATGTTCAAATCAAACTTTGCTCTTTTTCCATGTATCCATCAAATAGGTTTCATGTTTCTAATAAAAGCAATTCTACGTTATTTTCACAATTTGTTTTGTTTTTCATGACCTTAACGATTTTTGTCTATATAAACTTTCATGATCTTTACTTGTTTTTTTCATTGTCATTTTGAAAAAAAATAAAAATTATGATATCAGTACATTATACTTTAGAAATTTAGATTTAATAAAACTCAAATATACATTACAACTTAAGTCAATAAAATTAATTATATTTTTTTTTGCTTATTATCTTATTTTAATGTTTAAAGCATATATTTAATTTTAAAAAAGGTATAAAACAAGCAAATCATTCTACCAATGTTGATTTGGTGTAGTAAATATAGTCAGTCACCTTGAGGAGACTAATGTGTTAAACAAATAAATCAAGTAGCTAAGTAATATGTGTATGTATATGTCATTTTAATTCAAAGACATGCATTCTGAGTGTTACAACCCATGTTATAATGTTCAAAGCAAACTTTGCTCTTTTTCCATTTATCCATCTAATAGGTTTCATATTTCTAATAAAAGCAACTCTGCGTTATTTTCACAATGTTTTTTCTTTTTCATAACTTTAACCATTTTTATCTATATAAACTTTCATTTCTTTATTTCTTTTTTTCATTGTCATTTTAAAGAAAATATTATGATATCAATACATTATACTTTTGAATTTAAGATTTAACAAAACTCAAATATACATTACAACTTAAGTCAATAAAATTTATTATAATTTTTTTTTCATATTCTCTTATTTTAATGTTTAAAACATATATTTAATTTTAAAAAAGGTATAAAATAGGCAAATCATCCTACCAATGTTGACTTTGTGTAGTAAATATAGTCAGTCACCTTGAGAAGGCTACTGTGGGAAACAAATAAATCAATTAGCTAAGTAATATGTGTATATGTATATGTTATTTTAATTCAAAGACATGCATTATGAGTGTTTCAACCCATGTTATCATGTTCAAAACAAACTTTGCTCTTTTTCCATGTATCAATTTAATAGGTTTCATGTTTCTAATAAAAGCTATTCTGCATTATTTTCACAGTTTGTTTTGTTTCTCATAACTTTAACCATTTTTGTCTATATAAACTTTCTTTTTATTTATTTCTTTTTTGCATTGTCATTTAAAAAAAGTATTATGATATCAATACATTATACTTTAGAATTTAAGATTTATTAAAACTTAAATATACATTATAACTTAAGTCAATGAAATTAATTATAATTTTTTTTGCATATTCTCTTGTTTTAATGTTTAAAACATATATTTAATTTTAAAAAAGGTATAAAACAAGTAAATCATTCTACCAATGTCGATTTGGTGTAGTAAATATAGTCAGTCACCTTGAGAAGACTACTGTTTTAAACAAATAAATAAAGTAGCTAAGTAATATGTGTATATATATGTCATTTTAATTCAAAGACATGCATTATGAGTGTTTCAACCCATGTTATAATGCTCAAAACAAACTTTGCTCTTTTTCCATGGATCAATTTAATAGGTTTCATGTTTCAAATAAAAGCTATTTTGCGTTATTTTAAAAGTTTGTTTTGTTTTTCATAACTTTAACCATTTTTGTCTACATAAACTTTCAATTTCTTTATTTCTAATTTTCATTGTCATTTTAAAGAAAATATTATGATATCAATACATTATACTTTAGAATTTAAGATTTAATAAAACTCAAATATACATTACAACTTAAGTCAATAAAATTAAATATAATTTTTTTGCGTATTCTCTGGTTTTAATGTTTAAAGCATATATTTAATTTTAAAAAAGGTATAAAACAAGCAAATCATTCTACCAATGTTGATTTGGTGTAGTAAATATAGTCAGTCACCTTGAGAAGGCTACTGTGTTAAACATATAAATCAAGTAGTTAAGTAATATGTGTATGTATATGTCAATTTTAATTCAAAGACACGCATCTAATGGGTTTCATGTTTCTAATTAAAGCATCTCTTTGTTATTTTCACAATTTGTTTTTTTTTTCATAACTTTAACCAGTTTTGTCTATATAAACTTTGATTTTCATTATTTCTTTTTTTAACTGTCATTTTTAAAAAAAAATAAAAATTATGATATACATACATTATACTTTGGAATTTTAGATTTAATAAAACTCAAATATACATTACAACTTAAGTCAATAAAATTAATTATAATTTTTTTTTGCATATTCTCTTATTTTAATGTTTAAAACATATATTTAATTTTAAAAAAGGTATAAAATAAGAAAATCATTCTACCAATGTTGATTTAGTGTAGTAAATATAGCCAGTCACCTTGAGAAGGCTACTGTGTTATACAAATAAATCTAGCAGCTAAGTAATATGTGTACGTATATGTCATTTTAATTAAATAAAATGCATTATGAGTGTTTCAACCCATGTTATAATGTTCAAATCAAACTTTGCTCTTTTTCCATGTATCCATCAAATAGGTTTCATGTTTCTAATAAAAGCAATTCTACGTTATTTTCACAATTTGTTTTGTTTTTCATGACCTTAACGATTTTTGTCTATATAAACTTTCATGATCTTTACTTGTTTTTTTCATTGTCATTTTGAAAAAAAATAAAAATTATGATATCAGTACATTATACTTTAGAAATTTAGATTTAATAAAACTCAAATATACATTACAACTTAAGTCAATAAAATTAATTATATTTTTTTTTGCTTATTATCTTATTTTAATGTTTAAAGCATATATTTAATTTTAAAAAAGGTATAAAACAAGCAAATCATTCTACCAATGTTGATTTGGTGTAGTAAATATAGTCAGTCACCTTGAGGAGACTAATGTGTTAAACAAATAAATCAAGTAGCTAAGTAATATGTGTATGTATATGTCATTTTAATTCAAAGACATGCATTCTGAGTGTTACAACCCATGTTATAATGTTCAAAGCAAACTTTGCTCTTTTTCCATTTATCCATCTAATAGGTTTCATATTTCTAATAAAAGCAACTCTGCGTTATTTTCACAATGTTTTTTCTTTTTCATAACTTTAACCATTTTTATCTATATAAACTTTCATTTCTTTATTTCTTTTTTTCATTGTCATTTTAAAGAAAATATTATGATATCAATACATTATACTTTTGAATTTAAGATTTAACAAAACTCAAATATACATTACAACTTAAGTCAATAAAATTTATTATAATTTTTTTTTCATATTCTCTTATTTTAATGTTTAAAACATATATTTAATTTTAAAAAAGGTATAAAATAGGCAAATCATCCTACCAATGTTGACTTTGTGTAGTAAATATAGTCAGTCACCTTGAGAAGGCTACTGTGGGAAACAAATAAATCAATTAGCTAAGTAATATGTGTATATGTATATGTTATTTTAATTCAAAGACATGCATTATGAGTGTTTCAACCCATGTTATCATGTTCAAAACAAACTTTGCTCTTTTTCCATGTATCAATTTAATAGGTTTCATGTTTCTAATAAAAGCTATTCTGCATTATTTTCACAGTTTGTTTTGTTTCTCATAACTTTAACCATTTTTGTCTATATAAACTTTCTTTTTATTTATTTCTTTTTTGCATTGTCATTTAAAAAAAGTATTATGATATCAATACATTATACTTTAGAATTTAAGATTTATTAAAACTTAAATATACATTATAACTTAAGTCAATGAAATTAATTATAATTTTTTTTGCATATTCTCTTGTTTTAATGTTTAAAACATATATTTAATTTTAAAAAAGGTATAAAACAAGTAAATCATTCTACCAATGTCGATTTGGTGTAGTAAATATAGTCAGTCACCTTGAGAAGACTACTGTTTTAAACAAATAAATAAAGTAGCTAAGTAATATGTGTATATATATGTCATTTTAATTCAAAGACATGCATTATGAGTGTTTCAACCCATGTTATAATGCTCAAAACAAACTTTGCTCTTTTTCCATGGATCAATTTAATAGGTTTCATGTTTCAAATAAAAGCTATTTTGCGTTATTTTAAAAGTTTGTTTTGTTTTTCATAACTTTAACCATTTTTGTCTACATAAACTTTCAATTTCTTTATTTCTAATTTTCATTGTCATTTTAAAGAAAATATTATGATATCAATACATTATACTTTAGAATTTAAGATTTAATAAAACTCAAATATACATTACAACTTAAGTCAATAAAATTAAATATAATTTTTTTGCGTATTCTCTGGTTTTAATGTTTAAAGCATATATTTAATTTTAAAAAAGGTATAAAACAAGCAAATCATTCTACCAATGTTGATTTGGTGTAGTAAATATAGTCAGTCACCTTGAGAAGGCTACTGTGTTAAACATATAAATCAAGTAGTTAAGTAATATGTGTATGTATATGTCAATTTTAATTCAAAGACACGCATCTAATGGGTTTCATGTTTCTAATTAAAGCATCTCTTTGTTATTTTCACAATTTGTTTTTTTTTTCATAACTTTAACCAGTTTTGTCTATATAAACTTTGATTTTCATTATTTCTTTTTTTAACTGTCATTTTTAAAAAAATAAAAATTATGATATACATACATTATACTTTGGAATTTTAGATTTAATAAAACTCAAATATACATTACAACTTAAGTCAATAAAATTAATTATAATTTTTTTTTGCATATTCTCTTATTTTAATGTTTAAAACATATATTTAATTTTAAAAAAGGTATAAAATAAGAAAATCATTCTACCAATGTTGATTTAGTGTAGTAAATATAGCCAGTCACCTTGAGAAGGCTACTGTGTTATACAAATAAATCTAGCAGCTAAGTAATATGTGTACGTATATGTCATTTTAATTAAATAAAATGCATTATGAGTGTTTCAACCCATGTTATAATGTTCAAATCAAACTTTGCTCTTTTTCCATGTATCCATCAAATAGGTTTCATGTTTCTAATAAAAGCAATTCTACGTTATTTTCACAATTTGTTTTGTTTTTCATGACCTTAACGATTTTTGTCTATATAAACTTTCATGATCTTTACTTGTTTTTTTCATTGTCATTTTGAAAAAAAATAAAAATTATGATATCAGTACATTATACTTTAGAAATTTAGATTTAATAAAACTCAAATATACATTACAACTTAAGTCAATAAAATTAATTATATTTTTTTTTGCTTATTATCTTATTTTAATGTTTAAAGCATATATTTAATTTTAAAAAAGGTATAAAACAAGCAAATCATTCTACCAATGTTGATTTGGTGTAGTAAATATAGTCAGTCACCTTGAGGAGACTAATGTGTTAAACAAATAAATCAAGTAGCTAAGTAATATGTGTATGTATATGTCATTTTAATTCAAAGACATGCATTCTGAGTGTTACAACCCATGTTATAATGTTCAAAGCAAACTTTGCTCTTTTTCCATTTATCCATCTAATAGGTTTCATATTTCTAATAAAAGCAACTCTGCGTTATTTTCACAATGTTTTTTCTTTTTCATAACTTTAACCATTTTTATCTATATAAACTTTCATTTCTTTATTTCTTTTTTTCATTGTCATTTTAAAGAAAATATTATGATATCAATACATTATACTTTTGAATTTAAGATTTAACAAAACTCAAATATACATTACAACTTAAGTCAATAAAATTTATTATAATTTTTTTTTCATATTCTCTTATTTTAATGTTTAAAACATATATTTAATTTTAAAAAAGGTATAAAATAGGCAAATCATCCTACCAATGTTGACTTTGTGTAGTAAATATAGTCAGTCACCTTGAGAAGGCTACTGTGGGAAACAAATAAATCAATTAGCTAAGTAATATGTGTATATGTATATGTTATTTTAATTCAAAGACATGCATTATGAGTGTTTCAACCCATGTTATCATGTTCAAAACAAACTTTGCTCTTTTTCCATGTATCAATTTAATAGGTTTCATGTTTCTAATAAAAGCTATTCTGCATTATTTTCACAGTTTGTTTTGTTTCTCATAACTTTAACCATTTTTGTCTATATAAACTTTCTTTTTATTTATTTCTTTTTTGCATTGTCATTTAAAAAAAGTATTATGATATCAATACATTATACTTTAGAATTTAAGATTTATTAAAACTTAAATATACATTATAACTTAAGTCAATGAAATTAATTATAATTTTTTTTGCATATTCTCTTGTTTTAATGTTTAAAACATATATTTAATTTTAAAAAAGGTATAAAACAAGTAAATCATTCTACCAATGTCGATTTGGTGTAGTAAATATAGTCAGTCACCTTGAGAAGACTACTGTTTTAAACAAATAAATAAAGTAGCTAAGTAATATGTGTATATATATGTCATTTTAATTCAAAGACATGCATTATGAGTGTTTCAACCCATGTTATAATGCTCAAAACAAACTTTGCTCTTTTTCCATGGATCAATTTAATAGGTTTCATGTTTCAAATAAAAGCTATTTTGCGTTATTTTAAAAGTTTGTTTTGTTTTTCATAACTTTAACCATTTTTGTCTACATAAACTTTCAATTTCTTTATTTCTAATTTTCATTGTCATTTTAAAGAAAATATTATGATATCAATACATTATACTTTAGAATTTAAGATTTAATAAAACTCAAATATACATTACAACTTAAGTCAATAAAATTAAATATAATTTTTTTGCGTATTCTCTGGTTTTAATGTTTAAAGCATATATTTAATTTTAAAAAAGGTATAAAACAAGCAAATCATTCTACCAATGTTGATTTGGTGTAGTAAATATAGTCAGTCACCTTGAGAAGGCTACTGTGTTAAACATATAAATCAAGTAGTTAAGTAATATGTGTATGTATATGTCAATTTTAATTCAAAGACACGCATCTAATGGGTTTCATGTTTCTAATTAAAGCATCTCTTTGTTATTTTCACAATTTGTTTTTTTTTTCATAACTTTAACCAGTTTTGTCTATATAAACTTTGATTTTCATTATTTCTTTTTTTAACTGTCATTTTTAAAAAAAATAAAAATTATGATATACATACATTATACTTTGGAATTTTAGATTTAATAAAACTCAAATATACATTACAACTTAAGTCAATAAAATTAATTATAATTTTTTTTTGCATATTCTCTTATTTTAATGTTTAAAACATATATTTAATTTTAAAAAAGGTATAAAATAAGAAAATCATTCTACCAATGTTGATTTAGTGTAGTAAATATAGCCAGTCACCTTGAGAAGGCTACTGTGTTATACAAATAAATCTAGCAGCTAAGTAATATGTGTACGTATATGTCATTTTAATTAAATAAAATGCATTATGAGTGTTTCAACCCATGTTATAATGTTCAAATCAAACTTTGCTCTTTTTCCATGTATCCATCAAATAGGTTTCATGTTTCTAATAAAAGCAATTCTACGTTATTTTCACAATTTGTTTTGTTTTTCATGACCTTAACGATTTTTGTCTATATAAACTTTCATGATCTTTACTTGTTTTTTTCATTGTCATTTTGAAAAAAATAAAAATTATGATATCAGTACATTATACTTTAGAAATTTAGATTTAATAAAACTCAAATATACATTACAACTTAAGTCAATAAAATTAATTATATTTTTTTTTGCTTATTATCTTATTTTAATGTTTAAAGCATATATTTAATTTTAAAAAAGGTATAAAACAAGCAAATCATTCTACCAATGTTGATTTGGTGTAGTAAATATAGTCAGTCACCTTGAGGAGACTAATGTGTTAAACAAATAAATCAAGTAGCTAAGTAATATGTGTATGTATATGTCATTTTAATTCAAAGACATGCATTCTGAGTGTTACAACCCATGTTATAATGTTCAAAGCAAACTTTGCTCTTTTTCCATTTATCCATCTAATAGGTTTCATATTTCTAATAAAAGCAACTCTGCGTTATTTTCACAATGTTTTTTCTTTTTCATAACTTTAACCATTTTTATCTATATAAACTTTCATTTCTTTATTTCTTTTTTTCATTGTCATTTTAAAGAAAATATTATGATATCAATACATTATACTTTTGAATTTAAGATTTAACAAAACTCAAATATACATTACAACTTAAGTCAATAAAATTTATTATAATTTTTTTTTCATATTCTCTTATTTTAATGTTTAAAACATATATTTAATTTTAAAAAAGGTATAAAATAGGCAAATCATCCTACCAATGTTGACTTTGTGTAGTAAATATAGTCAGTCACCTTGAGAAGGCTACTGTGGGAAACAAATAAATCAATTAGCTAAGTAATATGTGTATATGTATATGTTATTTTAATTCAAAGACATGCATTATGAGTGTTTCAACCCATGTTATCATGTTCAAAACAAACTTTGCTCTTTTTCCATGTATCAATTTAATAGGTTTCATGTTTCTAATAAAAGCTATTCTGCATTATTTTCACAGTTTGTTTTGTTTCTCATAACTTTAACCATTTTTGTCTATATAAACTTTCTTTTTATTTATTTCTTTTTTGCATTGTCATTTAAAAAAAGTATTATGATATCAATACATTATACTTTAGAATTTAAGATTTATTAAAACTTAAATATACATTATAACTTAAGTCAATGAAATTAATTATAATTTTTTTTGCATATTCTCTTGTTTTAATGTTTAAAACATATATTTAATTTTAAAAAAGGTATAAAACAAGTAAATCATTCTACCAATGTCGATTTGGTGTAGTAAATATAGTCAGTCACCTTGAGAAGACTACTGTTTTAAACAAATAAATAAAGTAGCTAAGTAATATGTGTATATATATGTCATTTTAATTCAAAGACATGCATTATGAGTGTTTCAACCCATGTTATAATGCTCAAAACAAACTTTGCTCTTTTTCCATGGATCAATTTAATAGGTTTCATGTTTCAAATAAAAGCTATTTTGCGTTATTTTAAAAGTTTGTTTTGTTTTTCATAACTTTAACCATTTTTGTCTACATAAACTTTCAATTTCTTTATTTCTAATTTTCATTGTCATTTTAAAGAAAATATTATGATATCAATACATTATACTTTAGAATTTAAGATTTAATAAAACTCAAATATACATTACAACTTAAGTCAATAAAATTAAATATAATTTTTTTGCGTATTCTCTGGTTTTAATGTTTAAAGCATATATTTAATTTTAAAAAAGGTATAAAACAAGCAAATCATTCTACCAATGTTGATTTGGTGTAGTAAATATAGTCAGTCACCTTGAGAAGGCTACTGTGTTAAACATATAAATCAAGTAGTTAAGTAATATGTGTATGTATATGTCAATTTTAATTCAAAGACACGCATCTAATGGGTTTCATGTTTCTAATTAAAGCATCTCTTTGTTATTTTCACAATTTGTTTTTTTTTTCATAACTTTAACCAGTTTTGTCTATATAAACTTTGATTTTCATTATTTCTTTTTTTAACTGTCATTTTTAAAAAAAAATAAAAATTATGATATACATACATTATACTTTGGAATTTTAGATTTAATAAAACTCAAATATACATTACAACTTAAGTCAATAAAATTAATTATAATTTTTTTTTGCATATTCTCTTATTTTAATGTTTAAAACATATATTTAATTTTAAAAAAGGTATAAAATAAGAAAATCATTCTACCAATGTTGATTTAGTGTAGTAAATATAGCCAGTCACCTTGAGAAGGCTACTGTGTTATACAAATAAATCTAGCAGCTAAGTAATATGTGTACGTATATGTCATTTTAATTAAATAAAATGCATTATGAGTGTTTCAACCCATGTTATAATGTTCAAATCAAACTTTGCTCTTTTTCCATGTATCCATCAAATAGGTTTCATGTTTCTAATAAAAGCAATTCTACGTTATTTTCACAATTTGTTTTGTTTTTCATGACCTTAACGATTTTTGTCTATATAAACTTTCATGATCTTTACTTGTTTTTTTCATTGTCATTTTGAAAAAAAATAAAAATTATGATATCAGTACATTATACTTTAGAAATTTAGATTTAATAAAACTCAAATATACATTACAACTTAAGTCAATAAAATTAATTATATTTTTTTTTGCTTATTATCTTATTTTAATGTTTAAAGCATATATTTAATTTTAAAAAAGGTATAAAACAAGCAAATCATTCTACCAATGTTGATTTGGTGTAGTAAATATAGTCAGTCACCTTGAGGAGACTAATGTGTTAAACAAATAAATCAAGTAGCTAAGTAATATGTGTATGTATATGTCATTTTAATTCAAAGACATGCATTCTGAGTGTTACAACCCATGTTATAATGTTCAAAGCAAACTTTGCTCTTTTTCCATTTATCCATCTAATAGGTTTCATATTTCTAATAAAAGCAACTCTGCGTTATTTTCACAATGTTTTTTCTTTTTCATAACTTTAACCATTTTTATCTATATAAACTTTCATTTCTTTATTTCTTTTTTTCATTGTCATTTTAAAGAAAATATTATGATATCAATACATTATACTTTTGAATTTAAGATTTAACAAAACTCAAATATACATTACAACTTAAGTCAATAAAATTTATTATAATTTTTTTTTCATATTCTCTTATTTTAATGTTTAAAACATATATTTAATTTTAAAAAAGGTATAAAATAGGCAAATCATCCTACCAATGTTGACTTTGTGTAGTAAATATAGTCAGTCACCTTGAGAAGGCTACTGTGGGAAACAAATAAATCAATTAGCTAAGTAATATGTGTATATGTATATGTTATTTTAATTCAAAGACATGCATTATGAGTGTTTCAACCCATGTTATCATGTTCAAAACAAACTTTGCTCTTTTTCCATGTATCAATTTAATAGGTTTCATGTTTCTAATAAAAGCTATTCTGCATTATTTTCACAGTTTGTTTTGTTTCTCATAACTTTAACCATTTTTGTCTATATAAACTTTCTTTTTATTTATTTCTTTTTTGCATTGTCATTTAAAAAAAGTATTATGATATCAATACATTATACTTTAGAATTTAAGATTTATTAAAACTTAAATATACATTATAACTTAAGTCAATGAAATTAATTATAATTTTTTTTGCATATTCTCTTGTTTTAATGTTTAAAACATATATTTAATTTTAAAAAAGGTATAAAACAAGTAAATCATTCTACCAATGTCGATTTGGTGTAGTAAATATAGTCAGTCACCTTGAGAAGACTACTGTTTTAAACAAATAAATAAAGTAGCTAAGTAATATGTGTATATATATGTCATTTTAATTCAAAGACATGCATTATGAGTGTTTCAACCCATGTTATAATGCTCAAAACAAACTTTGCTCTTTTTCCATGGATCAATTTAATAGGTTTCATGTTTCAAATAAAAGCTATTTTGCGTTATTTTAAAAGTTTGTTTTGTTTTTCATAACTTTAACCATTTTTGTCTACATAAACTTTCAATTTCTTTATTTCTAATTTTCATTGTCATTTTAAAGAAAATATTATGATATCAATACATTATACTTTAGAATTTAAGATTTAATAAAACTCAAATATACATTACAACTTAAGTCAATAAAATTAAATATAATTTTTTTGCGTATTCTCTGGTTTTAATGTTTAAAGCATATATTTAATTTTAAAAAAGGTATAAAACAAGCAAATCATTCTACCAATGTTGATTTGGTGTAGTAAATATAGTCAGTCACCTTGAGAAGGCTACTGTGTTAAACAGATAAATCAAGTAGTTAAGTAATATGTGTATGTATATGTCAATTTTAATTCAAAGACACGCATCTAATGGGTTTCATGTTTCTAATTAAAGCATCTCTTTGTTATTTTCACAATTTGTTTTTTTTTTCATAACTTTAACCAGTTTTGTCTATATAAACTTTGATTTTCATTATTTCTTTTTTTAACTGTCATTTTTAAAAAAAATAAAAATTATGATATACATACATTATACTTTGGAATTTTAGATTTAATAAAACTCAAATATACATTACAACTTAAGTCAATAAAATTAATTATAATTTTTTTTTGCATATTCTCTTATTTTAATGTTTAAAACATATATTTAATTTTAAAAAAGGTATAAAATAAGAAAATCATTCTACCAATGTTGATTTAGTGTAGTAAATATAGCCAGTCACCTTGAGAAGGCTACTGTGTTATACAAATAAATCTAGCAGCTAAGTAATATGTGTACGTATATGTCATTTTAATTAAATAAAATGCATTATGAGTGTTTCAACCCATGTTATAATGTTCAAATCAAACTTTGCTCTTTTTCCATGTATCCATCAAATAGGTTTCATGTTTCTAATAAAAGCAATTCTACGTTATTTTCACAATTTGTTTTGTTTTTCATGACCTTAACGATTTTTGTCTATATAAACTTTCATGATCTTTACTTGTTTTTTTCATTGTCATTTTGAAAAAAAATAAAAATTATGATATCAGTACATTATACTTTAGAAATTTAGATTTAATAAAACTCAAATATACATTACAACTTAAGTCAATAAAATTAATTATATTTTTTTTTGCTTATTATCTTATTTTAATGTTTAAAGCATATATTTAATTTTAAAAAAGGTATAAAACAAGCAAATCATTCTACCAATGTTGATTTGGTGTAGTAAATATAGTCAGTCACCTTGAGGAGACTAATGTGTTAAACAAATAAATCAAGTAGCTAAGTAATATGTGTATGTATATGTCATTTTAATTCAAAGACATGCATTCTGAGTGTTACAACCCATGTTATAATGTTCAAAGCAAACTTTGCTCTTTTTCCATTTATCCATCTAATAGGTTTCATATTTCTAATAAAAGCAACTCTGCGTTATTTTCACAATGTTTTTTCTTTTTCATAACTTTAACCATTTTTATCTATATAAACTTTCATTTCTTTATTTCTTTTTTTCATTGTCATTTTAAAGAAAATATTATGATATCAATACATTATACTTTTGAATTTAAGATTTAACAAAACTCAAATATACATTACAACTTAAGTCAATAAAATTTATTATAATTTTTTTTTCATATTCTCTTATTTTAATGTTTAAAACATATATTTAATTTTAAAAAAGGTATAAAATAGGCAAATCATCCTACCAATGTTGACTTTGTGTAGTAAATATAGTCAGTCACCTTGAGAAGGCTACTGTGGGAAACAAATAAATCAATTAGCTAAGTAATATGTGTATATGTATATGTTATTTTAATTCAAAGACATGCATT
Organism: Lathyrus oleraceus; assembly: GCF_024323335.1. Classification (NCBI taxonomy): domain Eukaryota; kingdom Viridiplantae; phylum Streptophyta; class Magnoliopsida; order Fabales; family Fabaceae; genus Lathyrus; species Lathyrus oleraceus. The sequence goes on along the minus strand of NC_066585.1, from coordinate 363,186,561 downwards.
ATGAGTGTTTCAACCCATGTTATCATGTTCAAAACAAACTTTGCTCTTTTTCCATGTATCAATTTAATAGGTTTCATGTTTCTAATAAAAGCTATTCTGCATTATTTTCACAGTTTGTTTTGTTTCTCATAACTTTAACCATTTTTGTCTATATAAACTTTCTTTTTATTTATTTCTTTTTTGCATTGTCATTTAAAAAAAGTATTATGATATCAATACATTATACTTTAGAATTTAAGATTTATTAAAACTTAAATATACATTATAACTTAAGTCAATGAAATTAATTATAATTTTTTTTGCATATTCTCTTGTTTTAATGTTTAAAACATATATTTAATTTTAAAAAAGGTATAAAACAAGTAAATCATTCTACCAATGTCGATTTGGTGTAGTAAATATAGTCAGTCACCTTGAGAAGACTACTGTTTTAAACAAATAAATAAAGTAGCTAAGTAATATGTGTATATATATGTCATTTTAATTCAAAGACATGCATTATGAGTGTTTCAACCCATGTTATAATGCTCAAAACAAACTTTGCTCTTTTTCCATGGATCAATTTAATAGGTTTCATGTTTCAAATAAAAGCTATTTTGCGTTATTTTAAAAGTTTGTTTTGTTTTTCATAACTTTAACCATTTTTGTCTACATAAACTTTCAATTTCTTTATTTCTAATTTTCATTGTCATTTTAAAGAAAATATTATGATATCAATACATTATACTTTAGAATTTAAGATTTAATAAAACTCAAATATACATTACAACTTAAGTCAATAAAATTAAATATAATTTTTTTGCGTATTCTCTGGTTTTAATGTTTAAAGCATATATTTAATTTTAAAAAAGGTATAAAACAAGCAAATCATTCTACCAATGTTGATTTGGTGTAGTAAATATAGTCAGTCACCTTGAGAAGGCTACTGTGTTAAACATAAATCAAGTAGTTAAGTAATATGTGTATGTATATGTCAATTTTAATTCAAAGACACGCATCTAATGGGTTTCATGTTTCTAATTAAAGCATCTCTTTGTTATTTTCACAATTTGTTTTTTTTTTCATAACTTTAACCAGTTTTGTCTATATAAACTTTGATTTTCATTATTTCTTTTTTTAACTGTCATTTTTAAAAAAAAATAAAAATTATGATATACATACATTATACTTTGGAATTTTAGATTTAATAAAACTCAAATATACATTACAACTTAAGTCAATAAAATTAATTATAATTTTTTTTTGCATATTCTCTTATTTTAATGTTTAAAACATATATTTAATTTTAAAAAAGGTATAAAATAAGAAAATCATTCTACCAATGTTGATTTAGTGTAGTAAATATAGCCAGTCACCTTGAGAAGGCTACTGTGTTATACAAATAAATCTAGCAGCTAAGTAATATGTGTACGTATATGTCATTTTAATTAAATAAAATGCATTATGAGTGTTTCAACCCATGTTATAATGTTCAAATCAAACTTTGCTCTTTTTCCATGTATCCATCAAATAGGTTTCATGTTTCTAATAAAAGCAATTCTACGTTATTTTCACAATTTGTTTTGTTTTTCATGACCTTAACGATTTTTGTCTATATAAACTTTCATGATCTTTACTTGTTTTTTTCATTGTCATTTTGAAAAAAAATAAAAATTATGATATCAGTACATTATACTTTAGAAATTTAGATTTAATAAAACTCAAATATACATTACAACTTAAGTCAATAAAATTAATTATATTTTTTTTTGCTTATTATCTTATTTTAATGTTTAAAGCATATATTTAATTTTAAAAAAGGTATAAAACAAGCAAATCATTCTACCAATGTTGATTTGGTGTAGTAAATATAGTCAGTCACCTTGAGGAGACTAATGTGTTAAACAAATAAATCAAGTAGCTAAGTAATATGTGTATGTATATGTCATTTTAATTCAAAGACATGCATTCTGAGTGTTACAACCCATGTTATAATGTTCAAAGCAAACTTTGCTCTTTTTCCATTTATCCATCTAATAGGTTTCATATTTCTAATAAAAGCAACTCTGCGTTATTTTCACAATGTTTTTTCTTTTTCATAACTTTAACCATTTTTATCTATATAAACTTTCATTTCTTTATTTCTTTTTTTCATTGTCATTTTAAAGAAAATATTATGATATCAATACATTATACTTTTGAATTTAAGATTTAACAAAACTCAAATATACATTACAACTTAAGTCAATAAAATTTATTATAATTTTTTTTTCATATTCTCTTATTTTAATGTTTAAAACATATATTTAATTTTAAAAAAGGTATAAAATAGGCAAATCATCCTACCAATGTTGACTTTGTGTAGTAAATATAGTCAGTCACCTTGAGAAGGCTACTGTGGGAAACAAATAAATCAATTAGCTAAGTAATATGTGTATATGTATATGTTATTTTAATTCAAAGACATGCATTATGAGTGTTTCAACCCATGTTATCATGTTCAAAACAAACTTTGCTCTTTTTCCATGTATCAATTTAATAGGTTTCATGTTTCTAATAAAAGCTATTCTGCATTATTTTCACAGTTTGTTTTGTTTCTCATAACTTTAACCATTTTTGTCTATATAAACTTTCTTTTTATTTATTTCTTTTTTGCATTGTCATTTAAAAAAAGTATTATGATATCAATACATTATACTTTAGAATTTAAGATTTATTAAAACTTAAATATACATTATAACTTAAGTCAATGAAATTAATTATAATTTTTTTTGCATATTCTCTTGTTTTAATGTTTAAAACATATATTTAATTTTAAAAAAGGTATAAAACAAGTAAATCATTCTACCAATGTCGATTTGGTGTAGTAAATATAGTCAGTCACCTTGAGAAGACTACTGTTTTAAACAAATAAATAAAGTAGCTAAGTAATATGTGTATATATATGTCATTTTAATTCAAAGACATGCATTATGAGTGTTTCAACCCATGTTATAATGCTCAAAACAAACTTTGCTCTTTTTCCATGGATCAATTTAATAGGTTTCATGTTTCAAATAAAAGCTATTTTGCGTTATTTTAAAAGTTTGTTTTGTTTTTCATAACTTTAACCATTTTTGTCTACATAAACTTTCAATTTCTTTATTTCTAATTTTCATTGTCATTTTAAAGAAAATATTATGATATCAATACATTATACTTTAGAATTTAAGATTTAATAAAACTCAAATATACATTACAACTTAAGTCAATAAAATTAATTATAATTTTTTTTTGCATATTCTCTTATTTTAATGTTTAAAACATATATTTAATTTTAAAAAAGGTATAAAATAAGAAAATCATTCTACCAATGTTGATTTAGTGTAGTAAATATAGCCAGTCACCTTGAGAAGGCTACTGTGTTATACAAATAAATCTAGCAGCTAAGTAATATGTGTACGTATATGTCATTTTAATTAAATAAAATGCATTATGAGTGTTTCAACCCATGTTATAATGTTCAAATCAAACTTTGCTCTTTTTCCATGTATCCATCAAATAGGTTTCATGTTTCTAATAAAAGCAATTCTACGTTATTTTCACAATTTGTTTTGTTTTTCATGACCTTAACGATTTTTGTCTATATAAACTTTCATGATCTTTACTTGTTTTTTTCATTGTCATTTTGAAAAAAAATAAAAATTATGATATCAGTACATTATACTTTAGAAATTTAGATTTAATAAAACTCAAATATACATTACAACTTAAGTCAATAAAATTAATTATATTTTTTTTTGCTTATTATCTTATTTTAATGTTTAAAGCATATATTTAATTTTAAAAAAGGTATAAAACAAGCAAATCATTCTACCAATGTTGATTTGGTGTAGTAAATATAGTCAGTCACCTTGAGGAGACTAATGTGTTAAACAAATAAATCAAGTAGCTAAGTAATATGTGTATGTATATGTCATTTTAATTCAAAGACATGCATTCTGAGTGTTACAACCCATGTTATAATGTTCAAAGCAAACTTTGCTCTTTTTCCATTTATCCATCTAATAGGTTTCATATTTCTAATAAAAGCAACTCTGCGTTATTTTCACAATGTTTTTTCTTTTTCATAACTTTAACCATTTTTATCTATATAAACTTTCATTTCTTTATTTCTTTTTTTCATTGTCATTTTAAAGAAAATATTATGATATCAATACATTATACTTTTGAATTTAAGATTTAACAAAACTCAAATATACATTACAACTTAAGTCAATAAAATTTATTATATTTTTTTTTCATATTCTCTTATTTTAATGTTTAAAACATATATTTAATTTTAAAAAAGGTATAAAATAGGCAAATCATCCTACCAATGTTGACTTTGTGTAGTAAATATAGTCAGTCACCTTGAGAAGGCTACTGTGGGAAACAAATAAATCAATTAGCTAAGTAATATGTGTATATGTATATGTTATTTTAATTCAAAGACATGCATTATGAGTGTTTCAACCCATGTTATCATGTTCAAAACAAACTTTGCTCTTTTTCCATGTATCAATTTAATAGGTTTCATGTTTCTAATAAAAGCTATTCTGCATTATTTTCACAGTTTGTTTTGTTTCTCATAACTTTAACCATTTTTGTCTATATAAACTTTCTTTTTATTTATTTCTTTTTTGCATTGTCATTTAAAAAAAGTATTATGATATCAATACATTATACTTTAGAATTTAAGATTTATTAAAACTTAAATATACATTATAACTTAAGTCAATGAAATTAATTATAATTTTTTTTGCATATTCTCTTGTTTTAATGTTTAAAACATATATTTAATTTTAAAAAAGGTATAAAACAAGTAAATCATTCTACCAATGTCGATTTGGTGTAGTAAATATAGTCAGTCACCTTGAGAAGACTACTGTTTTAAACAAATAAATAAAGTAGCTAAGTAATATGTGTATATATATGTCATTTTAATTCAAAGACATGCATTATGAGTGTTTCAACCCATGTTATAATGCTCAAAACAAACTTTGCTCTTTTTCCATGGATCAATTTAATAGGTTTCATGTTTCAAATAAAAGCTATTTTGCGTTATTTTAAAAGTTTGTTTTGTTTTTCATAACTTTAACCATTTTTGTCTACATAAACTTTCAATTTCTTTATTTCTAATTTTCATTGTCATTTTAAAGAAAATATTATGATATCAATACATTATACTTTAGAATTTAAGATTTAATAAAACTCAAATATACATTACAACTTAAGTCAATAAAATTAAATATAATTTTTTTGCATATTCTCTGGTTTTAATGTTTAAAGCATATATTTAATTTTAAAAAAGGTATAAAACAAGCAAATCATTCTACCAATGTTGATTTGGTGTAGTAAATATAGTCAGTCACCTTGAGAAGGCTACTGTGTTAAACAAATAAATCAAGTAGTTAAGTAATATGTGTATGTATATGTCAATTTTAATTCAAAGACACGCATCTAATGGGTTTCATGTTTCTAATTAAAGCATCTCTTTGTTATTTTCACAATTTGTTTTTTTTTCATAACTTTAACCAGTTTTGTCTATATAAACTTTGATTTTCATTATTTCTTTTTTTAACTGTCATTTTTAAAAAAAAATAAAAATTATGATATACATACATTATACTTTGGAATTTTAGATTTAATAAAACTCAAATATACATTACAACTTAAGTCAATAAAATTAATTATAATTTTTTTTTGCATATTCTCTTATTTTAATGTTTAAAACATATATTTAATTTTAAAAAAGGTATAAAATAAGAAAATCATTCTACCAATGTTGATTTAGTGTAGTAAATATAGCCAGTCACCTTGAGAAGGCTACTGTGTTATACAAATAAATCTAGCAGCTAAGTAATATGTGTACGTATATGTCATTTTAATTAAATAAAATGCATTATGAGTGTTTCAACCCATGTTATAATGTTCAAATCAAACTTTGCTCTTTTTCCATGTATCCATCAAATAGGTTTCATGTTTCTAATAAAAGCAATTCTACGTTATTTTCACAATTTGTTTTGTTTTTCATGACCTTAACGATTTTTGTCTATATAAACTTTCATGATCTTTACTTGTTTTTTTCATTGTCATTTTGAAAAAAAATAAAAATTATGATATCAGTACATTATACTTTAGAAATTTAGATTTAATAAAACTCAAATATACATTACAACTTAAGTCAATAAAATTAATTATATTTTTTTTGCTTATTATCTTATTTTAATGTTTAAAGCATATATTTAATTTTAAAAAAGGTATAAAACAAGCAAATCATTCTACCAATGTTGATTTGGTGTAGTAAATATAGTCAGTCACCTTGAGGAGACTAATGTGTTAAACAAATAAATCAAGTAGCTAAGTAATATGTGTATGTATATGTCATTTTAATTCAAAGACATGCATTCTGAGTGTTACAACCCATGTTATAATGTTCAAAGCAAACTTTGCTCTTTTTCCATTTATCCATCTAATAGGTTTCATATTTCTAATAAAAGCAACTCTGCGTTATTTTCACAATGTTTTTTCTTTTTCATAACTTTAACCATTTTTATCTATATAAACTTTCATTTCTTTATTTCTTTTTTCATTGTCATTTTAAAGAAAATATTATGATATCAATACATTATACTTTTGAATTTAAGATTTAACAAAACTCAAATATACATTACAACTTAAGTCAATAAAATTTATTATAATTTTTTTTTTCATATTCTCTTATTTTAATGTTTAAAACATATATTTAATTTTAAAAAAGGTATAAAATAGGCAAATCATCCTACCAATGTTGACTTTGTGTAGTAAATATAGTCAGTCACCTTGAGAAGGCTACTGTGGGAAACAAATAAATCAATTAGCTAAGTAATATGTGTATATGTATATGTTATTTTAATTCAAAGACATGCATTATGAGTGTTTCAACCCATGTTATCATGTTCAAAACAAACTTTGCTCTTTTTCCATGTATCAATTTAATAGGTTTCATGTTTCTAATAAAAGCTATTCTGCATTATTTTCACAGTTTGTTTTGTTTCTCATAACTTTAACCATTTTTGTCTATATAAACTTTCTTTTTATTTATTTCTTTTTTTCATTGTCATTTAAAAAAAGTATTATGATATCAATACATTATACTTTAGAATTTAAGATTTATTAAAACTTAAATATACATTATAACTTAAGTCAATGAAATTAATTATAATTTTTTTTGCATATTCTCTTGTTTTAATGTTTAAAACATATATTTAATTTTAAAAAAGGTATAAAACAAGCAAATCATTCTACCAATGTCGATTTGGTGTAGTAAATATAGTCAGTCACCTTGAGAAGACTACTGTTTTAAACAAATAAATAAAGTAGCTAAGTAATATGTGTATATATATGTCATTTTAATTCAAAGACATGCATTATGAGTGTTTCAACCCATGTTATAATGCTCAAAACAAACTTTGCTCTTTTTCCATGGATCAATTTAATAGGTTTCATGTTTCAAATAAAAGCTATTTTGCGTTATTTTAAAAGTTTGTTTTGTTTTTCATAACTTTAACCATTTTTGTCTACATAAACTTTCAATTTCTTTATTTCTAATTTTCATTGTCATTTTAAAGAAAATATTATGATATCAATACATTATACTTTAGAATTTAAGATTTAATAAAACTCAAATATACATTACAACTTAAGTCAATAAAATTAAATATAATTTTTTTGCATATTCTCTGGTTTTAATGTTTAAAGCATATGTGTTAAACAAATGTTGATTTGGTTTGGTAAATATAGTCAGTCACCTTGAGGAGACTAATGTGTTAAACAAATAAATCAAGTAGCTAAGTAATATGTGTATGTATATGTCATTTTAATTCAAAGACATGCATTCTGAGTGTTTCAACCCATGTTATAATGCTCAAAACAAACTTTGCTCTTTTTCCATGGATCAATTTAATAGGTTTCATGTTTCAAATAAAAGCTATTTTGCGTTATTTTAAAAGTTTGTTTTGTTTTTCATAACTTTAACCATTTTTGTCTACATAAACTTTCAATTTCTTTATTTCTAATTTTCATTGTCATTTTAAAGAAAATATTATGATATCAATACATTATACTTTAGAATTTAAGATTTAATAAAACTCAAATATACATTACAACTTAAGTCAATAAAATTAAATATAATTTTTTTGCATATTCTCTGGTTTTAATGTTTAAAGCATATATTTAATTTTAAAAAAGGTATAAAACAAGCAAATCATTCTACCAATGTTGATTTGGTGTAGTAAATATAGTCAGTCACCTTGAGAAGGCTACTGTGTTAAACAGATAAATCAAGTAGTTAAGTAATATGTGTATGTATATGTCAATTTTAATTCAAAGACACGCATCTAATGGGTTTCATGTTTCTAATTAAAGCATCTCTTTGTTATTTTCACAATTTGTTTTTTTTTCATAACTTTAACCAGTTTTGTCTATATAAACTTTGATTTTCATTATTTCTTTTTTTAACTGTCATTTTTAAAAAAAAAAAAATTATGATATACATACATTATACTTTGGAATTTTAGATTTAATAAAACTCAAATATACATTACAACTTAAGTCAATAAAATTAATTATAATTTTTTTTTGCATATTCTCTTATTTAATGTTTAAAACATATATTTAATTTTAAAAAAGGTATAAAATAAGAAAATCATTCTACCAATGTTGATTTAGTGTAGTAAATATAGCCAGTCACCTTGAGAAGGCTACCGTGTTATACAAATAAATCTAGCAGCTAAGTAATATGTGTACGTATATGTCATTTTAATTAAATAAAATGCATTATGAGTGTTTCAACCCATGTTATAATGTTCAAATCAAACTTTGCTCTTTTTCCATGTATCCATCAAATAGGTTTCATGTTTCTAATAAAAGCAATTCTACGTTATTTTCACAATTTGTTTTGTTTTTCATGACCTTAACGATTTTTGTCTATATAAACTTTCATGATCTTTACTTGTTTTTTTCATTGTCATTTTGAAAAAAAATAAAAATTATGATATCAGTACATTATACTTTAGAAATTTAGATTTAATAAAACTCAAATATACATTACAACTTAAGTCAATAAAATTAATTATATTTTTTTTTTGCTTATTATCTTATTTTAATGTTTAAAGCATATATTTAATTTTAAAAAAGGTATAAAACAAGCAAATCATTCTATCAATGTTGATTTGGTTAGTAAATATAGTCAGTCACCTTGAGGAGACTAATGTGTTAAACAAATAAATCAAGTAGCTAAGTAATATGTGTATGTATATGTCATTTTAATTCAAAGACATGCATTCTGAGTGTTACAACCCATGTTATAATGTTCAAAGCAAACTTTGCTCTTTTTCCATTTATCCATCTAATAGGTTTCATATTTCTAATAAAAGCAACTCTGCGTTATTTTCACAATGTTTTTTCTTTTTCATAACTTTAACCATTTTTATCTATATAAACTTTCATTTCTTTATTTCTTTTTTTCATTGTCATTTTAAAGAAAATATTATGATATCAATACATTATACTTTTGAATTTAAGATTTAACAAAACTCAAATATACATTACAACTTAAGTCAATAAATTTATTATAATTTTTTTTTCATATTCTCTTATTTTAATGTTTAAAACATATATTTAATTTTAAAAAAGGTATAAAATAGGCAAATCATCCTACCAATGTTGACTTTGTGTAGTAAATATAGTCAGTCACCTTGAGAAGGCTACTGTGGGAAACAAATAAATCAATTAGCTAAGTAATATGTGTATATGTATATGTTATTTTAATTCAAAGACATGCATTATGAGTGTTTCAACCCATGTTATCATGTTCAAAACAAACTTTGCTCTTTTTCCATGTATCAATTTAATAGGTTTCATGTTTCTAATAAAAGCTATTCTGCATTATTTTCACAGTTTGTTTTGTTTCTCATAACTTTAACCATTTTTGTCTATATAAACTTTCTTTTTATTTATTTCTTTTTTCATTGTCATTTAAAAAAGTATTATGATATCAATACATTATACTTTAGAATTTAAGATTTATTAAAACTTAAATATACATTATAACTTAAGTCAATGAAATTAATTATAATTTTTTTTGCATATTCTCTTGTTTTAATGTTTAAAACATATATTTAATTTTAAAAAAGGTATAAAACAAGCAAATCATTCTACCAATGTCGATTTGGTGTAGTAAATATAGTCAGTCACCTTGAGAAGGCTACTGTGTGAAACAAATAACTCAAGTAGCTAAGTAATATGTGTATGTATATGTCATTTTAATTCAAAGACATGCATTATGAGTGTTTCAACCCATGTTATAATGCTCAAAACAAACTTTGCTCTTTTTCCATGGATCAATTTAATAGGTTTCATGTTTCAAATAAAAGCTATTTTGCGTTATTTTAAAAGTTTGTTTTGTTTTTCATAACTTTAACCATTTTTGTCTACATAAACTTTCAATTTCTTTATTTCTAATTTTCATTGTCATTTTAAAGAAAATATTATGATATCAATACATTATACTTTAGAATTTAAGATTTAATAAAACTCAAATATACATTACAACTTAAGTCAATAAAATTAAATATAATTTTTTTGCATATTCTCTGGTTTTAATGTTTAAAGCATATATTTAATTTTAAAAAAGGTATAAAACAAGCAAATCATTCTACCAATGTTGATTTGGTGTAGTAAATATAGTCAGTCACCTTGAGAAGGCTACTGTGTTAAACAGATAAATCAAGTAGTTAAGTAATATGTGTATGTATATGTCAATTTTAATTCAAAGACACGCATCTAATGGGTTTCATGTTTCTAATTAAAGCATCTCTTTGTTATTTTCACAATTTGTTTTTTTTTTCATAACTTTAACCAGTTTTGTCTATATAAACTTTGATTTTCATTATTTCTTTTTGTAACTGTCATTTTAAAATAAAAATAAAAATTATGATATACATACATTATACTTTGGAATTTTAGATTTAATAAAACTCAAATATACATTACAACTTAAGTCAATAAAATTAATTATAATTTTTTTTTGCATATTCTCTTATTTTAATGTTTAAAACATATATTTAATTTTAAAAAAGGTATAAAATAAGAAAATCATTCTACCAATGTTGATTTAGTGTAGTAAATATAGCCAGTCACCTTGAGAAGGCTACTGTGTTATACAAATAAATCTAGCAGCTAAGTAATATGTGTACGTATATGTCATTTTAATTAAATAAAATGCATTATGAGTGTTTCAACCCATGTTATAATGTTCAAATCAAACTTTGCTCTTTTTCCATGTATCCATCAAATAGGTTTCATGTTTCTAATAAAAGCAATTCTACGTTATTTTCACAATTTGTTTTGTTTTTCATGACCTTAACGATTTTTGTCTATATAAACTTTCATGATCTTTACTTGTTTTTTTCATTGTCATTTTGAAAAAAAATAAAAATTATGATATCAGTACATTATACTTTAGAAATTTAGATTTAATAAAACTCAAATATACATTACAACTTAAGTCAATAAAATTAATTATATTTTTTTTTGCTTATTATCTTATTTTAATGTTTAAAGCATATATTTAATTTTAAAAAAGGTATAAAACAAGCAAATCATTCTACCAATGTTGATTTGGTTTGGTAAATATAGTCAGTCACCTTGAGGAGACTAATGTCTTAAACAAATAAATCAAGTAGCTAAGTAATATGTGTATGTATATGTCATTTTAATTCAAAGACATGCATTCTGAGTGTTACAACCCATGTTATAATGTTCAAAGCAAACTTTGCTCTTTTTCCATTTATCCATCTAATAGGTTTCATATTTCTAATAAAAGCAACTCTGCGTTATTTTCACAATGTTTTTTTTTTTTCACAACTTTAACCATTTTTATCTATATAAACTTTCATTTCTTTATTTCTTTTTTTCATTGTCATTTTAAAGAAAATATTATGATATCAATACATTATACTTTTGAATTTAAGATTTAACAAAACTCAAATATACATTACAACTTAAGTCAATAAAATTTATTATAAATTTTTTTTTCATATTCTCTTATTTTAATGTTTAAAACATATATTTAATTTTAAAAAAGGTATAAAATAGGCAAATTATCCTACCAATGTTGACTTTGTGTAGTAAATATAGTCAGTCACCTTGAGAAGGCTACTGTGGGAAACAAATAAATCAATTAGCTAAGTAATATGTGTATATGTATATGTTATTTCAATTCAAAGACATGCATTATGAGTGTTTCAACCCATGTTATCATGTTCAAAACAAACTTTGCTCTTTTTCCATGTATCAATTTAATAGGTTTCATGTTTCTAATAAAAGCTATTCGGCATTATTTTCACAGTTTGTTTTGTTTCTCATAACTTTAACCATTTTTGTCTATATAAACTTTCTTTTTATTTATTTCTTTTTTGCATTGTCATTTAAAAAAAGTATTATGATATCAATACATTATACTTTAGAATTTAAGATTTATTAAAACTTAAATATACATTATAACTTAAGTCAATGAAATTAATTATAATTTTTTTTGCATATTCTCTTGTTTTAATGTTTAAAACATATATTTAATTTTAAAAAAGGTATAAAACAAGTAAATCATTCTACCAATGTCGATTTGGTGTAGTAAATATAGTCAGTCACCTTGAGAAGACTACTGTTTTAAACAAATAAATAAAGTAGCTAAGTAATATGTGTATATATATGTCATTTTAATTCAAAGACATGCATTATGAGTGTTTCAACCCATGTTATAATGCTCAAAACAAACTTTGCTCTTTTTCCATGGATCAATTTAATAGGTTTCATGTTTCAAATAAAAGCTATTTTGCGTTATTTTAAAAGTTTGTTTTGTTTTTCATAACTTTAACCATTTTTGTCTACATAAACTTTCAATTTCTTTATTTCTAATTTTCATTGTCATTTTAAAGAAAATATTATGATATCAATACATTATACTTTAGAATTTAAGATTTTATAAAACTCAAATATACATTACAACTTAAGTCAATAAAATTAAATATAATTTTTTTGCATATTCTCTGGTTTTAATGTTTAAAGCATATATTTAATTTTAAAAAAGGTATAAAACAAGCAAATCATTCTACCAATGTTGATTTGGTGTAGTAAATATAGTCAGTCACCTTGAGAAGGCTACTGTGTTAAACAGATAAATCAAGTAGTTAAGTAATATGTGTATGTATATGTCAATTTTAATTCAAAGACACGCATCTAATGGGTTTCATGTTTCTAATTAAAGCATCTCTTTGTTATTTTCACAATTTGTTTTTTTTTTCATAACTTTAACCAGTTTTGTCTATATAAACTTTGATTTTCATTATTTCTTTTTCTAACTGTCATTTTTAAAAAAAAATAAAAATTATGATATACATACATTATAATTTGGAATTTTAGATTTAATAAAACTCAAATATACATTACAACTTAAGTCAATAAAATTAATTATAATTTTTTTTTGCATATTCTCTTATTATAATGTTTAAAACATATATTTAATTTTAAAAAAGGTATAAAATAAGAAAATCATTCTACCAATGTTGATTTAGTGTAGTAAATATAGCTAGCCACCTTGAGAAGGCTACTGTGTTATACAAATAAATCTAGCAGCTAAGTAATATGTGTACGTATATGTCATTTTAATTAAATAAAATGCATTATGAGTGTTTCAACCCATGTTATAATGTTCAAATCAAACTTTGCTCTTTTTCCATGTATCCATCAAATAGGTTTCATGTTTCTAATAAAAGCAATTCTACGTTATTTTCACAATTTGTTTTGTTTTTCATGACCTTAACGATTTTTGTCTATATAAACTTTCATGATCTTTACTTGTTTTTTTCATTGTCATTTTGAAAAAAAATAAAAATTATGATATCAGTACATTATACTTTAGAAATTTAGATTTAATAAAACTCAAATATACATTACAACTTAAGTCAATAAAATTAATTATATTTTTTTTTGCTTATTATCTTATTTTAATGTTTAAAGCATATATTTAATTTTAAAAAAGGTATAAAACAAGCAAATCATTCTACCAATGTTGATTTGGTTTGGTAAATATAGTCAGTCACCTTGAGGAGACTAATGTGTTAAACAAATAAATCAAGTAGCTAAGTAATATGTGTATGTATATGTCATTTTAATTCAAAGACATGCATTCTGAGTGTTACAACCCATGTTATAATGTTCAAAGCAAACTTTGCTCTTTTTCCATTTATCCATCTAATAGGTTTCATATTTCTAATAAAAGCAACTCTGCGTTATTTTCACAATGTTTTTTCTTTTTCATAACTTTAACCATTTTTATCTATATAAACTTTCATTTCTTTATTTCTTTTTTTCGTTGTCATTTGAAAGAAAATATTATGATATCAATACATTATACTTTTGAATTTAAGATTTAACAAAACTCAAATATACATTACAACTTAAGTCAATAAAATTTATTATAATTTTTTTTTCATATTCTCTTATTTTAATGTTTAAAACATATATTTAATTTTAAAAAAGGTATAAAATAGGCAAATCATCCTACCAATGTTGACTTTGTGTAGTAAATATAGTCAGTCACCTTGAGAAGGCTACTGTGGGAAACAAATAAATCAATTAGCTAAGTAATATGTGTATATGTATATGTTATTTTAATTCAAAGACATGCATTATGAGTGTTTCAACCCATGTTATCATGTTCAAAACAAACTTTTCTCTTTTTCCATGTATCAATTTAATAGGTTTCATGTTTCTAATAAAAGCTATTCTGCATTATTTTCACAGTTTGTTTTGTTTCTCATAACTTTAACCATTTTTGTCTATATAAACTTTCTTTTTATTTATTTCTTTTTTTCATTGTCATTTAAAAAAAGTATTATGATATCAATACATTATACTTTAGAATTTAAGATTTATTAAAACTTAAATATACATTATAACTTAAGTCAATGAAATTAATTATAATTTTTTTTGCATATTCTCTTGTTTTAATGTTTAAAACATATATTTAATTTTAAAAAAGGTATAAAACAAGTAAATCATTCTACCAATGTCGATTTGGTGTAGTAAATATAGTCTGTCACCTTGAGAAGGCTACTGTGTGAAACAAATAAATAAAGTAGCTAAGTAATATGTGTATATACATGTCATTTTAATTCAAAGACATGCATTATGAGTGTTTCAACCCATGTTATAATGCTCAAAACAAACTTTGCTCTTTTTCCATGTATCAATTTAATAAGTTTCATGTTTCTAATAAAAGCTATTTTGCGTTATTTCAACACATCTCTTGTGGTATGCTTAGATGAGTAAGCATTGGGATGTGGGACCAATGATTCGAGCCTCAATTGGGTTTGAGCCCCAACCATGGCGAACATGGGGGAAAGGTGGACACCTATGTGGGTTAGAGTCCCATACGGTGAAAGATACCCTAGGTGGGTTAGAGTCCCATACGGGTGATGGTTCTTCAAAGTGGGTTAGAGTCCCATAGGGGAACTGGATATCCACCGCGAAAGTCAAATCATACGGACATGCGTGAACCAAGCCTTGGCCTAGACGTAGGTCCGGTTGGGGATCGATGTTGCGTGAATCTGAATAATGATCGTGGTTGAGTTATGAGAACTCAGATGCATGTTGCCATACAATTGCGAGATAGTTTCCCCATCGCTTAAGTCTTCGTTCCCTTGTTGACTTGAGTTGGATATGAGTTGAGTATTGATTAGAAAACCCTGTAGAGCCGAGTGGACCCATAGGATAGGAGAACTCACTGAGATTATTATCTCATCCCATTATTGTTGTTATTTTTTCAGGTATTCTTTACAGGTTGGATCTAAGAGAAACTGTATGGATGTTTCAAGGGTTGCTGTTCATTATAATCTTCCGCTGTGGAGTTGTGTGCAATGAAAATATTGTACATAGTTCTTAGAATTTTATTGTTTAGGCATTATTGTATAACATGTTCCATTGATGTTTTAGTTTGGACATGTATATATATATTGATGCCATTAGGCACTTATGTTGTGACAGTACCAAGATTTAACACTTGTATGATATTATTCTAGATATATATTATACGGGTTGTTACAGTTGGTATCAGAGCAGGTCGATTCTCGACCTAGCCTTGAAACATCATAAGTAAATCTATTCCTGCCTCATATGTGTGTTTAGCCAACATGATTCTTAATATCACTGTATATAGTATTGGGCCTGATCAACCTAATATTATGTGCATGGTAGGTAGGATCATGGTTGAGCGACCACGAGGACTCCGAAGTGTGGGTTGAACTTGCGCTTTGAGAATAGGCTCGAGCCAAGAGTTAGAAAGTAAGGAGAACTAGATGGCCCAGTTGAAGTTTCAGAGGCGTTGTGATTTGGGTATTATGGAATTGAAGAGTAGTGTATCATCCAGGCGATTCTGCGGTGGTAACAGCGTTAAGAAGTTAAGGATCTCTATTGGATAAATTGTCAGAGCTTTGAGAGAAGTGTGAATTGCTAGTGGAGTAAGATATACTCACTAACATGGAATAGTATTGCGAGTGATTCTGTATGGTAAAGGGGAAGGGATGGTTATGTTACGCATATGCCATAAGGTCTGGAAGTGAGATAGTGTATTAGTGTTTCAGTTTCTAAGGACACTAAAATATTTTGGAAGAACAAGAGTACTTAATGGAATATATATATTTGGAATGGTACCTTGCAAGTGGTTGAAGACTTGAGGGATAAGGACGTTCAGTTTTGTTGGGAGCCTAAGGTAGTGGTGAAGTCTAAGAAGAGACTCGAGGACATGGTTGCCTATTCCAAGTGAAACATATATGGACCAAATGGAGGTTAGAAGATAAACCAAGTATGTTCAGTTTTAGAAGGGAGATCGGATTTGAGATAGCTCGTCAGCGGTTCAGTGTTAGTAAGAGACCATTATGGAATGATGAGTTACCTAAAGATCAATTATAAGAGTTTGTGTTGGAGGCCGATAGCGCATATTATATAGTAATGGAAGCTCCAGTGGGCTTTGGTTGTATGAGAACTGGTTGAGGATAAGAGCAATTAAGTTGGATTTAAGGACTTCTAGTAGAATGGTTTTGTAATTGGAACGGAGAGAATTACCATAGGGAGACAAGTCAACACCGAGTGCGGAAGTAGTGTGGATGTTGCAATACAACTGTTGTAATGGGGCACATTTTAGATAGAGGCACAATGGGACCATTAAGATTCATTAAGACAAAGTTATGGGCGTGTAGTTGATGATTGTTCACATCGAGGATTTCTAGAGTATGTAGTGTGTGACACACGAGGTCGGAGAGGCCGAAGAGTGGTTACATGTAACATCCGAGGGCGATGGAGTGGTTGTCGATGCATGATGCATGACAATGAGACACTCCTAGCAGCTTCTAGGGGAAAATCCGAATTCACATCGGAATGAGAGGGATCCTGAGGCTGTGCAGGTATGAGACTACATGGTTGAAAGAAGGCTTATAAGGATTAATTGGTACTACCTATATCAATAAGATGCATCTTCTTTTCGGTATCCTAATCAATAAGAACTCCGTAGTTAAGCGTGCTTGACTTGGAGTAGTATTGGGATGGATGACCTTCTGGGAAATTTCCTGGAAAGCGTGCGAGTGAGGACAAAACATGTTGAAAAAGGCCCGTGTTGATTTGTGGGGTTAGTTGATAATCCTGAAAGCAGTCTGGGGTGTTAGATAGTGGAATAGAGGAAGTTAAACCTTGGTGTTAAGAGAAGTATGTGATAGCAGTATTATGGTCACAAGTAAGTGTAATGGATTCCTTGTCTTGAGATGGATGTAAAGTAACATGCATTTTTTTGAGCAGTGAGTCTTGTATTCTAAGAAGTTTAGTTGATGATAGCCAACAAAAGATAAGCTAAGTTGGAGCATGTGGACTAAGTGTAGAATGTGGAATATTTTATGTTGCAAGAGTTTATTGGGAGGCAATGAGGATTATTCGTGGGAAGTTATAGAGACAAGTAACCCCGATATAATGCAGTGTGTAGTAGGTATTGGTTTAGAAGAAAATTCCAGTCATAAGTGCGTGGCAATGATAAGGTTCATCTTAAGTGCATTTTATTTGGATTGAAAGAGTAATATTGGCTTATTGGAAGTCTGGTTGTTATTTATCTTCTTGAGAAGTATTTGGTTGGTTGGTTAGTCGCGGAGTATAAACGTTCACACCGTGTTGGAGTTAAGGATGTCCTAAATGTCATAAGTGTACCGTTGTGGATGTACAAATTGAGGATGGAGTTGCAAGTCACCACAAGTCAGATTGGTAGTTTTGAGATTGGGATTTCTGAAGGTGTAGTGCGTAGTTGGTCATCTGAGGAGATATCATGGAAGTCAGACGCGTGGGAAAACCAACCTGGTAGACCATGCTCAGTTTAAGCGAGTTTGGGAAGTACCACTATTATGATTATGAATAACTGTACGGAACGGACTTGGAAGAGACCTACTAAGTGGTGATCTGGAAGAGATTCGATAGGTATGTGGTACATATTGATAAGGTGTGAAGCGGTTGGTCATGGTATGAAATTGATTGATTCATTTGGATTCATAGCATTAGATGTAGACTCCCTGAGAGTGGTAATGGATGTGTACGATGATACTCTACCCTATTGGAGGGATTCATGAGTTATACTTCCCAGGAGGAACGAGAATCAGTTATTCCTACGGTTAAACATGCAACTCGGATGGTATGTTAGTAAGGGCATGAGCTAAGATTATGGAAGATGGGACAGAATGATTGAGATGAATGATTTTGGATACAAAGTGAAATGTTATCTCTAGGTGTGTATGGAATATTTTGTGTGACTCTATGAGGTGTATGGACACTCATAGTTATGTTCGAGATTGCTTAAGTTCCTTAGAAGTGGTGTTTTGTTGATGATTTAAAGTTCCTTGATGATGTTATGTTGTTTTGGTCGAGATCATGTGTCGGGAGAAATATTGAATGAATCAAAACCCTATAAGAGGATTGATATGGAATATAGTAATCGGAACCGGATATTATCAAACTAATTTGGTTTAGCTACATCGAACCCATGATGAATTTGGATGTTTTATGTTTTTATGGTTGTAACAATGTAACTCCTGGATACCTATCTTTTGAAGAGTGTTGGTTTTATTCTACACTTTTGTGAGTCACCAAGGAAGTTATTCTACTAATAGAAGTTGGTAAGGTTCTAGTACCATTTTGGACAGTAGGCACTCTGAGGGTAAGTGTGTTTCTTTGTGGATTGTTATCTAAATAGTAGTGCCTAGGAATCCCAGGTGTCCCACTGTTGGAATCAGAGTACCACAATGGAAGGTGACGAAAGAAAGAGATCAATAAAGTCTATGGGGATCATGGGGATAGTTACTCATAAGAATGAGAGTGAGACAATCTCGTGCTAATGGTTCTATCTCATTGGAGTAGTACGAGAGGAGGAAAGCAGTAGGAGTACGGGCTTGTAGCATACATTGTCAGATCAAGTGAAGTTTATGATATTATCAATAATGGATTACAAGGTTGTCGCATTTGTTGAAGGAATAATAAGAAAAGAGTAGTCAATGTTGTTTGTGGTCAGGGAATCAATAAATTTTTCTTATGAAGAATTAATGAGTATTGATTAACCAAGTCAAGACAAGATGTTGTAATTATGTTTTGTGTAACTTAGTGCAAGGAAGGGAGGTCATGGTTTCCGGGAAGAAAGTGACCCACTGATGTTGAGCGGTATATAAGAGGAATTAAGTGGAAGCAAGTTTAAATGTTGATCTAATATCAGAATGATATTATGATGGAAATCTAGAAGTTTCAAGAGTTCATGGAAGAAGTAAATTTGTCAGCAAAGACAAGTTAGAAGAATGAGTATGTCAGAGACTTGAAATTGAAGAGAAGCCAAGTGTTGGTCTAGAACGTAAATACAAGGATTGTTCGTTTGTTGAGTAAAGAAAATTCGGGGGCGAATTTCAATTTAAGGGGGGGAGAATGTAATATCCCATATTCCCTTAAATGCTCAATTAGTTGTCAGTTGAGATCAATTGAGTTCCTATGTAAATTATCTATTATCATTTGTAACGATTGGAGCTCCTATGTGCTCTAAATGTTGTCAATTGGGACCAATAGAGTAACCGGTGAACTCTGAAGAGATTAATTATTAATAAGAGAGACAGACCAATATTAATAAGTACAAGGGAGGACATTTTGGTAACATTAATAATTGGTCAATTGGTGCTGGAAGATAAAATATCAATTGAGATATTTTATGATACTACTTAATATTATATATTATATATATTATATGTTGTTTTATGTGGTGTAGAAAGAAGAAGAGGTGGATAAGAAGAAAGAGAAAGGAAAGAGATAAGAAGAAGTGGGTAAGAGAGGGTGAGAGATATCAGAAAGGGAAGAGAAGAGGAAAAGAGGAAAAGAGGAAAAGGAAGAAGAGAAGAAGAAGAAGAAAAGAGAAAAAAGATGGAAAGCTCATGAAGAGCATGTTCATCAACACCATCATCTCATCTTCATCATCACCAACTTCATCTTCTTCTACTAGGTGAGTTCTAGTTAGAAACTCTAGGTTTCTAGAAAAGTTAGGGTTGTAGAATCATAAACAAATCATGAGTAATCCATGCTATGTGATGAATATTCCTCTTGTTGATGTTTTAATGAACATGTGCTTGATATGCTCTTCATGATTGTTGTGATTACATGTTTTGCTATGGTTATGTTATGATGTTGAGGTGGAAGTGTTGGAAGAAGGAGTGTGGGTTTGATTGGAAATGGAGTTACAGAGGAAAGCAGATTTTGTAGAATCATAAACAAATCATGAGTAATCCATGCTATGTGATGAATATTCCTCTTGTTGATGTTTTCATGAACATGTGCTTGATATGCTCTTCATGATTGTTGTGATTACATGTTTTGCTATGGTTATGTTATGATGTTGTCAATTGGGACCAATAGAGTAACCGGTGAACTCTGAAGAGATTAATTATTAATAAGAGAGACAGACCAATATTAATAAGTACAAGGGAGGACATTTTGGTAACATTAATAATTGGTCAATTGGTGTTGGAAGATAAAATATCAATTGAGATATTTTATGATACTACTTAATATTATATATTATATATATTATATGTTGTTTTATGTGGTGTAGAAAGAAGAAGAGGTGGATAAGAAGAAAGAGAAAGGAAAGAGATAAGAAGAAGTGGGTAAGAGAGGGTGAGAGATATCAGAAAGGGAAGAGAAGAGGAAAATAGGAAAAGAGGAAAAGGAAGAAGAGAAGAAGAAGAAGAAGAAAAGAGAAAAAAGATGGAAAGCTCATGAAGAGCATGTTCATCAACACCATCATCTCATCTTCATCATCACCAACTTCATCTTCTTCTACTAGGTGAGTTCTAGTTAGAAACTCTAGGTTTCTAGAAAAGTTAGGGTTGTAGAATCATAAACAAATCATGAGTAATCCATGCTATGTGATGAATATTCCTCTTGTTGATGTTTTAATGAACATGTGCTTGATATGCTCTTCATGATTGTTGTGATTACATGTTTTGCTATGGTTATGTTATGATGTTGAGGTGGAAGTGTTGGAAGAAGGAGTGTGGGTTTGATTGGAAATGGAGTTACAGAGGAAAGCAGATTTTGTAGAATCATAAACAAATCATGAGTAATCCATGCTATGTGATGAATATTCCTCTTGTTGATGTTTTCATGAACATGTGCTTGATATGCTCTTCATGATTGTTGTGATTACATGTTTTGCTATGGTTATGTTATGATGTTGTCAATTGGGACCAATAGAGTAACCGGTGAACTCTGAAGAGATTAATTATTAATAAGAGAGACAGACCAATATTAATAAGTACAAGGGAGGACATTTTGGTAACATTAATAATTGGTCAATTGGTGTTGGAAGATAAAATATCAATTGAGATATTTTATGATACTACTTAATATTATATATTATATATATTATATGTTGTTTTATGTGGTGTAGAAAGAAGAAGAGGTGGATAAGAAGAAAGAGAAAGGAAAGAGATAAGAAGAAGTGGGTAAGAGAGGGTGAGAGATATCAGAAAGGGAAGAGAAGAGGAAAATAGGAAAAGAGGAAAAGGAAGAAGAGAAGAAGAAGAAGAAGAAAAGAGAAAAAAGATGGAAAGCTCATGAAGAGCATGTTCATCAACACCATCATCTCATCTTCATCATCACCAACTTCATCTTCTTCTACTAGGTGAGTTCTAGTTAGAAACTCTAGGTTTCTAGAAAAGTTAGGGTTGTAGAATCATAAACAAATCATGAGTAATCCATGCTATGTGATGAATATTCCTCTTGTTGATGTTTTAATGAACATGTGCTTGATATGCTCTTCATGATTGTTGTGATTACATGTTTTGCTATGGTTATGTTATGATGTTGAGGTGGAAGTGTTGGAAGAAGGAGTGTGGGTTTGATTGGAAATGGAGTTACAGAGGAAAGCAGATTTTGTAGAATCATAAACAAATCATGAGTAATCCATGCTATGTGATGAATATTCCTCTTGTTGATGTTTTCATGAACATGTGCTTGATATGCTCTTCATGATTGTTGTGATTACATGTTTTGCTATGGTTATGTTATGATGTTGTCAATTGGGACCAATAGAGTAACCGGTGAACTCTGAAGAGATTAATTATTAATAAGAGAGACAGACCAATATTAATAAGTACAAGGGAGGACATTTTGGTAACATTAATAATTGGTCAATTGGTGCTGGAAGATAAAATATCAATTGAGATATTTTATGATACTACTTAATATTATATATTATATATATTATATGTTGTTTTATGTGGTGTAGAAAGAAGAAGAGGTGGATAAGAAGAAAGAGAAAGGAAAGAGATAAGAAGAAGTGGGTAAGAGAGGGTGAGAGATATCAGAAAGGGAAGAGAAGAGGAAAAGAGGAAAAGGAAGAAGAGAAGAAGAAGAAGAAAAGAGAAAAAAGATGGAAAGCTCATGAAGAGCATGTTCATCAACACCATCATCTCATCTTCATCATCACCAACTTCATCTTCTTCTACTAGGTGAGTTCTAGTTAGAAACTCTAGGTTTCTAGAAAAGTTAGGGTTGTAGAATCATAAACAAATCATGAGTAATCCATGCTATGTGATGAATATTCCTCTTGTTGATGTTTTAATGAACATGTGCTTGATATGCTCTTCATGATTGTTGTGATTACATGTTTTGCTATGGAAGAAGAGAAGATAAGAAGAAGTGGGTAAGAGAGGGTGAGAGATATCAGAAAGGGAAGAGAAGAGGAAAATAGGAAAAGAGGAAAAGGAAGAAGAGAAGAAGAAGAAGAAGAAAAGAGAAAAAAGATGGAAAGCTCATGAAGAGCATGTTCATCAACACCATCATCTCATCTTCATCATCACCAACTTCATCTTCTTCTACTAGGTGAGTTCTAGTTAGAAACTCTAGGTTTCTAGAAAAGTTAGGGTTGTAGAATCATAAACAAATCATGAGTAATCCATGCTATGTGATGAATATTCCTCTTGTTGATGTTTTAATGAACATGTGCTTGATATGCTCTTCATGATTGTTGTGATTACATGTTTTGCTATGGTTATGTTATGATGTTGAGGTGGAAGTGTTGGAAGAAGGAGTGTGGGTTTGATTGGAAATGGAGTTACAGAGGAAAGCAGATTTTGTAGAATCATAAACAAATCATGAGTAATCCATGCTATGTGATGAATATTCCTCTTGTTGATGTTTTCATGAACATGTGCTTGATATGCTCTTCATGATTGTTGTGATTACATGTTTTGCTATGGTTATGTTATGATGTTGTCAATTGGGACCAATAGAGTAACCGGTGAACTCTGAAGAGATTAATTATTAATAAGAGAGACAGACCAATATTAATAAGTACAAGGGAGGACATTTTGGTAACATTAATAATTGGTCAATTGGTGCTGGAAGATAAAATATCAATTGAGATATTTTATGATACTACTTAATATTATATATTATATATATATATGTTGTTTTATGTGGTGTAGAAAGAAGAAGAGGTGGATAAGAAGAAAGAGAAAGGAAAGAGATAAGAAGAAGTGGGTAAGAGAGGGTGAGAGATATCAGAAAGGGAAGAGAAGAGGAAAAGAGGAAAAGGAAGAAGAGAAGAAGAAGAAGAAAAGAGAAAAAAGATGGAAAGCTCATGAAGAGCATGTTCATCAACACCATCATCTCATCTTCATCATCACCAACTTCATCTTCTTCTACTAGGTGAGTTCTAGTTAGAAACTCTAGGTTTCTAGAAAAGTTAGGGTTGTAGAATCATAAACAAATCATGAGTAATCCATGCTATGTGATGAATATTCCTCTTGTTGATGTTTTAATGAACATGTGCTTGATATGCTCTTCATGATTGTTGTGATTACATGTTTTGCTATGGTTATGTTATGATGTTGAGGTGGAAGTGTTGGAAGAAGGAGTGTGGGTTTGATTGGAAATGGAGTTACAGAGGAAAGCAGATTTTATGCGCGTTAACCGGTTAACGTTTTAGGTTAACCGGTTAACACTGAAACAGAATTTAATTTTCTGTTTGTACAAAATTTGTCAACAGGGGGGTTCGAACCCAGGACCTCCTTGAAACTGTACATGCCTTACCACTAGGCTAGAGAGGTTGTTGTTGAATGCTTATGCAATGAATAAATATTAATCTAAATCTTGATTAAGATAGATTAATGAATTAATTGAGCGTTATAACTCCGTTTTGGATGCGGACGGATGCGTTAGTAAGATAATGAAAAAGGCTATTATTATGATATCATATTATAGTGTATTATGCGTCTTACAAATTCTATGAATTTTATTTTGATGGGTGTTAAACATGGTTGATATGGTTGATTGTGAAATAACATGACTAAAGATAACGTAAAGGATTATTATTATTGTTCCATGTTATAAAATAGTTTGTGATTTATAAATGCCATGAATTTTATCATGATGAAAATTAAATATTGTTGTTATGTGGAAGGTGAAATAACATGATTAAAAACCTTACAAGGATGAGTGAGGAAACCTAGAAGAATAATTTGATTAATAACTTAGAAAGATAATCTAGGTTATGAAACATATGAGATACATGTATGAGAATACGGTATTCATTCGTACGACGCTTATGTGAGGTCGTGGACGAATTGTTACCATGATTAAGAATGAGACGCATTGTATGGAACATGCCATGTTATTATTGTGTATTATGGTGAATGAAGTCACCTATGATTGATGAATTTGTTATGGTTCGTGGAACCAATGATTTGTGGAACCGATCATGTATTCAGAATGTGTATTTTCTGTGGTGGTACACATCTCTTGTGGTATGCTTATATGAGTAAGCATTGGGATGTGGGACCAATGATTCGAGCCTCAATTGGGTTTGAGCCCCAACCATGGCGGACATGGGGGAAAGGTGGACACCTATGTGGGTTAGAGTCCCATACGGTGAAAGATACCCTAGGTGGGTTAGAGTCCCATACGGGTGATGGTTCTTAAAAGTGGGTTAGAGTCCCATAGGGGAACTGGATATCCACCGCAAAAGTCAAATCATACGGACATGCGTGAACCAAGCCTTGGCCTAGACGTAGGTCCGGTTGGGGATCGATGTTGCGTGAATCTGAATAATGATCGTGGTTGAGTTATGAGAACTCAGATGCATGTTGCCATACAATTGCGAGATAGTTTCCCCATCGCCCAAGTCTTCGTTCCCTTGTTGACTTGAGTTGCATACGAGTTGAGTATTGATTAGAATACCCTGTAGAGCCGAGTGGACCCATAGGATAGGAGAACTCACTGAGATTATTATCTCATCCCATTATTGTTGTTATTTTTTCAGGTATTCTTTACAGGTTGGATCTAAGAGAAACTGTATGGATGTTTCAAGGGTTGCTGTTCATTATAATCTTCCGCTGTGGAGTTGTGTGCAATGAAGATATTGTACATAGTTCTTAGAATTTTATTGTTTAGGCATTATTGTATAACATGTTCCATTGATGTTTTAGTTTGGACATGTATATATATTGATGCCATTAGGCACTTATGTTGTGACAGTACCAAGATTTAACACTTGTATGATATTATTCTAGATATATATTATACGGGTTGTTACAATTATGATATCAATACATTATACTTTAGAATTTAAGATTTAATAAAACTCAAATATACATTACAACTTAAGTCAATAAAATTAAATATTTTTTTTTGCATATTCTCTGGTTTTAACGTTTAAAGCATATATTTAATTTTAAAAAAGGTATAAAACAAGCAAATCATTCTACCAATGTCAATTTGGTGTAGTAAATATAGTCAGTCACCTTGAGAAGACTACTGTGTTAAACAAATAAATCAAGTAGCTAAGTAATATGCGTATGTATATGTCATTTTAATTCAAAGACATTCAAAGACATTTTTATTATCTCATCCCATTATTGTTGTTATTTTTTCAGGTATTCTTTACAGGTTGGATCTAAGAGAAACTGTATGGATGTTTCAAGGGTTGCTGTTCATTATAATCTTCCGCTGTGGAGTTGTGTGCAATGAAGATATTGTACATAGTTCTTAGAATTTTATTGTTTAGGCATTATTGTATAACATGTTCCATTGATGTTTTAGTTTGGACATGTATATATATTGATGCCATTAGGCACTTATGTTGTGACAGTACCAAGATTTAATACTTGTATGATATTATTCTAGATATATATTATACGGGTTGTTACAATTATGATATCAATACATTATACTTTAGAATTTAAGATTTAATAAAACTCAAATATACATTACAACTTAAGTCAATAAAATTAAATATTTTTTTTTGCATATTCTCTGGTTTTAACGTTTAAAGCATATATTTAATTTTAAAAAAGGTATAAAACAAGCAAATCATTCTACCAATGTCAATTTGGTGTAGTAAATATAGCCAGACACCTTGAGAAGACTACTATGTTAAACAAATAAATCAAGTAGCTAAGTAATATGCGTATGTATATGTCATTTTAATTCAAAGACATGCATTCAGAGTCTTTCAACCCATGTTATAATGTTCAAAGAAAACTTTGCTCTTTTTCCATGTAACCATCTAATAGGTTTCATATTTCTAATAAAAGCAACTCTGCGTTATTTTCTTAATTTTTTTTCAAAACTTGAACCATTTTTGTCTTTATAAACTTTCATTTTCTATATTTCTTTTTTTCATTGTCATTTAAAAAAAATATTATGATATCAATACATTATACTTTAGAATTTTAGATTTTATAAAACTCAATAAAATTAATTATATTTTTTTTTGCATATTCTCTTATTTTAATGTTTAAAACATATATTTAATTTAAAAAAGGTATAAAATAAGCAAATAATTCTTCCAATGTTGATTTGGTGTAGTAAATATAGTTAGTCACCTTGAGAAGGCTACTGTGTTAAACAAATAAATCAAGTAGCTAAGTAATATGTGTATGTATATGTCATTTTAATTAAAAGATATGCCTTCAGAGTGTTTCAATCCATGTTATAATGTTCAAGTTAAACTTTCCTCTTTTTCCATGTATCCATCTAATATGATTAATACTTCTAATAAAACCAACTCTGCGTTATTTTCACAATTTATTTTAGTAAATAAACATTTTATTTTCCTTATTACTGTTTTTCAGTGTCATTTTTTAAAAAAAAATAAAAATTATGACATCAATACATTATACTTTAGAATTTTAGATTTAATAAAACTCAAATATACATTACAACTTAAGTCAATAAAGCTAATTATAATTTATTTTGCATATTCTCTTGTTTTAATGTTTAGAGCATATATTTAATCTTAAAAAAGGTATAAAATAAGCAAATCATTCTACCAAAGTTGATTTGGTTTAGTAAATATAGTCAGTCACCTTGAGAAGGCTACTGTGTTAAACAAATAAATCAAGTAGCTAAGATATATGTGCATGTATATGTCATTTTAATTAAAAGACATGCATTATGAGTGTTTCAACCCATGCTTTAATGTTCAACTCAAACTTTGCTCTTTTTCCATGTATCCATAAAAGCTATTCTGTGTTATTTTCACAATTTGTTTTGTTTTTCATAACTTTAACCATTTTTGTCTATATAAACTTTCATTTTTATTTTTTATTTTTTTCATTGTCATTTGTAAAATAAAAATAAAAATTATGATATCAATACATTATACTTTATAAAGTTAGATTTAATAAAACTCAAATATACATTACAACTTAAGTTAATAAATTTAATTATAATTTATTTTTCATATTCTCTTGTTTTAATGTTTAAAGCATATATTTAATTTTAAAAAAGGTATAAAATAAGCAAATCATTCTACCAATGTTGATTTGGTGTCGTAAATATAGTCAGTCACCTTAAGAAGACTACTGTGTTAAACAAATAAATCAAGTAGCTAAGTAATATGTGTATGTTTATGTCATTTTAATTCAAAGACATGCATTATGAGTGTTCCAACCCATGTTATAATGTTCAAAGCAAACTTTGCTCTTTTTCCATGTATCCATCTAGAAGGTTTCATATTTCTAATAAAAGCAAATCTGCGTCATTTTCACAATTTGTTTTCTTTTTCATAACTTTAACCATTTTTGTCTATATAAACTTTCATTTTCTTTATTTCTTTTTTTCATTGTCATTTAAAAAAAATGATATCAATACATTATACTTTAAAATTTTAGATTTAAAAAAACTCAAATATACATTACAACTTAAGTCAATAAAATTAATTATAATTTTTTTGCATATTCTCTTATTTTAATGTTTAAAACATATATTTAATTTTAAAAAAGGTATAAAACAAGCAAATCAGTCTACCAATATTGATTTGGTGTAGTAAATATAGTCAGTCACCTTGAGAAGGCTACTGTGTTAAACAGATAAATAAAGTATCTAAGTAATATGTGTATGTATATGTCATTTTAATTCAAAGACATGCATTCTGAGTTTTCAACCCATGTTATAATTTTCAAATCAAACTTTTCTCTTTTTCCATGTATCCATTTAATAGGTTTCATGTTTCTAATAAAAGTTATTCTACGTTATTATCACAATTTATTTTCTTTTTCATAACTTAAATTATTTTTGTCTATATAAACTTTCATTTTCTTTATTTCTTTTTTTCATTGTCATTTTAAAAACATATATTATCATATCAATACATTATACTTTACAATTTTAGATTTAATAAAACTCAAATATACATAACAACTTAAGTCAATAAAATTAATTATAATTTTTTTTAGCATATTCTCTTGTTTTAATGTTCAAAGAATATATTTAATTTTAAAAAAGGTATAAAACAAGCAAATCATTCTACCAATGTCGAATTGGTGTAGTAAATATAGCCAGTCACCTTGAGAAGACTACTGTGTTAAACAAATAAATCAAGTAGCTAAGTAATATGTATATGTATATGTCATTTTAATTCAAAGACATGCATTCTGAGTGTTTCAACCCATGTTACAATGTTCAAAGCAAACTTTGCTCTTTTTCCATGTATCCATTAATAGGTTTCGTATTTCTAATAAAAGCAACTCTGCGTGATTTTCCCAATTTTTTTTCTTTTTCGTAACTTTAACCATTTTTGTCTATATAAACTTTCAATTTCTTTATTTCTTATTTTCATTGTCTTTTTAAAGAAAATATTATGATATCAATAAATTATACTTTAAGATTTACTAAAACTCAAATATACATTACAACTTAAGTCAATAAAATTAATTATAATTATTTTGCATATTCTCTTATTTTAATGTTTAAAACATATATTTAAGTTTAAAAAAAGGTATAAAATAAGCAAATCATCCTACCAATGTTGATTTGGTGTAATAAATATAGTCAGTCACCTTGAGAAGGCTACTGTGTGAAACAAATAAATCAAGTAGCTAAGTAATATGTGTATGTATATGTCATTTAAATTCAAAGACACGCATTATGAGTGTTTAAACCAATGTTATAATGTTCAAAACACACTTTGCTCTTTTTCCATGTATCAATTTAATAGGTTTCTTGTTTCTAATAAAAGCTATTCTGCGTTCTTTTCACAATTTGTTTTGTTTTTCATAACTTTAACTATTTTTGTCTATATAAACTTTCTTTTTCTTTATTTCGTTTTTCATTGTCATTTTAAAAGAAAATAGTATGATATCAATACATTATAGTTTAGAATTTTAGATTTAATAAAACTCAAATATACATTACAACTTAATTCAATGAAATTAATTATAATTTTTTTTTGCATATTCTCTTATTTTAATGATTAAAACTTATATTTAATTTTAAAAAAGGTATAAAACAAGCAAATCTTTCTACCAATGTCGATTTGGTGTAGTAAATATAGTAAGTCACCTTGAGAAGACTACTGTGTTAAACAAATAAATCAAGTAGCTAAGTAATATGTGTATGTATATGTCATTTTAATTAAAAGACATGCATTATGAGTGTTACAACCCATGCTTTAATGTTCAACTCAAACTTTGCTCTTTTTCCATGTATCATCGATCTAGTAGGTTTCGGGTTTTTAATAAAAGCAACTCTGCCTTATCTTCACAATTTTTTTCATAACTTTAACCATTTTTGTGTATATAAACTTTCATTTTCTTTATTTCTTTTTTTCATTGTCATTTTAAAGAAAATATTATGATATCAATACATTATACTTTAGAATTTAAGATTTAATAAAACTCAAATATACATTACAACTTAAGTCAATAAAATTAATTATAACTTTTTTTTGCATATTCTATTATTTTAATGTTTAAAACATATATTTAATTTTAAAAAAGGTATAAAATAAGCAAATCATCCTACCAATGTTGATTTGGTGTAGTAAATATAGTCAGTCACTTTGAGAAGGCTACCGTGTTAAACAAATAAATCAAGTAGTTAAGTAATATCTGTATGTATATGTCATTTTAATTAAAAGACATGCATTATGAGTGTTTCAACCCATGCATTAATTTTCAACTCAAACTTTGCTCTTTTTCCATCCATCTTGTAGGTTTCGTGTTTCTAATAAAAGCTATTCTACGTTATTTTCATAATTTGTTTAGTTTTTCATAACTTTAACCATTTTTGTCTATATAAAATTTCAAAAAAGGTATAAAACAAGTAAATCATTCTACCAATGTCGATTTGGTGTAGTAAATATAGTCAGTCACCTATAGAAGACTATTGTTTTAAACAAATAAATCAAGTAGCTAAGTAATATGTGTATGTATATGTCATTTTAATTCATAGGCATGCATTATGAGTGTTTCAATCCATGTTATAATGTTCAAAACAAACTTTACTCTTTTTCCATGTATCAATTTAATAGGTTTCATGTTTCTTATAAAAGCTATTTTGTGTTTTTTTCACAGATTGTTTTGTTTTTCATAACTTTAACCATTTTTGTCTATATAAAGTTTCTTTTTATTTATTTCTTTTTTGCATTGTCATTTAAAAAAAATATTATGATATTAATACATTATACTTTAGAATTTTAGATTTAATAAAACTTAAATATACATTACAACTTAAGTCAATGAAATTAATTATAATTTTTTTGCATATTCTCTTGTTTTAATGTTTAAAACATAAATTTAATTTTAAAAAAGGTATAAAACAAGTAAATAATTCTACCAATGTCGATTTGGTGTAGTAAATATAGTCAGTCACCTTGAGAAGACTACTGCTTTAAACAAATAAATCAAGTATCTAAGTAATATGTGTATGTATATGTCATTTTAATTCAAAGACATGCATTATGAGTGTTTCAACCCATGTTATAATGTTCAAAACAAACTTTTCTCTTTTTCCATTTATCCATCTAATAGGTTTCATATTTCTAATAAAAGCAACTCTGCGTTATTTTCACAATGTTTTTTTCTTTTTCATAACTTTAACCATTTTTATTTATATAAACTTTCATTCCTTTATTTCTTTTTTTCATTGTCATTTTAAAGTAAATATTATGATATCAATACATTATACTTTAGAATTTAATATTTAATAAAACTCAAATATATATATTACAACTTAAGTCAATAAAATTAATTATAATTTTTTTTTTGCATATTCTCTTGTTTTAATGTTTAAAGCATATATTTAATTTTAAAAAAGGTATAAAACAAGCAAATCATTCTACCAATGTCAATTTGGTGTAGTAAATATAGTTAGTCCCCTTGAGAAGACTACTGTGTTAAACAAATAAATCAAGTAGCTAAGTAATATGTGTATGTATATGTCATTTTAATTCAAAGACATGCATTCTGAGTGTTTCAACCCATGTTATAATGTTCAAAGCTAACTTTGCTCTTTTACCATGTATCCATCTAATAGGTTTCATAATTCTAATTAAAGCAACTCTATGTTATTTTCAAAAAGAAATTCTTTTTCATAACTTTAACCATTTTTGTCTATATAAACTTTCAATTTCTTTATTTCTTATTTTCTTTGTCATTTTAAAAGAAAATATTGTGATATCAATACATTATAGTTTAGAATTTTAGATTTAATAAAACTCAAATATACATTACAACTTAAGTCAATGAAATTAATTATAATTTTTTTTTTGCATATTCTCTTGTTTTAATGTTTAAAACATATATTTAACTTTAAAAAAGGTATAAAACAAGTAAATCTTTCTACCAATGTCGATTTGGTGTAGTAAATATTGTCAGTCACCTTGAGAAGACTATTGTGTTAAACAAATAAATCAAGTAGCTAAGTAATATGTGTATGTATATGTCATTTTAATTAAAAGACATGCATTATGAGTGTTTCAACGCATGCTTTAATGTTCAACTCAAACTTTGCTCTTTTTCCATGTATCCATCTAGTAAGTTTCGTGTTTCTAATAAAAGCAACTCTGCGTTATTTTCACAATTTTTTTCATAACTTTAACCATTTTTGTCTATATAAACTTTCATTTTCTTTATTTCTTTTTTTCATTGTCATTTTAAAGAAAATATTATGATATCAATACATTATACTTTAGAATTTTAGATTTAATAAAACTCAAATATACATTACAACTTAAGTCAATGAAATTAATTATAATTTTTTTTGCATATTCTCCTTTTTTAATGTTTAAAACATTTATTTAATATTTAAAAAGGTATAAAACAAGCAAATCATTCTACCAATGTCGATTTGGTGTAGTAAATATAGTCAGTCACCTTGTGAAGACTACTGTGTTAAACAAATAAATCAAGTAGCTAAGTAATATGTGTTTGTATATGTCATTTTAATTCAAAGACATGCATTCTGAGTGTTTCAACCCATGTTATAATGTTCAAAGCAAACTTTGCTCTTTTTCCATGTATCCATATAATAGGTTTCATATTTCTAATAAAAGCAACTCTGCGTTATTTTCCCAATTAATTTTTCATAACTTTAAGCATTTTTGTCTATATAAACTTTCATTTTCTATATTTCTTTTTTTCATTGTCATTTTAAAAAATATATTATGATATCAATACATTATAGTTTAGAATTTTATATTTAATAAAACTCAAATATACATTACAACTTAAGTCAATAAAATTAATTATAATTTTTTTTTTACATATTCTCTTATTTTAATGTTTAAAACATATATTTAATTTTAAAAAAGGTATAAAATAAGCAAATCATTCTACCAATGTTGATTTGGTGTAGTAAATATAGTTAGTTACCTTGAGAAGTGTAATATCCCATATTCCCTTAAATGCTCAATTAGTTGTCAGTTGAGACCAATTGAATTCCTATGTACTATATCTTTTGTTAGTTGTAACAATTGAAGCTCCTATGTGCTCTCACTACGCCAAATAAGGGAAAAGAGGGCGCTTTTTTTGGCTTATAACAGCGCTTTAAAGCGCCCTCTAATCTGGCGCTGGCATAGGTAAAGACAACGTTTTTTTTCCTAGTGAAAGCGCTGTCTAAAGTGGCTCTTTAAGCCCTTTAAGGGCCACTTTAGAGGGCGCTTTTTCAAAAATGCGCCCTCTAAAGTGGAAACATTTAAGGGTTTAGAGGGCGCTTTTACTGGAAAGCGCCCTCTAAAGTGGAAACTTTTAAGGGTTTAGAGGGCGCTTTCCAGTAAAAGTGCCCTCTAAACCCTTAAATGTTTCCACTTTAGAGGGCGCTTTTTTTAAAAAGCGCCCTCTAAAGTGGGTGGTTATTTAAATTTTTTTTTTAAAAAGCGCTATATTTTTTTATTTATTTTAGACAACCTGTATATTGAAGCAGTACACCCAAAACTATATAATTTGAAGCCCTTTTTCACACATTGCATTCAACAAGCCTTATATACAACAATCCACTGATATATAATCGTTTAACTTCTAAAGATTCTATATACAACCAATTCATAACTTAAAAAGAAATAAAACTAAGTAGCAAAAGCATCTCTGAGATGTATGTTTTTTTTGCTAGCAGCAGTCTTCTTAGCAACAACCTCTTTTTGTTCAATATCAATAGCATGAACCTAAAATATCATAAAATTAGTTAGGTGATGTATAAGATCAAGAATTAACATTTTCTATGCATAAATATCATATAATTGTGTTTATACCTTTTTTTTTGATGCAACTGACTCGATTTGCTGCGTAATCCCCTTATATTTTTGGTCTCTTATCTTTTGAAGATAGAATTGATATTTGTTTAGATGGACATGTTCCATTGTCGTAGAGGGATACTTTCAAATATCCAGCATCATCATCTACGCGAATGAGGCTTGACGACAATGGAACATCTCCATCTAAACAAATATCAATTGATACTTTCGAGTATCCCTTGCCCCTTGCACGAATGATTGACTTCATAATAGCCATTTTACCTGTAATAAAGAAAACAATTAAAATGGTGTCAATTGGGACCAATAGAGTAACCGGTGAACTCTGAAGGGATTAATTATTAATAAAGAGATAGACCAATATTAATAAGTACAAGAGAGGACATTTTTGGTAACATTAATAATTGGTCAATTGGTGGTGGAAGATGAAATATCACGTGGGATATTTTATGTCACTACTTAATATTATATATTATATATATTATATAGTATATGTATTGTGTGGTGGAAAAGAAAAGAAGAAAGGATAAGAATAGAAGAAGAGAGAATGAGAGTTATCAGAAAGAAAAAGAAAGAGAAGGAAAGAAGAAAGAGAAAGAGAAAGAAGAGAAGAAGAGGAAGGGAGGAAGAAGATGGAAAATCATGTTCATCACCACCATCATCATCTCATCTTCATCATCATCACCAACTTCATCTTCTTCTTCTACTAGGTGAGTTCTAGTTAGAAACTCTAGGTTTCTAGAAAAGTTAGGGTTGTAGAATCATAAACAAATCATGAGTAATCCATGCTATGTGATGAATATTCCTCTTGTTGTTGATGTTTTCATGAACATGTGCTTGATATGCTCTTCATGATTGTTGTGATTACATGAGTGGTTATGGTTGCATTTATGATGTTGAAATCCTTATTATACATGTACACATGAACATATAATATGGTGAGTTTTGTGGGAAAAAGAAAAGGATGGTGTGTTAGAAATGAAATGACAGAGGAAAGTGGTGTTTGTGAAGTGGGAAAATAACTTATATTTGTGGGGTTAGGATTTGTGTAAATTTGTAATGAACTCGTTGTGTTCATGAGAGTTAATGGAGGTAACCGGTTAACCAGAAGCAAAATTCACTTCTGGGCAGTTTTTGTCAGTGGCAACCAGTTAACATGGAAACAAAATTTAATTTCTGGACAGAATATGTCACCAATGGGGTTCTAACCCAGGACCTCCTTGAAACTGTGCAAGCCTTACCACTAGGCTAGAGAGGTTGTTGTTGAATACTTATGCAATGATTAAATATTAATCTAAATCTTGATTAAGATAGATTAATGAATTAATTGAGTGGTATAACTCCGTTTTGCACACGGACGAATGCGTTAGAAAGATAAGGTAAAGGGCTATTATTATTGTTCCATGTTATAAAATATTATGTGATTTATGAATGCCATGAATTTTATCATGATGAAAATTAAATATTGTTGTTATGTGGAAGGTAAAGTAACATGATTAAAAACCTTACCAAAGATGAGTGAGGAAACCTAGGAGAATAACTTGATTAATAACTTAGAAATATGATCTAGGTTATGGAACATGTGAGATATATGTGTGAGAATACGGTATTCATTCGTACGAAGCTTATGTGGAGGTCGTGGACGAATTGTTGCCATGATTGAGAATGAGACGCATTGTATGGAACATGCCATGTTATTATTTGTGTAATGTGGTGAATGAAGTCACCTGTGATTGATGAATTTTGTTATGGTTCATGGAACCAATGATTTGTGGAACCGAATTTTGTTATGGTTCGTGGAACCAATGATTATGGAACCGATCATGTATTCAGAATGTGTGTTTTTATGTGGTGGTACACATCTCTATTGGTATGCTTAGATGAGTAAGCATTAGAATGTGGGACCAATGATTCGAGCCTCAATTGGGTTTGAGCCCCAACCATGGTGGACATGGGGGAAAGGTGGACACCAAAGTGGGATAAGTCCCATACGGTGAAAGAGTCTCAAAGTGGGTAAAGTCTCATACGAGTGATGGTTCTTAAAAGTGGGTTTGAGTCCCATAGGGGAACTGGATATCCACCGCAAAAGTCGAATCATACGACCATGCATGAACCAGGCTTGGCTTAGACGTAAGTCCGTTCGGGAATTGATGCGTCGTGATCTGAATAATGATCGTGGTTGAGTTATGAAAACTCATATGCATGTTGCCATACAATTGCGAGATAGTTTCCCCATCGCTCAAGTCTTCGTTCCCTTGTTGACTTGAGTTAAATATGAGTTGAATTTTGATTAGAAACCCTGTAGAGCCGAGTGGACCCATAGGATAGGAGAACTCACTGAGATTATTATCTCATCCCATTATTGTTGTTATTTTTCAGGTATTCTTTACCAATTGACTATAAGAGCAACTGTTACGGATGTTTCAAGGGTTGCTGTTCATTATGATCTTCCGCTGTGGAGTTGTGTGCAATGAAGATATTGCACATAGTTCTTAGATTTTATTGTTTAGGCATTATTGTATAACATGTTCCATTGATGTTTTTAGTTTGGACATGTATACATTTTGATGCCATTAGGAACTTATGTTGTGACAGTACCAAAGTTTAACACTTGTATGATATTATTCTAGATATATATTATACGGGTTGTTACAAGAAGGCTACTGTGTTAAACAAATAAATCAAGTAGCTAAGTAATATGTGTACGTATATGTCATTTTAATTAAAAGATATGCCTTCAGACTATTTCAATCCATGTTATAATGTTCAAGTCAAACTTTCCTCTTTTTCCATGTATCCATCTAATAGGATTAATGTTTCTAATAAAAGCAACTTTGCGTTATTTTCACAATTTATTTTAGTATATAAACATTTTATTTTCTTTATTACTTTTTTTCAATGTCATTTTATTAAAAAAATAAAAATTATGACATTAATACATTATATTTTATAATTTTAGATTTAATAAAAATCAAATATACATTAAAACTTAAGTCAATAAAACTAATTATAATTTATTTTGCATATTCCCTTGTTTTAATGTTTAGAGCATATATTTAATTTTAAAAAAGGTATAAAATAAGCAAATCATTCTACCAAAGTTGATTTGGTGTAGTAAATATAGTCAGTCACCTTGAGAAGGCTACTGTGTTAAACAAATAAATCAAGTAGCTAAGTAATATGTGTATGTATATGTTATTTTAATTAAAAGACATGCATTATGAGTGTTTCAACCCATTATTTAATATTCAACTCAAACTTTGCTCTTTTTCCATGTATCCATCTAGTAGGTTGCGTGTTTCTAATAAAAGTTATTCTGTGTTATTTTCACAATTTGTTTTGTTTTTCATACCTTTAACCATTTTTGTCTATATAAACTTTCATTTTATTTTTTTATTTTTTTCATTGTCATTTGTAAAATAAAAATAAAAATTAAGATATCAATACATTATACTTTATAAAGTTAGATTTAATAAAACTCAAATATACATTACAACTTAAGTCAATAAAAATAATTATAATTTATTTTTCATATTCTCTTGTTTTAATGTTTAAAGCATATATTTAATTTTAAAAAGGGTATAAAATAAGAAAATCATTCTACCAATGTTGTTTTGGTGTCGTAAATATAGTCAGTCACCTTGAGAAGACTATTGTGTTAAACAAATAAATCAAGTAGCTAAGTAATATGTGTATGTTTATGTCATTTTAATTTAAAGACATGCAAACTTTGCTCTTTTTCCATGTAACCATCTAATAGGTTTCATATTTCTAATAAAAGCAACTCTGCGTCATTTTCACATTTTGTTTTCTTTTTCTTAAATTTAACCATTTTTGTCTATATAAACTTTCATTTTCTTTATTTCTTTTTTTCATTGTCATTTAAAAAAAATTGATATCAATACATTATACTTTAGAATTTTAGATCTAAAAAAACTCAAATATATATTACAACCTAAGTAAATAAATTTAATTATATTTTTTTTTGCATATTCTCTTATTTTAACGTTTAAAACATATATTTAATTTTTAAAAAGGTATAAAACAAGCAAATCATTCTACCAATGTTGATTTGGTGTAGTAAATATAGTCGGTCATCTTGAGAAGGCTACTGTGTTGAACAAATAAATCAAGTATCTAAGTAATATATGTATGTATATGTCATTTTAATTCAAAGACATGCGTTCTGAGTGTTTCAACCCATGTTATAATGTTCAAAGCAAACTTTGCTCTTTTTCCATGTATCCATTTAATAGGTTTCATGTTTCTAATAAAAGGTATTCTACGTTATTTTCACAATCTATATAAACTTTCATTTTCTTTATTTCTTTTTTTCATTGTCATTTTAAAAACGTATATTAAGATATCAATACATTATACTTTAGAATTTTAGATTTAATAAAACTCAAATATACATTACAACTTAAGTCAATAAAATTAATTATATTTTTTTTTTTTGCATATTCTCTAGTTTTAATGTTCAAAGAATATATTTAATTTTAAAAAAGGTATAAAACAAGCAAATCATTCTACCAATGTCGAATTGGTGTAGTAAATATAGTCAGTCACCTTGAGAAGACTACTGTGTTAAACAAATAAATCAAGTAGCTAAGTAATATGTGTATGTATATGTCATTTTAATTCAAAGACATGCATTCTGAGTTTTTCAACCCATGTTATAATGTTCAAAGCAATCTTTGCTCTTTTTCCATGTATGCATCTAATAGGTTTCATATTTCTAATAAAAGCGACTCTGCGTGATTTTCAGAAATTTTTTTCTTTTTCATAACTTTAACCATTTTTGTCTATATAAACTTTCAATTTCTTTATTTCTTATTTTCATTGTCTTTTTAAAGAAAATATTCTGATATCAATACATTATACTTTAGAATTTAAGATTTAATAAAACTCAAATACACATTACAACTTAAGTCAATAAAATTAATTATAACTTTTTTGCATATTCTTTTATTTTAATGTTTAAAACATATATTTAATTTTTAAAAAGGTATAAAACAAGCAAATCATTCTACCAAAGTTGATTTGGTGTAGTAAATATAGTCGGTCACCTTGAGAAGGCTACTGTGTTAAACAAATAAATCAAGTAGTTAAGCAATATCTGTATGTATATGTCATTTTAATTAAAAGACATGCATTATGAGTGTTTCAACCCATGCATTAATGTTCAACTCAAACTTTGCTCTTTTTCCATGTATCCATCTTGTAGGATACGTGTTTCTAATAAAAGCTATTCTGCGTTGTTTTCATAATTTGTTTTGTTTTTCATAACTTTAACCATTTTTGTCTATATAAAATTTCATTTTAATTTTTTATTTTTTTCATTGTCATTTGTAAAATAAAAATAAAAATAATGATATCAATATATTATACTTTATAAAGTTAGATTTAATAAAACTTAAATATACATTACATCTTAAGTCAATAAAATTAATTATAATTTATTTTTCATATTCTCTTGTTTTAATGTTTAAAGCGTATCTTTAATTTTAAAAAAGATATAAAATAAGCAAATCATTCTACCAATGTTGATTTGGTGTCGTAAATATAGTCAGTCACCTTGAGAAGACTATTGTGTTAAACAAATAATTCAAATAGCTAAGTAATATGTGTATGTATATGTCATTTTAATTCAAAGACATGCATTCTGAGTGTTTCAACCCATGTTATAATGTTCAAAGCAAACTTTGCTCTTTTTCCATGTATCCATCTAATAGATTTCATATTTCTAATAAAAGACACTCTGCGTGATTTTCACAATTTGTTTTCTTTTTCATAACTTTAACCATTTTTGTCTATATAAACTTTCATTTTCTTTATTTCTTTTTTTCATTGTCATTTTTTAAAAAAATAATTTTTTTGATATTATACATTATACTTTTGAATTTTAGATTTAATAAAACTCAAATGTACATTACAACTTAAGTCAGTAAAATTAATGATATTTTTTTTACATATTCTCTTGTTTTAATGTTTAAAACATATATTTAATTTTAAAAAAGGTATAAAACAAGTAAATCATTCTAACAATGTCGATTTGGTGTAGTAAATATAGTCAGTCACCTATAGAAGACTATTGTTTTAAACAAATAAATCAAGTAGCTAAGTAATATATCTATTTATATGACTTTTTAATTCAAAGTCATGCATTATGAGTGTTTCAACCCATGTTATAATGTTCAAAAAAACTTTGCTCTTTTTCCATGTATCAATTTAATAGGTTTCATGTTTCTTATAAAAGTTATTCTGCGTTATTTTCACAGATTGTTTTGTTTTTCATAACATTAACCATTTTTGTATATATGAAGTTTCTTTTTATTTATTTCTTTTTTTCATTGTCATTTAAAAAAAATATTATGATATCAATACATTATACTTTAGAATTTTAGATTTATTAAAACTTAAATATACATTACAACTTAAGTCAATGAAATTAATTATAATATTTTTTGCATATTCTCTAGTTTTAATGTTTAAAACATATATTTATATTTAAAAAAGGTATAAAATAAGAAATCATTCTACCAATGTCGATTTGGTGTAGTAAATATAGTCAGTCACCTTGAGAAGACTCCTGCTTTAAACAAATAAATCAAGTAGCTAAGTAATATGTGTATGTATATGTCATTTTAATTTAAAGACATGCATTATGAGTGTTTCAACCCATGTTATAATGTTCAAAACAAACTTTGCTCTTTTTCCCTGTATCAATTTAATAGGTTTCATGTTTCTAATAAAAGCTATTCCGCGTTATATTCACAATTTGTTTTGTTTTTCATAACTTTAACCATTTTTGTCTATATAAACTTTCAATTTCTTTATTTCTTATTTTCATTGTCATTTTAAAGAAAATATTATGATATCAATACATTATACTTTAGAATTTAAGATTTAATAAAACTCAAATATATATTACAACTTAAGTCAATATAATTAATTATAATTTTTTTTTGCATATTCTCTTGTTTTCATGTTTAAAGCATATATTTAATTTTAAAAAAGGTATAAAACAAGCAAATCATTCTACCAATGTCATTTTGCTGTAGTAAATATAGTCAGTCACCTTGAGAAGACTACTGTCTTAAACAAATAAATCAAGTAGCTAAGTAATATGTGTATGCATATGTCATTTTAATTCAAAGACATGCATTCTGAGTGTTTCAGCCGATGTTATAATGTTCAAAGCAAACTTTGCTCTTTTTCCATGTATCTATCTAATAGGTTTCATATTTCTAATAAAAGCAACTTTGTGTTATTTTCATAATTTATTTTCTTTTTCTTAACTTTAACCATTTTTGTCTATATAAACTTTCAATTTCTTTATTTCTTATTTTCAATGTCATTTTAAAAGAAAATATTATGATATCAATACATTATAGTTTAGAATTTTAGATTTAATAAAACTCAAATTTACATTACAACTTAAGTCAATGAAATTAATTATATTTTTTTTGCATATTCTCTTGTTTTAATGTTTAAAACGTATATTTAATTTTAAAAAAGGTATAAAACAATAAATCTTTCTACCAATGTCGATTTGGTGTAGTAAATATAGTCAGTCACCTTGAGAAGATTACTGTTTTAAACAAATAAATCAAGTAGCTAAGTAATATGTGTATGTATATGTCATTTTAATTTAAAGACATGCATTATGAGTGTTTCAACCCATGTTATAATATTCAAAACAAACTTTGCTCTTTTTCCATGTATCAATTTAATAGGTTTCATGTTTCTAATAAAAGCTATTCCGCGTTATATTCACAATTTGTTTTGTTTTTCATAACTTTAACCATTTTTGTCTATATAAACTTTCAATTTCTTTATTTCTTATTTTCATTGTCATTTTAAAGAAAATATTATGATATCAATACATTATACTTTAGAATTTAAGATTTAATAAAACTCAAATATATATTACAACTTAAGTCAATATAATTAATTATAATTTTTTTTGCATATTCTCTTGTTTTCATGTTTAAAGCATATATTTAATTTTAAAAAAGGTATAAAACAAGCAAATCATTCTACCAATGTCATTTTGGTGTAGTAAATATAGTCAGTCACCTTGAGAAGACTACTGTCTTAAACAAATAAATCAAGTAGCTAAGTAATATGTGTATGCATATGTCATTTTAATTCAAAGACATGCATTCTGAGTGTTTCAGCCGATGTTATAATGTTCAAAGCAAACTTTGCTCTTTTTCCATGTATCTATCTAATAGGTTTCATATTTCTAATAAAAGCAACTTTGTGTTATTTTCATAATTTTTTTCTTTTTCTTAACTTTAACCATTTTTGTCTATATAAACTTTCAATTTCTTTATTTCTTATTTTCAATGTCATTTTAAAAGAAATATTATGATATCAATACATTATAGTTTAGAATTTTAGATTTAATAAAACTCAAATTTACATTACAACTTAAGTCAATGAAATTAATTATATTTTTTTTTGCATATTCTCTTGTTTTAATGTTTAAAACGTATATTTAATTTTAAAAAAGGTATAAAACAATAAATCTTTCTACCAATGTCGATTTGGTGTAGTAAATATAGTCAGTCACCTTGAGAAGATTACTGTTTTAAACAAATAAATCAAGTAGCTAAGTAATATGTGTATGTATATGTCATTTTAATTTAAAGACATGCATTATGAGTGTTTCAACCCATGTTATAATATTCAAAACAAACTTTGCTCTTTTCCATGTATCAATTTAATAGGTTTCATGTTTCTAATAAAAGCTATTCCGCGTTATATTCACAATTTGTTTTGTTTTTCATAACTTTAACCATTTTTGTCTATATAAACTTTCAATTTCTTTATTTCTTATTTTCATTGTCATTTTAAAGAAAATATTATGATATCAATACATTATACTTTAGAATTTAAGATTTAATAAAACTCAAATATATATTACAACTTAAGTCAATATAATTAATTATAATTTTTTTGCATATTCTCTTGTTTTCATGTTTAAAGCATATATTTAATTTTAAAAAAGGTATAAAACAAGCAAATCATTCTACCAATGTCATTTTGGTGTAGTAAATATAGTCAGTCACCTTGAGAAGACTACTGTCTTAAACAAATAAATCAAGTAGCTAAGTAATATGTGTATGCATATGTCATTTTAATTCAAAGACATGCATTCTGAGTGTTTCAGCCGATGTTATAATGTTCAAAGCAAACTTTGCTCTTTTTCCATGTATCTATCTAATAGGTTTCATATTTCTAATAAAAGCAACTTTGTGTTATTTTCATAATTTTTTTTCTTTTTCTTAACTTTAACCATTTTTGTCTATATAAACTTTCAATTTCTTTATTTCTTATTTTCAATGTCATTTTAAAAGAAAATATTATGATATCAATACATTATAGTTTAGAATTTTAGATTTAATAAAACTCAAATTTACATTACAACTTAAGTCAATGAAATTAATTATATTTTTTTTTGCATATTCTCTTGTTTTAATGTTTAAAACGTATATTTAATTTTAAAAAAGGTATAAAACAATAAATCTTTCTACCAATGTCGATTTGGTGTAGTAAATATAGTCAGTCACCTTGAGAAGATTACTGTTTTAAACAAATAAATCAAGTAGCTAAGTAATATGTGTATGTATATGTCATTTTAATTTAAAGACATGCATTATGAGTGTTTCAACCCATGTTATAATGTTCAAAACAAGCTTTGCTCTTTTTCCATGTATCAATTTAATAGGTTTCATATTTCTAATAAAAGCTATTCCGCGTTATATTCACAATTTGTTTTGTTTTTCATAACTTTAACCATTTTTGTCTATATAAACTTTCAATTTCTTTATTTCTTATTTTCATTGTCATTTTAAAGAAAATATTAAGATATCAATACATTATACTTTAGAATTTAAGATTTAATAAAACTCAAATATATATTACAACTTAAGTCAATATAATTAATTATAATTTTTTTTTGCATATTCTCTTGTTTTCATGTTTAAAGCATATATTTAATTTTAAAAAAGGTATAAAACAAGCAAATCATTCTACCAATGTCATTTTGGTGTAGTAAATATAGTCAGTCACCTTGAGA
This sequence comes from Lathyrus oleraceus, assembly GCF_024323335.1. Classification (NCBI taxonomy): domain Eukaryota; kingdom Viridiplantae; phylum Streptophyta; class Magnoliopsida; order Fabales; family Fabaceae; genus Lathyrus; species Lathyrus oleraceus. Next base: position 363,141,838 of record NC_066585.1, on the reverse strand, counting down.
AGACTACTGTCTTAAACAAATAAATCAAGTAGCTAAGTAATATGTGTATGCATATGTCATTTTAATTCAAAGACATGCATTCTGAGTGTTTCAGCCGATGTTATAATGTTCAAAGCAAACTTTGCTCTTTTTCCATGTATCTATCTAATAGGTTTCATATTTCTAATAAAAGCAACTTTGTGTTATTTTCATAATTTTTTTTCTTTTTCTTAACTTTAACCATTTTTGTCTATATAAACTTTCAATTTCTTTATTTCTTATTTTCAATGTCATTTTAAAAGAAAATATTATGATATCAATACATTATAGTTTAGAGTTTTAGATTTAATAAAACTCAAATTTACATTACAACTTAAGTCAATGAAATTAATTATATTTTTTTTTTGCATATTCTCTTGTTTTAATGTTTAAAACGTATATTTAATTTTAAAAAAGGTATAAAACAATAAATCTTTCTACCAATGTCGATTTGGTGTAGTAAATATAGTCAGTCACCTTGAGAAGATTACTGTTTTAAACAAATAAATCAAGTAGCTAAGTAATATGTGTATGTATATGTCATTTTAATTAAAAGACATGCATTATGAGTGTTTCAACCCATGTTGCTCTTTCTCCATGTATCCATCTAGTAGGTTTCGTGTTTCTAATAAAAGCAACTCTGCGTTATTTTCACAATTTTTTTCATAACTTTAACCATTTTAGTCTATATAAACTTTCATTTTCTTTATTTCTGTTTTTCATTGTCATTTTAAAGAAAATATTATGATAACAATACATTATACTTTAGAATTTTTGATTTAATAAAACTCAAATATAGATTACAACTTAAGTCAATGAAATTAATTATATATTTTTTTGCATATTCTCCTTTTTTAATGTTTAAAACATATATTTAATTTTTAAAAAGGTATAAAACAAGCAAATCATTCTACCAATGTCGATTTGGTGTAGTAAATATAGTCTATCACCCTGAGAGGACTACTGTGTTAAACAAATCAATCAAGTAGCTAAGTAATATGTGTTTGTATATGTCATTTTAATTCAAAGACATGCATTCTGAGTGTTTGAACCCATGTTATAATGTTCAAAGCAAACTTTGCTCTTTTTCCATGTATCCATCTAATAGGTTTCATATTTCTAATAAAAGCAACTCTGCGATATTTTCCCAATTTTTTTCCATAACTTTAAGCATTTTTGTCTATATAAACTTTCATTTTCTTTATTTCTTCTTTTCATTGTCATTTTAAAAAAAATTATGATATCAATACACTATAGTTTAGAATTTTAGATTTAATAAAACTCAAAAAAGGTATAAAATAAGCAAATCATTCTACCAATGTTGATTTGGTGTAGTAAATATAGTTAGTCACCTTGAGAAGGCTACTGTGTTAAACAAATAAATCAAGTAGCTAAGTAATATGTGTATGCATATGTCATTTTAATTAAAAGATATGCCTTCAGAGTGTTTCAATCCATGTTATAATGTTCAAGTCAAACTTTCCTCTTTTTCCATGTATCCATCTAATAGGATTAATGTTTCTAATAAAAGCAACTTTGCGTTATTTTCACAATTTATTTTAGTATATAAACATTTTAGTGTCATTTTTAAAATTAAAATAAAAATTATGACATTAATACATTATACTTTAGAATTTTAGATTTAATAAAACCCAAATATACATTACAACTTAAGTCAATAAAACTAATTATAATTTATTTTGCATATTCTCTTTTTTTAATGTTTTGAGCATATATTTAATTTTAAAAAAGGTATAAAATAAGCAAATCATTCTACCAAAGTTGATTTGGTGTAGTAAATATATTCAGTCACCTTGAGAAGGCTACTGTGTTAAACAAATAAATCAAGTAGCTAAGTAATATGTGTATGTCTATGTCATTTTAATTAAATGACATGCATTATGAGTTTTTCAACCCATGCTTTAATGTTCAACTCAAACTTTGCTCTTTTTCCATGTATCCATCTAGTAGGTTGCGTGTTTCTAATAAAAGCTATTATGTGTTATTTTCACATTTTTTTTTGTTTTTCATAACTTTAACCATTTTTGTCTATATAAACTTTCATTTTATTTTTTTATTTTTTTCTTTGTCATTTGTAAAATAAAAATAAAAATTATGATATCAATACATTATACTTTATAAAGTTAGATTTAATAAAACTCAAATATACATTACAACTTAAGTCAATAAAAATAATTATAATTTATTTTTCATATTCTCTTGTTTTAATGTTTAAATCATATATTTAATTTTAAAAAAGGTATAAAATAAGCAAATCATTCTATCAATGTTGATTTGGTGTCGTAAATATAGTCAGTCACCTTGAGAAGACTACTGTGTTAAACAAATAAATCAAGTAGCTAAGTAATATGTGTATGTTTATGTCATTTTAATTTAAAGACTTGCATTCTGAGTGTTTCAATCCATGTTATAATGTTCAAAGAAAACTTTGCTCTTTTTCCATGTATCCATCTAATAGGTTTCATATTTCTAATAAAAGCAACTCTGCGTCATTTTCACAATTTGTTTTCTTTTTCATAAATTTAACCATTTTTGTCTATATAAACTTTCATTTTCTTTATTTCTTTTTTTCATTGTCATTTTAAAAAAATTGATATCAATACATTATACTTTAGAATTTTAGATCTAAAAAAACTCAAATATACATTACAACCTAAGTCAATAAAATTAATTATAACTTTTTTTGCATATTCTCTTGTTTTAACGTTTAAAAAATATATTTAATTTTAAAAAAGGTATAAAATAAGCAAATCATTCTACCAATGTTGATTTGGTGTCGTAAATATAGTCAGTCACCTTGAGAAGTCTACTGTGTTAAACAAATAAATCAAGTATCTAAGTAATATGTGTATGTATATATCATTTTAATTCAAGGACATGCATTCTGTGTGTTTCAACCCATGTTATAATTTACAAATCAAACTTTTCTCTTTTTCCATGTATCCATTTAATAGGTTTCATGTTTCTAATAAAAGCTATTCTACGTTATTTTCACAATTTATTTTGTTTTTCATAACTTTAACCATTTTTGTCTATATAAACTTTCATTTTCTTTATTTCTTTTTTTCATTGTCATTTTAAAAACATATATTATGATATCAATACATTATACTTTAGAATTTTAGATTTAATAAAACTCAAATATACATTACAACTGAAGTCAATAAAATTAATTATGATTTTGTGTGTGCATATTTTCTTGTTTTAATGTTCAAATTATATATTTAATTTTAAAAAAGGTATAAAACAAGCAAATCATTCTACCAATGTCGAATTGGTGTAGTAAATATAGTCAGTCACCTTGAGAAGACTACTATGTTAAACAAATAAATCAAGTAGCTGAATAATATGTGTATGTATATGTCATTTTTATTCAAAGACATACATTCTGAGTGTTTCAACCCATGTTATAATGTTCAAAGCAAACTTTGCTATTTTTCCATGTATCCATCTAATAGGTTTCATATTTCTAATAAAAGCAACTCTACGTGATTTTCAGAATTTTTTTTCTTTTTCATAACTTTAACCAATTTGGTCTATATAAACTTTCAATTTCTTTATTTCTTATTTTCATTGTCTTTTTAAAGAAAATATTATGATATCAATACATTATACTTTAGAATTTAAGATTTAATAAAACTCAAATATACATTACAACTTAAGTCAATAAAATTAATTATAATTTTTTTTGCATATTCTCTTATTTTAATGTTTAAAACATTTATTTAATATTAAAAAAGGTATAAAATAAGCAAATCATCCTACCAATGTTGATTTGGTGTAATAAATATAGTCAGTCACCTTGAGAAGGCTATTGTGTGAAACAAATAACTCAAGTAGCTAAGTAATATGTGTATGTATATGTCATTTTAATTCAAAGACACGCATTATGAGTGTTTCAACCCATGTTATAATGTTCAAAACACACTTTGCTCTTTATCCATGTATCAATTTAATAGGTTTCTTATTTCTAATAAAAGTTATTCTGCGTTATTTTCACAATTTGTTTTGTTTTTCATAACTTTAACTATTTTTGTCTATATAAACTTTCTTTTTCTTGATTTCTTTTTTCATTGTCATTTAAAGAAAAATATTATGATATCAATACATTATACTTTAGAATTTTAGATTTAATAAAACTCAAATATACATTACAACTTAAGTCAATAAAATTGCTTATAATTTTTTTTATATTCTCTTATTTTAATGTTTAAAACATATATTTAATTTTAAAAAAGGTATAAAATAAACAAATCATTCTACCAATGTTGATTTGGTGTAGTAAACATAGTCAGTTACTTTGAGAGGGTTATTGTGTTAAACAAATACATTAAGAAGTAATATGTGTATGTATATGTCATTTTAATTCAAAGACATGCATTCTGAGTGTTTCAACCCAAGTTATAATGTTCAAAGAAAACTTAGCTCCTTTTCCATGTATCCATCTAATTGGTTTCATGTTTCTAATAAGAGCAACTCTACGTTATTTTTAGAATTTGTTAATTTTCATAACTTTAATTATTTTTGTCTATATAAACTTTCATTTTATTTATTTCTTTTTTTCATTTTCATTTTTCAAAAAAATTAAAATTATGATATTAATACATTATACTTTAGAATTTTAGATTTAATAAAACTAATATATACATTACAACTTAAGTCAGTAAAATTAATGATATTTTTTTTTGCGTATTCTCTTGTTTTAATGTTTAAAACATATATTTAATTTTAAAAAAGGTATAAAACAAGTAAATCTTTATACCAATGTCGAATTGTTGTAGTAAATATAGTCAGTCACCTTGACAAGACTACTGTTTTAAACAAATAAATCAAGTTGCTAAGTAATATGTGTATGTATATGTCATTTTAATTCAAAGACATGCATTCTGAGTATTTCAACCCATGTTATAATGTTCAAAGCAAACTTTGCTCTTTTTCCATGTATCCATCTAATAGGTCTCATATTTCTAATAAAAGCAACTCTGTGTTATTTTCATAATTTTTTTCTTTTTCATAAATTTAACCATTTTTGTCTATATAAACTTTCAATTTCTTTATTTCTTCTTTTCATTATCATTTTAAAAGAAAATATTATGATATAAATACATTATAGTTTAGAATATTAGATTTAACAAAACTCAAATATACATTACAACTTTAGTCAATGAAATTAATTATAATTTTTTTTGCATATTCTCTTATTTTAATGATTAAAACATATATTTAATTTTAAAAAAGGTAAAAAAACAAGCAAATCTTTCTACCAATGTCGATTTGGAGTAGTAAATATAGTCAATCACCTTGAGAAGACTACTGTGTTAAACAAATAAATCAAGTAGCTAAGTAATATGTGTATGCATATGTCATTTTAATTAAAAGATATGCCTTCAGAGTGTTTCAATCCATGTTATAATGTTCAAGTCAAACTTTCCTCTTTTTCCATGTATCCATCTAATAGGATTAATGTTTCTAATAAACGCAACTTTGCGTTATTTTCACAATTTATTTTAGTATATAAACATTTTAGTGTCATTTTTAAAATAAAAATAAAAATTATGACATTAATACATTATACTTTAGAATTTTAGATTTAATAAAACCCAAATATACATTACAACTTAAGTCAATAAAACTAATTATAATTTATTTTGCATATTCTCTTTTTTTAATGTTTTGAGCATATATTTAATTTTAAAAAAGGTATAAAATAAGCAAATCATTCTACCAAAGTTGATTTGGTGTAGTAAATATATTCAGTCACCTTGAGAAGGCTACTGTGTTAAACAAATAAATCAAGTAGCTAAGTAATATGTGTATGTCTATGTCATTTTAATTAAATGACATGCATTATGAGGTTTTCAACCCATGCTTTAATGTTCAACTCAAACTTTGCTCTTTTTCCATGTATCCATCTAGTAGGTTGCGTGTTTCTAATAAAAGCTATTATGTGTTATTTTCACATTTTTTTTTGTTTTTCATAACTTTAACCATTTTTGTCTATATAAACTTTCATTTTATTTTTTTCTTTTTTTCTTTGTCATTTGTAAAATAAAAATAAAAATTATGATATCAATACATTATACTTTATAAAGTTAGATTTAATAAAACTCAAATATACATTACAACTTAAGTCAATAAAAATAATTATAATTTATTTTTCATATTCTCTTGTTTTAATGTTTAAATCATATATTTAATTTTAAAAAAGGTATAAAATAAGCAAATCATTCTATCAATGTTGATTTGGTGTCGTAAATATAGTCAGTCACCTTGAGAAGACTACTGTGTTAAACAAATAAATCAAGTAGCTAAGTAATATGTGTATGTTTATGTCATTTTAATTTAAAGACTTGCATTCTGAGTGTTTCAATCCATGTTATAATGTTCAAAGAAAACTTTGCTCTTTTTCCATGTATCCATCTAATAGGTTTCATATTTCTAATAAAAGCAACTCTGCGTCATTTTCACAATTTGTTTTCTTTTTCATAAATTTAACCATTTTTGTCTATATAAACTTTCATTTTCTTTATTTTTTTTTCATTGTCATTTTAAAAAAATTGATATCAATACATTATACTTTAGAATTTTAGATCTAAAAAAACTCAAATATACATTACAACCTAAGTCAATAAAATTAATTATAACTTTTTTTGCATATTCTCTTGTTTTAACGTTTAAAACATATATTTAATTTTAAAAAAGGTATAAAATAAGCAAATCATTCTACCAATGTTGATTTGGTGTCGTAAATATAGTCAGTCACCTTGAGAAGTCTACTGTGTTAAACAAATAAATCAAGTATCTAAGTAATATGTGTATGTATATATCATTTTAATTCAAGGACATGCATTCTGAGTGTTTCAACCCATGTTATAATTTACAAATCAAACTTTTCTCTTTTTCCATGTATCCATTTAATAGGTTTCATGTTTCTAATAAAAGCTATTCTACGTTATTTTCACAATTTATTTTGTTTTTCATAACTTTAACCATTTTTGTCTATATAAACTTTCATTTTCTTTATTTCTTTTTTTCATTGTCATTTTAAAAACATATATTATGATATCAATACATTATACTTTAGAATTTTAGATTTAATAAAACTCAAATATACATTACAACTGAAGTCAATAAAATTAATTATGATTTTTTGTGTGCATATTTTCTTGTTTTAATGTTCAAATTATATATTTAATTTTAAAAAAGGTATAAAACAAGCAAATCATTCTACCAATGTCGAATTGGTGTAGTAAATATAGTCAGTCACCTTGAGAAGACTACTATGTTAAACAAATAAATCAAGTAGCTGAATAATATGTGTATGTATATGTCATTTTTATTCAAAGACATGTATTCTGAGTGTTTTAACCCATGCTTTAATATTCAACTCAAACATTGCTCTTTTTCCATGTATCCATCTAGTAGGTTTCGTGTTTCTAATAAAAGCAACTCTGCGTTATTTTCACAATTTTTTTCATAACTTTAACCATTTTTGTCTATATAAACTTTCATTTTCTTTATTTCTTTTTTTCATTGTCATTTTAAAGAAAATATTATGATATCAATACATTATACTTTAGAATTTAAGATTTAATAAAACTCAAATATACATTACAAATTAAGTCAATAAAATTAAATATAATTTTTTTGCATATTCTCTTATTTTAATGTTTAAAAAAGGTATCAAATAAGCAAATCATCCTACCAATGTTGATTTGGTGTAGTAAATATAGTCAGTCACCTTGAGAAGGCTACTGTGTGAAAAGATCAAATCACGTAGCTAAGTAATATGTGTATGTATATGTTATTTTAATTAAAAGATATGCCTTCAGAGTGTTTCAATCCATGTTATAATGTTCAAATCAAACTTTCCTCTTTTTCCATGTATCCATCTAATAGGATTAATGTTTCTAATAAAAGCAACTCTGCGTTATTTTCACAATTTATTTTAGTATATAAACATTTTATTTTCTTTATTACTTTTTTTCAGTGTCATTTTTAAAATAAAAAAATTATGACATCAATACATTATACATTACAACTTAAGTCAATAAAATTAATTATAATTTATCTTGCATATTCTCTTGTTTTAATGTTTAGAGCATATATTTAATTTTAAATAAGGTATAAAATAAGCAAATCATTCTACCAAAGTTGATTTGGTCTAGTAAATATAGTCAGTCACCTTGAGAAGGCTACTGTGTTAAACAAATAAATCAAGTAGTTAAGTAATATCTATATGTATATGTCATTTTAATTAAAAGACATGCATTATGAGTGTTTCAACCCATGCATTAATGTTCAACTCAAACTTTGCTCTTTTTCCATGTATCCATCTAGTAGGTATCGTGTTTCTAATAAAAGCTATTCTGCGTTATTTTCACAATTTGTTTTGTTTTTTTCATAACTTTAACCATTTTTGTCTATATAAAATTTTATTTTATTTTATTATTTTTTTCATTGTCATTTGTAAAACAAAAATAAAAATTATGATATCAATACATTATACTTTATAAAGTTAGATTTAATAAAACTCAAATATACATTACAACTTACGTCAATAAAATAATTATAATTTTTTTTTGCATATACTCTTGTTTTAATGTTGAAAGCATATATTTAATTTTAAAAAATGTATAAAACAAGCAAATCATTCTACCAATGTAGATTTGGTTTGGTAAATATAGTCAGTCACCTTGAGGAGACTAATGTGTTAAACAAATAAATCAAGTAGCTAAGTAATATGTGTATGTATATGTCATTTTAATTCAAAGACATGCATTCTGAGTGTTACAACCCATGTTATAATGTTCAAAGCAAACTTTGCTCTTTTTCCATTTATCCATCTAATAGGTTTCATATTTCTAATAAAAGCAACTCTGCGTTATTTTCACAATGTTTTTTCTTTTTCATAACTTTAACCATTTTTATCTATATAAACTTTCATTTCTTTATTTCTTTTTTTCATTGTCATTTGAAAGAAAATATTATGATATCAATACATTATACTTTTGAATTTAAGATTTAACAAAACTCAAATATACATTACAACTTAAGTCAATAAAATTTATTATAATTTTTTTTTCATATTCTCTTATTTTAATGTTTAAAACATATATTTAATTTTAAAAAAGGTATAAAATAGGCAAATCATCCTACCAATGTTGACTTTGTGTAGTAAATATAGTCAGTCACCTTGAGAAGGCTACTGTGGGAAACAAATAAATCAATTAGGTAAGTAATATGTGTATATGTATATGTTATTTTAATTCAAAGACATGCATTATGAGTGTTTCAACCCATGTTATCATGTTCAAAACAAACTTTTCTCTTTTTCCATGTATCAATTTAATAGGTTTCATGTTTCTAATAAAAGCTATTCTGCATTATTTTCACAGTTTGTTTTGTTTCTCATAACTTTAACCATTTTTGTCTATATAAACTTTCTTTTTATTTATTTCTTTTTTGCATTGTCATTTAAAAAAAGTATTATGATATCAATACATTATACTTTAGAATTTAAGATTTATTAAAACTTAAATATACATTATAACTTAAGTCAATGAAATTAATTATATATTTTTTTGCATATTCTCCTTTTTTAATGTTTAAAACATATAATTAATTTTTAAAAAGGTATAAAACAAGCAAATCATTCTACCAATGTCGATTTGGTGTAGTAAATATAGTCTATCACCCTGAGAGGACTACTGTGTTAAACAAATCAATCAAGTAGCTAAGTAATATGTGTTTGTATATGTCATTTTAATTCAAAGACATGCATTCTGAGTGTTTGAACCCATGTTATAATGTTCAAAGCAAACTTTGCTCTTTTTCCATGTATCCATCTAATAGGTTTCATATTTCTAATAAAAGCAACTCTGCGATATTTTCCCAATTTTTTTCCATAACTTTAAGCATTTTTGTCTATATAAACTTTCATTTTCTTTATTTCTTCTTTTCATTGTCATTTTAAAAAAAAAATTATGATATCAATACACTATAGTTTAGAATTTTAGATTTAATAAAACTCAAAAAAGGTATAAAATAAGCAAATCATTCTACCAATGTTGATTTGGTGTAGTAAATATAGTTAGTCACCTTGAGAAGGCTACTGTGTTAAACAAATAAATCAAGTAGCTAAGTAATATGTGTATGCATATGTCATTTTAATTAAAAGATATGCCTTCAGAGTGTTTCAATCCATGTTATAATGTTCAAGTCAAACTTTCCTCTTTTTCCATGTATCCATCTAATAGGATTAATGTTTCTAATAAAAGCAACTTTGCGTTATTTTCACAATTTATTTTAGTATATAAACATTTTAGTGTCATTTTTAAAATTAAAATAAAAATTATGACATTAATACATTATACTTTAGAATTTTAGATTTAATAAAACCCAAATATACATTACAACTTAAGTCAATAAAACTAATTATAATTTATTTTGCATATTCTCTTTTTTTAATGTTTTGAGCATATATTTAATTTTAAAAAAGGTATAAAATAAGCAAATCATTCTACCAAAGTTGATTTGGTGTAGTAAATATATTCAGTCACCTTGAGAAGGCTACTGTGTTAAACAAATAAATCAAGTAGCTAAGTAATATGTGTATGTCTATGTCATTTTAATTAAATGACATGCATTATGAGTTTTTCAACCCATGCTTTAATGTTCAACTCAAACTTTGCTCTTTTTCCATGTATCCATCTAGTAGGTTGCGTGTTTCTAATAAAAGCTATTATGTGTTATTTTCACATTTTTTTTTGTTTTTCATAACTTTAACCATTTTTGTCTATATAAACTTTCATTTTATTTTTTTTATTTTTTTCTTTGTCATTTGTAAAATAAAAATAAAAATTATGATATCAATACATTATACTTTATAAAGTTAGATTTAATAAAACTCAAATATACATTACAACTTAAGTCAATAAAAATAATTATAATTTATTTTTCATATTCTCTTGTTTTAATGTTTAAATCATATATTTAATTTTAAAAAAGGTATAAAATAAGCAAATCATTCTATCAATGTTGATTTGGTGTCGTAAATATAGTCAGTCACCTTGAGAAGACTACTGTGTTAAACAAATAAATCAAGTAGCTAAGTAATATGTGTATGTTTATGTCATTTTAATTTAAAGACTTGCATTCTGAGTGTTTCAATCCATGTTATAATGTTCAAAGAAAACTTTGCTCTTTTTCCATGTATCCATCTAATAGGTTTCATATTTCTAATAAAAGCAACTCTGCGTCATTTTCACAATTTGTTTTCTTTTTCATAAATTTAACCATTTTTGTCTATATAAACTTTCATTTTCTTTATTTCTTTTTTTCATTGTCATTTTAAAAAAATTGATATCAATACATTATACTTTAGAATTTTAGATCTAAAAAAACTCAAATATACATTACAACCTAAGTCAATAAAATTAATTATAACTTTTTTTGCATATTCTCTTGTTTTAACGTTTAAAACATATATTTAATTTTAAAAAAGGTATAAAATAAGCAAATCATTCTACCAATGTTGATTTGGTGTCGTAAATATAGTCAGTCACCTTGAGAAGTCTACTGTGTTAAACAAATAAATCAAGTATCTAAGTAATATGTGTATGTATATATCATTTTAATTCAAGGACATGCATTCTGAGTGTTTCAACCCATGTTATAATTTACAAATCAAACTTTTCTCTTTTTCCATGTATCCATTTAATAGGTTTCATGTTTCTAATAAAAGCTATTCTACGTTATTTTCACAATTTATTTTGTTTTTCATAACTTTAACCATTTTTGTCTATATAAACTTTCATTTTCTTTATTTCTTTTTTTCATTGTCATTTTAAAAACATATATTATGATATCAATACATTATACTTTAGAATTTTAGATTTAATAAAACTCAAATATACATTACAACTGAAGTCAATAAAATTAATTATGATTTTTTGTGTGCATATTTTCTTGTTTTAATGTTCAAATTATATATTTAATTTTAAAAAAGGTATAAAACAAGCAAATCATTCTACCAATGTCGAATTGGTGTAGTAAATATAGTCAGTCACCTTGAGAAGACTACTATGTTAAACAAATAAATCAAGTAGCTGAATAATATGTGTATGTATATGTCATTTTTATTCAAAGACATACATTCTGAGTGTTTCAACCCATGTTATAATGTTCAAAGCAAACTTTGCTATTTTTCCATGTATCCATCTAATAGGTTTCATATTTCTAATAAAAGCAACTCTGCGTGATTTTCAGAAATTTTTTTCTTTTTCATAACTTTAACCATTTTGGTCTATATAAACTTTCAATTTCTTTATTTCTTATTTTCATTGTCTTTTTAAAGAAAATATTATGATATCAATACATTATACTTTAGAATTTAAGATTTAATAAAACTCAAATATACATTACAACTTAAGTCAATGAAATTAATTATAATTTTTTTTGCATATCATCTTATTTTAATGTTTAAAACATTTATTTAATATTAAAAAAGGTATAAAATAAGCAAATCATCCTACCAATGTTGATTTGGTGTAATAAATATAGTCAGTCACCTTGAGAAGGCTATTGTGTGAAACAAATAACTCAAGTAGCTAAGTAATATGTGTATGTATATGTCATTTTAATTCAAAGACACGCATTATGAGTGTTTCAACCCATGTTATAATGTTCAAAACACACTTTGCTCTTTATCCATGTATCAATTTAATAGGTTTCTTATTTCTAATAAAAGTTATTCTGCGTTATTTTCACAATTTGTTTTGTTTTTCATAACTTTAACTATTTTTGTCTATATAAACTTTCTTTTTCTTGATTTCTTTTTTCATTGTCATTTAAAGAAAAATATTATGATATCAATACATTATACTTTAGAATTTTAGATTTAATAAAACTCAAATATACATTACAACTTAAGTCAATAAAATTGCTTATAATTTTTTTTATATTCTCTTATTTTAATGTTTAAAACATATATTTAATTTTAAAAAAGGTATAAAATAAACAAATCATTCTACCAATGTTGATTTGGTGTAGTAAACATAGTCAGTTACTTTGAGAGGGTTATTGTGTTAAACAAATACATTAAGAAGTAATATGTGTATGTATATGTCATTTTAATTCAAAGACATGCATTCTGAGTGTTTCAACCCAAGTTATAATGTTCAAAGAAAACTTAGCTCCTTTTCCATGTATCCATCTAATTGGTTTCATGTTTCTAATAAGAGCAACTCTACGTTATTTTTAGAATTTGTTAATTTTCATAACTTTAATTATTTTTGTCTATATAAACTTTCATTTTATTTATTTCTTTTTTTCATTTTCATTTTTCAAAAAAATTAAAATTATGATATTAATACATTATACTTTAAAATTTTAGATTTAATAAAACTAATATATACATTACAACTTAAGTCAGTAAAATTAATGATATTTTTTTTTGCGTATTCTCTTGTTTTAATGTTTAAAACATATATTTAATTTTAAAAAAGGTATAAAACAAGTAAATCTTTATACCAATGTCGAATTGTTGTAGTAAATATAGTCAGTCACCTTGACAAGACTACTGTTTTAAACAAATAAATCAAGTTGCTAAGTAATATGTGTATGTATATGTCATTTTAATTCAAAGACATGCATTCTGAGTATTTCAACCCATGTTATAATGTTCAAAGCAAACTTTGCTCTTTTTCCATGTATCCATCTAATAGGTCTCATATTTCTAATAAAAGCAACTCTGTGTTATTTTCATAATTTTTTTCTTTTTCATAAATTTAACCATTTTTGTCTATATAAACTTTCAATTTCTTTATTTCTTCTTTTCATTATCATTTTAAAAGAAAATATTATGATATAAATACATTATAGTTTAGAATATTAGATTTAACAAAACTCAAATATACATTACAACTTTAGTCAATGAAATTAATTATAATTTTTTTTGCATGTTCTCTTATTTTAATGATTAAAACATATATTTAATTTTAAAAAAGGTAAAAAAACAAGCAAATCTTTCTACCAATGTCGATTTGGAGTAGTAAATATAGTCAATCACCTTGAGAAGACTACTGTGTTAAACAAATAAATCAAGTAGCTAAGTAATATGTGTATGCATATGTCATTTTAATTAAAAGATATGCCTTCAGAGTGTTTCAATCCATGTTATAATGTTCAAGTCAAACTTTCCTCTTTTTCCATGTATCCATCTAATAGGATTAATGTTTCTAATAAAAGCAACTTTGCGTTATTTTCACAATTTATTTTAGTATATAAACATTTTAGTGTCATTTTTAAAATAAAAATAAAAATTATGACATTAATACATTATACTTTAGAATTTTAGATTTAATAAAACCCAAATATACATTACAACTTAAGTCAATAAAACTAATTATAATTTATTTTGCATATTCTCTTTTTTTAATGTTTTGAGCATATATTTAATTTTAAAAAAGGTATAAAATAAGCAAATCATTCTACCAAAGTTGATTTGGTGTAGTAAATATATTCAGTCACCTTGAGAAGGCTACTGTGTTAAACAAATAAATCAAGTAGCTAAGTAATATGTGTATGTCTATGTCATTTTAATTAAATGACATGCATTATGAGTTTTTCAACCCATGCTTTAATGTTCAACTCAAACTTTGCTCTTTTTCCATGTATCCATCTAGTAGGTTGCGTGTTTCTAATAAAAGCTATTATGTGTTATTTTCACATTTTTTTTTGTTTTTCATAACTTTAACCATTTTTGTCTATATAAACTTTCATTTTTTTTTTTCTTTTTTTCTTTGTCATTTGTAAAATAAAAATAAAAATTATGATATCAATACATTATACTTTATAAAGTTAGATTTAATAAAACTCAAATATACATTACAACTTAAGTCAATAAAAATAATTATAATTTATTTTTCATATTCTCTTGTTTTAATGTTTAAATCATATATTTAATTTTAAAAAAGGTATAAAATAAGCAAATCATTCTATCAATGTTGATTTGGTGTCGTAAATATAGTCAGTCACCTTGAGAAGACTACTGTGTTAAACAAATAAATCAAGTAGCTAAGTAATATGTGTATGTTTATGTCATTTTAATTTAAAGACTTGCATTCTGAGTGTTTCAATCCATGTTATAATGTTCAAAGAAAACTTTGCTCTTTTTCCATGTATCCATCTAATAGGTTTCATATTTCTAATAAAAGCAACTCTGCGTCATTTTCACAATTTGTTTTCTTTTTCATAAATTTAACCATTTTTGTCTATATAAACTTTCATTTTCTTTATTTCTTTTTTTCATTGTCATTTTAAAAAAATTGATATCAATACATTATACTTTAGAATTTTAGATCTAAAAAAACTCAAATATACATTACAACCTAAGTCAATAAAATTAATTATAACTTTTTTTGCATATTCTCTTGTTTTAACGTTTAAAACATATATTTAATTTTAAAAAAGGTATAAAATAAGCAAATCATTCTACCAATGTTGATTTGGTGTCGTAAATATAGTCAGTCACCTTGAGAAGTCTACTGTGTTAAACAAATAAATCAAGTATCTAAGTAATATGTGTATGTATATATCATTTTAATTCAAGGACATGCATTCTGAGTGTTTCAACCCATGTTATAATTTACAAATCAAACTTTTCTCTTTTTCCATGTATCCATTTAATAGGTTTCATGTTTCTAATAAAAGCTATTCTACGTTATTTTCACAATTTATTTTGTTTTTCATAACTTTAACCATTTTTGTCTATATAAACTTTCATTTTCTTTATTTCTTTTTTTCATTGTCATTTTAAAAACATATATTATGATATCAATACATTATACTTTAGAATTTTAGATTTAATAAAACTTAAATATACATTACAACTGAAGTCAATAAAATTAATTATGATTTTTTGTGTGCATATTTTCTTGTTTTAATGTTCAAATTATATATTTAATTTTAAAAAAGGTATAAAACAAGCAAATCATTCTACCAATGTCGAATTGGTGTAGTAAATATAGTCAGTCACCTTGAGAAGACTACTATGTTAAACAAATAAATCAAGTAGCTGAATAATATGTGTATGTATATGTCATTTTTATTCAAAGACATACATTCTGAGTGTTTTAACCCATGCTTTAATATTCAACTCAAACATTGCTCTTTTTCCATGTATCCATCTAGTAGGTTTCGTGTTTCTAATAAAAGCAACTCTGCGTTATTTTCACAATTTTTTTCATAACTTTAACCATTTTTGTCTATATAAACTTTCATTTTCTTTATTTCTTTTTTTCATTGTCATTTTAAAGAAAATATTATGATATCAATACATTATACTTTAGAATTTAAGATTTAATAAAACTCAAATATACATTACAAATTAAGTCAATAAAATTAAATATAATTTTTTTGCATATTCTCTTATTTTAATGTTTAAAAAAGGTATCAAATAAGCAAATCATCCTACCAATGTTGATTTGGTGTAGTAAATATAGTCAGTCACCTTGAGAAGGCTACTGTGTGAAAAGATCAAATCACGTAGCTAAGTAATATGTGTATGTATATGTTATTTTAATTAAAAGATATGCCTTCAGAGTGTTTCAATCCATGTTATAATGTTCAAATCAAACTTTCCTCTTTTTCCATGTATCCATCTAATAGGATTAATGTTTCTAATAAAAGCAACTCTGCGTTATTTTCACAATTTATTTTAGTATATAAACATTTTATTTTCTTTATTACTTTTTTTCAGTGTCATTTTTAAAATAAAAAAATTATGACATCAATACATTATACATTACAACTTAAGTCAATAAAATTAATTATAATTTATCTTGCATATTCTCTTGTTTTAATGTTTAGAGCATATATTTAATTTTAAATAAGGTATAAAATAAGCAAATCATTCTACCAAAGTTGATTTGGTCTAGTAAATATAGTCAGTCACCTTGAGAAGGCTACTGTGTTAAACAAATAAATCAAGTAGTTAAGTAATATCTATATGTATATGTCATTTTAATTAAAAGACATGCATTATGAGTGTTTCAACCCATGCATTAATGTTCAACTCAAACTTTGCTCTTTTTCCATGTATCCATCTAGTAGGTATCGTGTTTCTAATAAAAGCTATTCTGCGTTATTTTCACAATTTGTTTTGTTTTTTTCATAACTTTAACCATTTTTGTCTATATAAAATTTTATTTTATTTTATTATTTTTTTCATTGTCATTTGTAAAACAAAAATAAAAATTATGATATCAATACATTATACTTTATAAAGTTAGATTTAATCAAACTCAAATATACATTACAACTTACGTCAATAAAAATAATTATAATTTTTTTTTGCATATACTCTTGTTTTAATGTTGAAAGCATATATTTAATTTTAAAAAATGTATAAAACAAGCAAATCATTCTACCAATGTAGATTCAATGTAGTAAATATAGTCAGTCACCTTGAGAAGACTACTGCGTTAAAAAAATAAATCAAGTAGCTATGTAATATGTGTATGTATATGTCATTTTAATTCATATACATGCATTCTGAGTGTTTCAACCCATGTTATAATGTTCAAAGCAAACTTTGCTCTTTTTCCATGTATCCATCTAATAGGTTTCATATTTCTAATAAAAGCAACTCTGTGTTATTTCCATAAATTTTTTTCTTTTTCATAACTTTAACCATTTTTGTCTATATAAAACTTCATTTTCTCTTTTTCTTTTTTTCATTGTCATTTAAAAAGAAATACTGTGATATCAATACATTATACTCTAGAATTTTAGATTTAATAAAACTCAAATATACATTACAACTTAAGTCAATAAAATTAATTATAATTTTTTTTGCATATTCTCTCATTTTAATGTTTAAAAACTATATTTAATTTTAAAAAAGGTATAAAACAAGCAAATCATTCTACTAATGTTGATTTGGTGTAGTAAATATAGTTAGTCACCTTGAGAAGGCTATTGTGTTAAACAAATTTATCAAGTATCTAAGTAATATGTGTATGTATATGTCATTTTAATTCAAAGACATGTATTCTGAGTGTTTCAACACATGTTATCATTTTCAAATCAAACTTTGCTCTTTTTCCATGTATCCATTTAATAGGTTTCATGTTTCTAATAAAAGCTATTCTGCGTTATTTTCACATGTTTTTTACTTTTTCATAACTTTAACCATTGTTGTCTGTATAAACTTTTATTTTCTTTATTTATTTTTTTCATTGTCATTTTAAAAAAAATATTATGATATCAATACATTATACTTTAGAATTTAAGATTAAATAAAACTCAAATATACATTACAACTTAAGTCAATAAAATTAATTATAATTTTTTTGCATATTCTCTTATTTTAATGTTTAAAACAGACATATTTAATTTTAAAAAAGGTATAAAATAAGTAAATCATTCTACCAATGTTGATTTGGTGTAGTAAATATAGTTAGTTACCTTGAGAAGGCTACTGTGTTAAACAAATAAATCAAGTAGCTAAGTAATATGTGTAAGTATATGTCATTTTAATAAAAAGATATACATTCTGAGTGTTTCAACACATGTTATAATGTTCAAATCAAACTTTCCTCTAACAGGATTAATGTTTCTAATAAAAGCAACTCTATGTTATTTTCACAATTTATTTTAGTATATAAACATTCATTTTGTTTATGCCTTTTTTTCAGTGTCATTTAAAAAAAAATTATGACATCAATACACTATACTTTAGAATGTTAGATTTAATAAAACTCAAATATACACTACAACTTAAGTTAATAAAATTAATTATAATATATTTTGCATATTCTCTTGTTTTAATGTTTAGTGCATATATTTAATTTAAAAAAATGTATAAAATAAGCAAATCATTCTATCAATGTTGATTTGGTGTAGTAAATATAGTCAGTCACCTTAAGAAGGCTACTGTGTTAAACAAATTAATCAAGTAGCTAAGTAATATGTATTTGTATATGTCATTTTAATTAAAAGATATGCATTCTGAGTGTTTCATCCCATGTTTTAATGTTCAACTCAAACTTTTCTCTTTTTCCATGTATCCATCTAATAGGTTTCGTCTTTCTAATAAAAGTTATTCTGTGTTATTTTCACAATTTGTTTTGTTTTCATAACTTTAACCATTTTTGTCTATATAAACATTCATTTTCTTAAGTTCTTTTTATCATTGTCATTTTAAAAAAATTATAATATCAATACATTATACTTTAAAATTTTAGATTTAATGAAACTCAAATATTCATTACAACTTAAGTCAATAAAATTAATTATAATTTTTTTTTGCATATTCTCTTTTTTTAATGTTTAAAACATATATTTTATTTTAAAAAAGGTATAAAATAAGCAAATCATTCTACCAATCTTGATTTGGTGTAGGAAATATAGTCAGTCACCTTGAGAAGGCTACTGTGTTAAACAAATAAATCAAGTAGCTAAGTAATATGTGTATGTATGTAATTATAATTAAAAGACCTGCATTATGAGTGTTTCAACCCATGTTTTAATGTTCAACTCAAACTTTTCTCTTTTTCCATGTATCCATCTAATAGGTTTCGTGTCTCTAATAATAGTTATTCTGTGTTATTTTCACAATTTGTTTTCTTGTTCATAACTTTGACCATTCTTAATTTCTTTTTATCATTGTCATTTAAAATAAATATTATGATATCAATACATTATACTTAAGAATTTTAGATTTAATAAAACTCAAATATACATTACAACTTTAGTCAATAAATTTTTTTTTGTGCATATTCTCTTATTTTAATGTTTTAAACATATATTTATATTTAAAAAAGGTATAAAATAAGAAATCATTCTACCAATGTTGATTTGGTGTAGTAAATATAGTTAGTCACCTTGAGAAGGCTACTATGTCAAACAAATATATCAAGTAGCTAAGTAATATGTGTATGTATATGTCTGTTTAATTAAAAGATATGTATTCTGAGTGTTTCAACCCATGTTATAATGTTCAAATCAAACCTTCTTCTTTTTCCATGTATCCATCTAATAAGATTAATGTTTCTAATAAAAGCAACTCTGTTTTATTTTCATAATTTATTTTAGTATATAAACTTTCATTTTCTTTATTTCTTTTTTTCAATGTCATTTTTAAAATAAAAATAAAAATTATGACATCAATACATTATACTTTAGAATTTTAGATTTAATAAAACTCAAATATACATTACAACTTAAGTCAATAAAATTAATTATAATTTATTTTGCATATTCTCTAGTTTTAATGTTAAAGCATATGTTTCTAATAAAAGCAACTCTACTTTATTTTCACAATTTGTTTTGTTTTTCCTAACTTTAACTATTTTTATCTATATAAACTTTCATTTTCTTTTTTTCTATTTTTCATTGTAATTTTTTTATAAAAAAATTATGATATCAATACATTATACTTTAGAATTTTAAATTTAATAAAACTCAAATACACATTACAACTTCAGTCAATAAAATTAATTATAATATTTTTTGCATATTCTCTTGTTTTAATGTTTAAAACATATATTTATTTTTTAAAATGGTATAAAATAAGCAAATCGTTCTAGCAAGGTTGATTTAGTGTAGTCAACATAGTTAGTCACATTCACAAGGCTACAGTTTTAAACCAATACATCAAGTAGTTAAGTAATATGTGTATGTATATGTCATATTATATCAAAGACATGCATTTTGAGTGTTTCAATCCATGTTATAATGTTCAAAGCAAACTTTGCTCTTTTTCCATGTATCCATCTAATAGGTTTCATGTTACTAATAAAAGCAACTTTACTTTATTTTCACAATTTGTTTTGTTTTTCATAACTTTAACTATTTTTTTCTATATAAACTTTCATTTTTTATAAAATAAAAATAAAAATTATGATATCAATATATTATACTTTAGAATTTTAGATTTAAAAAAACTCAAATATACATTACAACTTAAGTCAATAAAACTAATTATAATTTTTTTCTTCATATTCTTTTGTTTTAATGTTTAAAACATATATTTAATTTTAAAAAACGTATAAAATAAGCAAATCATAATACCAATGTTGATTTTATGTCGTAAATATAGTCAGTCACCAAGACTACTGTGTTAAACAAATAAACTAATTAGCTAAGTAATATGTGTATGTATATGTCATTTTAATTCAAAGACATGCATTCTAAGTGTTTCAACCCATGTTATAATGTTCCAAACAAACTTTGCTCTTTTCCCATGTATCCATCTAATAGGTTTCATGTTTCTAATAAAAGCAACTCTACGTTATTTGCACAATTTGTTTTGTGTTTCATAACTTTAACTATTTTTGTCTATATAAAATTTCATTTTCTTAATTACTTTTTTTCATTTTCATTTTTCTAAGAAAATAAAAATTATGATATCAATACATTATACTCTAGAATTTTAGATTTAATAAAACTCAAATATAAATTACAAATTTAGTCAATAAAATTAATTATATTTTTTTTTTTTTGCATATTCTCCTGTTTTAATGTTTAAAACATATATTTAATTTTAAAATAGGTATAAAATAATCAAATCATTCTACCAATGTTGATTTGGTGTAGTAAATATAGTCAGTCACCTTGAGGTGGCTATTGTGTTAGACAAATACGTCAAGTAATATGTGTATCTATATGTCATTTTAATTCAAAGACATGCATTCTGAGTGTTTCAACCTGTGTTATAATGTTCAAAGCAAACTTAGCTCTTTTTCCATGTATCCATCTAATAGGTTTCATGTTTCTAATAAAAGCAACTCTGAGTTATTTTCACAATTTATTTGTTTTTCATAACTTTAACCATATTTGTCTATATAAATATTCATTTTCTTTATTTCTTTTTTTCATTGTCCATTTTTAAAAAAATAAAAATTATGATACCAATACATTATACTTTAGAATTTTAGATTTAATAAAACTCAAATATACTACTACTTAAGGCAATAAAATTAATTATAATTTTTTCCACATTCTCTTGTTTTAATGTTTAAAACATATATTTAATTTTAAAAAAAGGTATAAAATAAGCAAATCATTCTACCAATGTTGATTTGGTGTAGTAAATATAATCAGTCACCTTGACAAGGCTACTGTGTTAAACAAATACATTAAGAAGTAATATGTGTATGTATATGTCATTTTAATTCAAAGACATGCATTATTCTGAGTGTATCAACCCGTGTTATAATGTTGAAAGCAAACTTAGCTCCTTTTCCATGTATCCATCTAATAGGTTTCAGGTTTCTAATAAAAGCAACTCTAAGTTATTTTCACAATTTGTTTTATTTTTCATAACTTTAACCATTTTTGTGTATATAATATTTAATTTTCTTTATTTCTATTTTTCATTGTCATTTAAAAAAAACTTAAAATTATGATAACAATACGTTATACTTTAGAATTTTAGATTTAATAAAACTCAAAAATACATTACAACTTAAGTCAATAAAATTAATTATAATTTTTTTCATATTCTCTTGGTTTAATTTTTAAAATATATATTTAACTTTGAAAATGTTAGAAAATAAGAAAACCATTCTACCAATGTTGATTTGGTTTAGTAAATATAGTCAGTCACCTTGAAAAGGCTACTGTGTTAAACAAATACATTAAGAAGTAATATGTGTATGTATATGTCATTTTAATTAAAAGACACGCATTCTGAGTGTTTCAACCCATGTTATAATGTTCAAAGAAAACCTAGCTCCTTTTCCATGTATCCATCTAATTGGTTTCATGTTTCTAATAAGAGCAACTCTACGTTATTTTTATAATTTGTTTATTTTCATTACTTTAACCATTTTTGTATATATAAACTTTCATTTTATTTATTTATTTTTTTCATTGTCATTTAAAAAAAATTATGATATTAATACATTATACTTTAGAATTTTAGATTTAATAAAACTCAAATATACATTACAACTTAAGTCAGTAAAATTAATGAGATTTTTTTTGTGGGCATATTTTCTTGTTTTAATGTTTAAAACATATATTCAATTTAAAAAAAGGAAAAAATAAGAAAATCATTCTACCAATGTTGATTTGGAGTAGTAAACATAGTAAGTCACTTTTACAAGGCTACTGTGTTAAACAAATACATCAAGTAGCTAAGTAATATGTGTATGTATATGTCATTTTAATTCAAAGACATGCATTCTAAGTGTTTCAACCCATGTTATAATGTTCCAAACTGTAACAACCCGTATAATATATATCTAGAATAATATCATACAAGTGTTAAATTTTGGTACTGTCACAACATAAGTGCCTAATGGCATTAAGATATACACATGTCCAAACTAAAAACATCAATGGAACATGTTATACAATAATGCCTAAACAATAAAAAAAATCTAAGAACTATGTACAATATCTTCATTGCACATAACTCCACAGCGAAAGATCATAATGAACAGCAACCCTTGAAACATCCATAATAGTTTCTCTTAGATCTAACCTGTAAAGAATACCTGAAAAATAACAACAATAATGGGATGAGATAATAATCTCAGTGAGTTCTCCTATCCTATGGGTCCACTCGGCTCTACAGGGTATTCTAATCGATATTCAACTCATATCCAACTCAAGTCAACAAGGGAACGAAGACTTGAGCGATGGGGAAACTATCTCGCAATTGTATGGCAACATGCATCTGAGTTCTCATAACTCAACCACGATCATTATTCAGATCACGACGCATCAATTCCCGAACGGACTTACGTCTAAGCCAGGCCCGGTTCATGCATGCTCGTATGATTCGACTTTCGCGGTGGATATCAGGTTCCCCTATGGGACTCTAACCCACTTTTAAGAACCATCACTCGTATGGGACTCTAACCCACTTTGAGTATCTTTCACCGTATGGGACTCTAACCCACTTAGGTGTCCACCTTTCCCCCATGTCCGCCATGGTTGGGGCTCAAACCCAATTGAGGCTCGAATCATTGGTCCCACATCCCAATGCTTACACGTTTAAGCATACCAATAGAGATGTGTACCATCACCGAAAAACACACATTTTGAATACATGATCGGTTCCACAAAACATTGGTTCCATGAACCATAACAAATTCATCAATCATAGGTGACTTCATTCACCATAATACACAAATAATAATATGGCATGTTCCATACAATGCGTCTCATTCTCAATCATGGTAACAATTCGTCCACGACCTCACATAAGCGTCGTACGAATGAATATCGTATTCTCATACATAAATCACACATATTTCATAACCTAGATTATCTTACTAAGTTATTAATCATTTTATCCTCCTAGGTTTCCTCACTTTCCTTTGGTAAAGGTTTTCAATCATGTTATTTCACAATCAAACATATCAACCATGTTTAACACCCATCATAATTATAATTCATTTAATTTGTAAGACACATAATATACTATAATATGATATCATAATAATAGCCTTTTTCATTATCTTACTAATGCATCCGTCTGAATCCAAAACGGAGCTATAATGCTCAATTAATTCATTAATCTATCTTAATCAAGATTTAGATTAATATTTATTCATTGCATAAGTATTCAACAACAACCTCTTTGGCCTAGTGGTAAGGCATGTACAGTTTCAAGGAGGTCCTGGGTTCGAACCCCACTGGTGACAAATTCTGACTCCTCTTTTATTTTCCTTTCCATCTACCATTTTTACCTACCATTTTTACCTACCATTTTCACATAACATGATTTTTTTTAACAACAACCAACATAATATCAACACATAGCATGGATAGGGCACAATTCACACAAACCCTAACCCCACAAATATAGATTATTTTCCTCCAATGCTAAAACTATCTAAGAACTCACCTAGTAGAAGAAGAAGATGAAGTTGTTGATGATGAAGATGAAATGATGACGGAGGTTTCCTTCCTCTTCTTCTCCCATGAGTCTTCTTCCTTCCTTCTCTTTTCCTCTTTCTTTCTCTTCTTTTCTTCTCTTTCTTTTCCTTTTCCTTCCTGATATCTCTCACTCTCTCTTCTTCTATTCTTATCCTCTTCTTCTTTTCTTTTCCACCACACATATACTATATAATATATATAAATAATATATAATATTAAGTAGTATCATAAAACACCTCAATTGATATTTTATCTTCCAGCACCAATTGACCAATTATTAATGTTACCAAAAATGTCCTCTCTTGTACTTATTAATATTGGTCTGTCTCTTTATTAATAATCAATCCCTTCAGAGTTCACTGGTTACTCTATTGGTCCCAATTGACAACATTTAGAGCACATAGGAGCTCTAATTGGTACAACTAACAAAAGATATAGTACACAGGTACTCAATTGATCTCAACTGACAACTAATTGAGCATTTAAGGGAATATGGGATATTACATTCTCCCCCCCTTAAATTGAAATTCGCCCCCGAATTTCCTTCACTCAACAAACAAACAAACCTTGAATCAACATCTTAGACCAACACTTGACTTCTCTTCAATTCCAAGTCTCTAACATACTTATTCTTCTAACTTATCTTTGCTGACAAATTTCCTTCTTCATGCACTCTCGAAATTTCTTGATTTCCATCACAATCTCATTCTGATATTGGATTAACATTTAAACTTGCTCCCACTTAATTCCTCTTATATACCGCTCAACATCAGTGGGTCACTTTCTTCCTGGAAACCATGACTTCCCTTACTTGCACTAAATTACACAAAACATAATTACGACATCTTATCTCGACTTGGTTAATCAATACCCATTAATTCTCCATAAGAAAATTTATTGATTCCTTAACCACACAATATTGACTACTCTTCCCTTATTATTCCTTCAACAAATGTGTCAAACTTGTAATCCATCTACCGGTAATCTTATAAACTTCACCTGGCATAATGCTACATGCTGCAAGCCTCTACTCCATTCGTTTCCCTTCTCTCGTACTACTCCAGTAAGATATCACCATTAGCACGAGATTGTCTCAATCTCATTCTTATGAGTAACTATCCCCATGATCCCCATAGACTTGATTGATCTCTTTCTTTCGTCACCTTCCATTGTGGTACTCTGATTTCAACAGTGGGACACCTGGGATTCCTAGGCACTACTATTTAGATAACAATCCACAAAGAAACACACTTACCCTCCAGAGTGCCTACTGTCCAAAATGATACAAGAACCTTACCGACTCCCATTAGTAGAATAACTTCCTTGATGACTCACAAAAGTTTATAATAAGACCAACACTCTTCAGAATATAGGTATCCAGGAGTTACATGGCTACAACCATAAAAACATAAAACATCCAAATTCATCATGGGTTCGATGTAGCTAAACCAAATTAGTTTGACAATATCCGGTCCTGGTTACTATATTCCATATCAAATCCTCTCATAGGGTTTTGATTCATTCAACATTTCTCCCGACACATGACCTCGACCAAGACAATGTAACACCATCAAGGAACTTTAAATCATCAACAAAACACCAGTTCTAAGGAACTTAAGCAATCTAGAACGTAACTATGAGTGTCAATACACCTCATAGAGTCACACACAATATTTCACACATATCTAGAGACAACATTTCACTTCGTATCCAAAATCATTCATCTCAATCGTCTTGTTCCATCTTCCATAATCTTAGCTCATACCCTTACTAATATACAGTCCGAGTTACTTGTTTAACTTTAGGAATATTTGATTCCCGTTCCTCCTGGGAAGTATAACTCATGAACCTTTCCAATAGGTTAGAGTATCATCATACACATCCATTACCACTCTCAGGGAGTCTACATCTAAGGCTATGACTCCAAATGAATCAATCAATTTCATACCATGACCAACCACTTCACACCTTATCAATTTATACCACATACCTAGCTAATCTCTTCCAGATCACCGCTTAGTAGGTCTCTTCCAAGTCTGTTCCGTATAGTTATTCATAATCATAATAGTGGTACTTCCCAGACTTTCTTAAACTGAGCATGGTCTACCAGGTTGGTTTTCCCACACGTCTGACTTCCATGGTATCTCCTCAGATGACAAACTACGCAATACACCTTCAGAAATCCCAATTTCAAAACTACCAATCTGACTTGTGGTGACTTGCAACTCCATCCTCAATTTGTACATCCACAACGGTACACTTATGACATTTAGGGCATCCTTAGCTCCAAAACGGTGTGAACGTTTATACTCCGCGACTAACCAACCAACCAAATACTTCTCAAGAAGATAAATAACAACCAGACTTCCAATAAGCCAATATTACTCTTTCAATCCAAATAAAATGCACTTAAGATGAACCTTATCATTGCCACACAATTATGACTAGAATTTTCTTCAAAGACATGCATTCTAAGTGTTTCAACCCATGTTATAATGTTCCAAACAAACTTTTCTCTTTTCCCATGTATCCATCTAATAGGTTTCATGTTTCTAATAAAAGCAACTCTACGTTATTTGCACAATTTGTTGTGTTTCATAACTTTAACTATTTTTGTCTATATAAAATTTCATTTTCTTAATTACTTTTTTTCATTTTCATTTTTCTAAGAAAATAAAAATTATGATATCAATACATTATACTCTAGAATTTTAGATTTAATAAAACTCAAATATAAATTACAAATTTAGTCAATAAAATTAATTATATTTTTTTTTTAGCATATTCTCCTGTTTTAATGTTTAAAACATATATTTAATTTTAAAATAGGTATAAAATAATCAAATCATTCTACCAATGTTGATTTGGTGTAGTAAATATAGTCAGTCACCTTGAGGTGGCTATTGTGTTAGACAAATACGTCAAGTAATATGTGTATCTATATGTCATTTTAATTCAAAGACATGCATTCTGAGTGTTTCAACCTGTGTTATAATGTTCAAAGCAAACTTAGCTCTTTTTCCATGTATCCATCTAATAGGTTTCATGTTTCTAATAAAAGCAACTCTGAGTTATTTTCACAATTTATTTGTTTTTCATAACTTTAACCATATTTGTCTATATAAATATTCATTTTCTTTATTTCTTTTTTTCATTGTCCATTTTTAAAAAAATAAAAATTATGATACCAATACATTATACTTTAGAATTTTAGATTTAATAAAACTCAAATATACTACTACTTAAGGCAATAAAATTAATTATAATTTTTTCCACATTATCTTGTTTTAACGTTTAAAACATATATTTAATTTTAAAAAAAGGTATAAAATAAGCAAATCATTCTACCAATGTTGATTTGGTGTAGTAAATATAATCAGTCACCTTGACAAGGCTACTGTGTTAAACAAATACATTAAGAAGTAATATGTGTATGTATATGTCATTTTAATTCAAAGACATGCATTATTCTGAGTGTTTCAACCCATGTTATAATGTTGAAAGCAAACTTAGCTCCTTTTCCATGTATCCATCTAATAGGTTTCAGGTTTCTAATAAAAGCAACTCTAAGTTATTTTCACAATTTGTTTTATTTTTCATAACTTTAACCATTTTTGTGTAATATTTAATTTTCTTTATTTCTATTTTTCATTGTCATTTAAAAAAAACTTAAAATTATGATAACAATACGTTATACTTTAGAATTTTAGATTTAATAAAACTCAAAAATACATTACAACTTAAGTCAATAAAATTAATTATAATTTTTTTCATATTCTCTTGGTTTAATTTTAAAATATATATTTTACATTGAAAAATGTTAGAAAATAAGAAAACCATTGTACCAATGTTGATTTGGTTTAGTAAATATAGTCAGTCACCTTGAAAAGGCTACTGTGTTAAACAAATACATTAAGAAGTAATATGTGTATGTATATGCCATTTTAATTAAAAGACATGCATTCTGAGTGTTTCAACCCATGTTATAATGTTCAAAGAAAACCTAGCTCCTTTTCCATGTATCCATCTAATTGGTTTCATGTTTCTAATAAGAGCAACTCTATGTTATTTTTATAATTTGTTTATTTTCATAACTTTAACCATTTTTGTATATATAAACTTTCATTTTATTTATTTATTTTTTTCATTGTCATTTAAAAAAAAATTATGATATTAATACATTATACTTTAGAATTTTAGATTTAATAAAACTCAAATATACATTACAACTTAAGTCAGTAAAATTAATGAGATTTTTTGTGTGGGCATATTCTCTTGTTTTAATGTTTAAAACATATATTCAATTTAAAAAAAAGGAAAAAATAAGAAAATCATTCTACCAATGTTGATTTGGAGTAGTAAACATAGTAAGTCACTTTTACAAGGCTACTGTGTTAAACAAATACATCAAGTAGCTAAGTAATATGTCTATGTATATGTCATTTTAATTCAAAGACATGCATTCTAAGTGTTTCAACCCATGTTATAATGTTCCAAACAAACTTTTCTCTTTTCCCATGTATCCATCTAATAGGTTTCATGTTTCTAATAAAAGCAACTCTACGTTATTTGCACAATTTGTTGTGTTTCATAACTTTAACTATTTTTGTCTATATAAAATTTCATTTTCTTAATTACTTTTTTTCATTTTCATTTTTCTAAGAAAATAAAAATTATGATATCAATACATTATACTCTAGAATTTTAGATTTAATAAAACTCAAATATAAATTACAAATTTAGTCAATAAAATTAATTATATTTTTTTTAGCATATTCTCCTGTTTAATGTTTAAAACATATATTTAATTTTAAAATAGGTATAAAATAATCAAATCATTCTACCAATGTTGATTTGGTGTAGTAAATATAGTCAGTCACCTTGAGGTGGCTATTGTGTTAGACAAATACGTCAAGTAATATGTGTATCTATATGTCATTTTAATTCAAAGACATGCATTCTGAGTGTTTCAACCTGTGTTATTACGTTCAAAGCAAACTTACCTCTTTTTCCATGTATCCATCTAATAGGTTTCATGTTTCTAATAAAAGCAACTCTGAGTAATTTTCACAATTTATTTGTGTTTCATAACTTTAACCATATTTGTCTATATAAATATTCATTTTCTTTATTTCTTTTTTTCATTGTCCATTTTTAAAAAATAAAAATTATGATACCAATACATTATACTTTAGAATTTTAGATTTAATAAAACTCAAATATACTACTACTCAAGGCAATAAAATTAATTATAACTTTTTCCACATTCTCTTGTTTTAATGTTTAAAACATATATTTAATTTTAAAAAAAGGTATAAAATAAGCAAATCATTCTACCAATGTTGATTTGGTGTAGTAAATATAATCAGTCACCTTGACAAGGCTACTGTGTTAAACAAATACATTAAGAAGTAATATGTGTATGTATATGTCATTTTAATTCAAAGACATGCATTATTCTGAGTGTTTCAACCCATGTTATAATGTTGAAAGCAAACTTAGCTCCTTTTCCATGTATCCATCTAATAGGTTTCAGGTTTCTAATAAAAGCAACTCTAAGTTATTTTCACAATTTGTTTTATTTTTCATAACTTTAACCATTTTTGTGTAATATTTAATTTTCTTTATTTCTATTTTTCATTGTCATTTAAAAAAAACTTAAAATTATGATAACAATACGTTATACTTTAGAATTTTAGATTTAATAAAACTCAAAAATACATTACAACTTAAGTCAATAAAATTAATTATAATTTTTTTCATATTCTCTTGGTTTAATTTTTAAAATATATATTTTACATTGAAAAATGTTAGAAAATAAGAAAACCATTGTACCAATGTTGATTTGGTTTAGTAAATATAGTCAGTCACCTTGAAAAGGCTACTGTGTTAAACAAATACATTAAGAAGTAATATGTGTATGTATATGCCATTTTTATTAAAAGACATGCATTCTGAGTGTTTCAACCCATGTTATAATGTTCAAAGAAAACCTAGCTCCTTTTCCATGTATCCATCTAATTGGTTTCATGTTTCTAATAAGAGCAACTCTATGTTATTTTTATAATTTGTTTATTTTCATAACTTTAACCATTTTTGTATATATAAACTTTCATTTTATTTATTTATTTTTTTCATTGTCATTTAAAAAAAAATTATGATATTAATACATTATACTTTAGAATTTTAGATTTAATAAAACTCAAATATACATTACAACTTAAGTCAGTAAAATTAATGAGATTTTTTGTGTGGGCATATTCTCTTGTTTTAATGTTTAAAACATATATTCAATTTAAAAAAAAGGAAAAAATAAGAAAATCATTCTACCAATGTTGATTTGGAGTAGTAAACATAGTAAGTCACTTTTACAAGGCTACTGTGTTAAACAAATACATCAAGTAGCTAAGTAATATGTCTATGTATATGTCATTTTAATTCAAAGACATGCATTCTAAGTGTTTCAACCCATGTTACAATGTTCCAAACAAACTTTTCTCTTTTCCCATGTATCCATCTAATAGGTTTCATGTTTCTAATAAAAGCAACTCTACGTTATTTGCACAATTTGTTGTGTTTCATAAATTTAATTATTTTTGTCTATATAAAATTTCATTTTCTTAATTACTTTTTTTCATTTTCATTTTTCTAAGAAAATAAAAATTATGATATCAATACATTATACTCTAGAATTTTAGATTTAATAAAACTCAAATATAAATTACAAATTTAGTCAATAAAATTAATTATATTTTTTTTAGCATATTCTCCTGTTTTAATGTTTAAAACATATATTTAATTTTAAAATAGGTATAAAATAATCAAATCATTCTACCAATGTTGATTTGGTGTAGTAAATATAGTCAGTCACCTTGAGGTGGCTATTGTGTTAGACAAATACGTCAAGTAATATGTGTATCTATATGTCATTTTAATTCAAAGACATGCATTCTGAGTGTTTCAACCTGTGTTATAATGTTCAAAGCAAACTTAGCTCTTTTTCCATGTATCCATCTAATAGGTTTCATGTTTCTAATAAAAGCAACTCTGAGTTATTTTCACAATTTATTTGTTTTTCATAACTTTAACCATATTTGTCTATATAAATATTCATTTTCTTTATTTCTTTTTTTCATTGTCCATTTTTAAAAAAATAAAAATTATGATACCAATACATTATACTTTAGAATTTTAGATTTAATAAAACTCAAATATACTACTACTTAAGGCAATAAAATTAATTATAATTTTTTCCACATTCTCTTGTTTTAATGTTTAAAACATATATTTAATTTTAAAAAAAGGTATAAAATAAGCAAATCATTCTACCAATGTTGATTTGGTGTAGTAAATATAATCAGTCACCTTGACAAGGCTACTGTGTTAAACAAATACATTAAGAAGTAATATGTGTATGTATATGTCATTTTAATTCAAAGACATGCATTATTCTGAGTGTTTCAACCCATGTTATAATGTTGAAAGCAAACTTAGCTCCTTTTCCATGTATCCATCTAATAGGTTTCAGGTTTCTAATAAAAGCAACTCTAAGTTATTTTCACAATTTGTTTTATTTTTCATAACTTTAACCATTTTTGTGTATATAATATTTAATTTTCTTTATTTCTATTTTTCATTGTCATTTAAAAAAAACTTAAAATTATGATAACAATACGTTATACTTTAGAATTTTAGATTTAATAAAACTCAAAAATACATTACAACTTAAGTCAATAAAATTAATTATAATTTTTTTCATATTCTCTTGGTTTAATTTTTAAAATATATATTTAACTTTGAAAAATGTTAGAAAATAAGAAAACCATTCTACCAATGTTGATTTGGTTTAGTAAATATAGTCAGTCACCTTGAAAAGGCTACTGTGTTAAACAAATACATTAAGAAGTAATATGTGTATGTATATGCCATTTTAATTAAAAGACATGCATTCTGAGTGTTTCAACCCATGTTCTAATGTTCAAAGAAAACCTAGCTCCTTTTCCATGTATCCATCTAATTGGTTTCATGTTTCTAATAAGAGCAACTCTACGTTATTTTTATAATTTGTTTATTTTCATAACTTTAACCACTTTTGTATATATAAACTTTCATTTTATTTATTTCTTTTTTTCATTGTCATTTAAAAAAAAATTATGATATTAATACATTATACTTTAGAATTTTAGATTTAATAAAACTCAAATATACATTACAACTTAAGTCAGTAAAATTAATGAGATTTTTTGTGTGGGCATATTCTCTTGTTTTAATGTTTAAAACATATATTCAATTTAAAAAAAAAAGGAAAAAATGAGAAAATCATTCTACCAATGTTGATTTGGAGTAGTAAACATAGTAAGTCACTTTTACAAGGCTACTGTGTTAAACAAATACATCAAGTAGCTAAGTAATATGTCTATGTATATGTCATTTTAATTCAAAGACATGCATTCTAAGTGTTTCAACCCATGTTATAATGTTCCAAACAAACTTTTCTCTTTTCCCATGTATCCATCTAATAGGTTTCATGTTTCTAATAAAAGCAACTCTACGTTATTTGCACAATTTGTTGTGTTTCATAACTTTAACTATTTTTGTCTATATAAAATTTCATTTTCTTAATTACTTTTTTTCATTTTCATTTTTCTAAGAAAATAAAAATTATGATATCAATACATTATACTCTAGAATTTTAGATTTAATAAAACTCAAATATAAATTACAAATTTAGTCAATAAAATTAATTATATTTTTTTTAGCATATTCTCCTGTTTAATGTTTAAAACATATATTTAATTTTAAAATAGGTATAAAATAATCAAATCATTCTACCAATGTTGATTTGGTGTAGTAAATATAGTCAGTCACCTTGAGGTGGCTATTGTGTTAGACAAATACGTCAAGTAATATGTGTATCTATATGTCATTTTAATTCAAAGACATGCATTCTGAGTGTTTCAACCTGTGTTATTACGTTCAAAGCAAACTTACCTCTTTTTCCATGTATCCATCTAATAGGTTTCATGTTTCTAATAAAAGCAACTCTGAGTAATTTTCACAATTTATTTGTGTTTCATAACTTTAACCATATTTGTCTATATAAATATTCATTTTCTTTATTTCTTTTTTTCATTGTCCATTTTTAAAAAATAAAAATTATGATACCAATACATTATACTTTAGAATTTTAGATTTAATAAAACTCAAATATACTACTACTCAAGGCAATAAAATTAATTATAACTTTTTCCACATTCTCTTGTTTTAATGTTTAAAACATATATTTAATTTTAAAAAAAGGTATAAAATAAGCAAATCATTCTACCAATGTTGATTTGGTGTAGTAAATATAATCAGTCACCTTGACAAGGCTACTGTGTTAAACAAATACATTAAGAAGTAATATGTGTATGTATATGTCATTTTAATTCAAAGACATGCATTATTCTGAGTGTTTCAACCCATGTTATAATGTTGAAAGCAAACTTAGCTCCTTTTCCATGTATCCATCTAATAGGTTTCAGGTTTCTAATAAAAGCAACTCTAAGTTATTTTCACAATTTGTTTTATTTTTCATAACTTTAACCATTTTTGTGTATATAATATTTAATTTTCTTTATTTCTATTTTTCATTGTCATTTAAAAAAAACTTAAAATTATGATAACAATACGTTATACTTTAGAATTTTAGATTTAATAAAACTCAAAAATACATTACAACTTAAGTTAATAAAATTAATTATAATTTTTTTCATATTCTCTTGCTTTAATGTTTAAAATATATATTTAACTTTGAAAAATGTTAGAAAATAAGGAAACCATTCTACCAATGTTGATTTGGTTTAGTAAATATAGTCAGTCACCTTGAAAAGGCTATTGTGTTAAACAAATACATTAAGAAGTAATATGTGTATGTATATGTCATTTTAATTCAAAGACATGCATTCTGAGTGTTTCAACCCATGTTATAATGTTCAAAGCAAACTTTGCTCTTTTTCCATGTATCCATCTAATAGGTTTCATGTTTCTAATAAAAGCAACTCTACTTTATTTTCATAATTTGTTTTGTTTTTCATACCTTTAACTATTTTTTTCGATATAAAGTTTCATTTTTTTATTTCTTTTTTTCATTGTCCTTTTTTTAAAAAAATAAAAATTATGATATCAATATATTATACTTTAGAATTTTAGATTTAATAAAACTCAAATATACGTTACAACTTAAGTCAATAAAATTAATTATAATTTTTTTCTTCATATTCTCTTGTTTTAATGTTTAAAACCTATATTTAATTTTAAAAAAGGTATAAAATAAGCAAATCATTCTACCAATGTTGATTTTGTGTAGGAAATATAGTCAGTCACCTTGAGAAGGCTACTATGTTAAACGAATATATTAAGAAGTAATATGTGTATGTATATGTCATTTTAATTCAAAGACATGCATTATGAGTGTTCCAACCCATGTTATAATGTTCAAAGCAAACTTAGCTCCTTTTCCATGTATCCATCTAATAGGTTTCATGTTTCTAATAAAAGCAACTCTACGTTATATAATATTTCATTTTCTTTATTTCTTTTTTTAATTGTCATTTAAAAAAAATATGATATCAATACATTATACTTTAGAATTTTATATTTCATAAAACTCAAATATACATTACAACTTAGGTCAATAAAATTCATTATAATTTAATTTGATATTCTCTTCTTTTAATGTTTAAAACATATATTTAATTTTAAAAAACGTATAAAATGAGCAAATCATTCTACCAATGTTGATTTGGTGTAGTAAATATACTCAGTCACCTTGAGAAGGCTATTGTGTTAAACAAATAAATCAAGTAGCTAAGGAATATGCGTATGAATATGTCATTTTAATTCAAAGACATGCATTCTGAGTGTTTCAACACATGCTATAATGTTCAAAGCAAACGTTATAATGTTCAAAGAAAACTTAGCTCCTTTTTCCATGTATCCAACTAATTGGTTTCATGTTTCTAATAAGAGCAACTCTATGTTATTTTTACAATTTGTTTATTTTCATAACTTTAACCATTTTTGTCTATATAAACATTCATTTTATTTATTACTTTTTTTCATTGTTATTTAAAAAAAATGATATTAATACATTATACTTTAGAATTTTAGATTTAATAAAACTCAAATCAACATTACAACTTACGTCAGTAAAATTAATGATTTTTTTCCGATATTCTCTTGTTTTAATGTTTAAAACATATATTCAATTTTAAAAAAGGTATAAAATAAGAAAATCATTCTAGCAATGTTGATTTGGAGTAGTAAACATAGTAAGTCACATTTACAAGGCTACTGTGTTAAACAAATACGTCAAGTAGCTAAGTAATATGTGTATGTATATGTCATTTTAATTCAAAGACATGCATTCTGAGTGTTTCAACCCAAGTTATAATGTTCAAAGAAAACTTAGCTCCTTATCCATGTATCCATCTAATTGGTTTCATGTTTCTAATAAGAGCAACTCTACGTTATTTTTAGAATTTGTTTATTTTCCTAACTTTAATTATTTTTGTCTATATAAACTTTCATTTTATTTATTTCTTTTTTTCATTGTCATTTTTAAAAAAAATAAAAATTATGATATTAATACATTATACTTTAGATTTTTAGATTTAATAAAACTAATATATACATTACAACTTAAGTCAGTACAATTAATGATATTTTTTTTTGCATATTCTCTTGTTCTAATGTTTAAAATATATATTCAATTTTAGAAAAGGTATAAAATATGAAAATCATTCTACCAATGTTGATTTGGAGTAGTAAACATAGTAAGTAGGGGTGTGCAAAAAAATCGGTTATCCATAACCAAATTGGTATCCAAATTGATCCACTTAAAAAAAAGCAATGCAAATGCTAAAATAAAATTTGGTTTTGTTATTGGTTATCAAAATATAAACCGTTACCCATTATAAAAATTTGGTTTTGTTATTGGTTATCCAAATTTTACTATGTGTTAAATTTTTATTTTTGTATGTTTTCATGTTTTATCACATTATAAATCAATTTTATCCTTTAAATTTTTTTAAATTTTATAAAAAAATTATTTTAAAAATAAAAAACAGATTTTTTTTCTTTTCACCAAAAATATTATATTTGGATTTTTTTTTTGAAAAAATTATATTTGATATTTTTTTATCAAATAAAATTATTATTTTTTTCTAAATAAAAAAGATATTTTTTATCAAAAATATTTTGTATTTTTGATAAGTAAAAAATGTTTTTTAAAAGAAAATAGATTTTTTTATCTTTTTTTATTTTCAGAATATAATTTTATTATTTTCAATTATTTATATATATATATTTTTTTCTTTTTTCTGAATATTTGTTATTTTTTTTCTAAAAAAATTTGTTTTTTTTATGTTTTTTAAATTTTAAAAGAAAAAATATTTTAAAACCTCATAAAATTTGTTTATGAACAATTATGAGAGATTTTAGAAATTTGAACAATTTTTTTGATGAGTTATTTAT
The DNA here is from genome assembly GCF_024323335.1 of Lathyrus oleraceus. NCBI lineage: Eukaryota > Viridiplantae > Streptophyta > Magnoliopsida > Fabales > Fabaceae > Lathyrus > Lathyrus oleraceus. The sequence continues at coordinate 363,104,383 of NC_066585.1, read as the reverse complement.
TTTATGAACATTTATGATTTATAGAGATATGATTCATAATTATTTTATTTTATGACCGTTTTTATGTAACACATCATACTTTGGGATTGTTTTTAATCAAGATATTATTTGTGGTGATTATAAAAGTCAAATTTAAAGTAATTTTTTAAAATAAATATTTTTTTATATAAAATAGTTTTATAATTAGTGAAAATAAAAAAGTTAGTTAAAAGAAAATAAAATTATTTTCGATATAAAATTGATTTTTTAAAAATATCGTTTTAAAAACTATTTTTTTAATAAAATGGTTTTGAAATTGATTTTTTTAAGAAAATAAAAAAATGGTTTTAAGGAAATTGATTTTTTTGAAAAACAGGTTTAAAACCGAACCAATCCACTTATAAACCGATTTTTAAAAAATAAATTGGTTTTATGAAAATGGTTTTAAGAACCAAACCGAACCATATATATGGTTCAATTTGGTTTGGTTCATGATCCATGCACACCCCTAATAGTAAGTCGTTTTTACAAGGCTACTGTGTTAAACAAATACATCAAGTAGCTAAGTAATATGTGTATGTATATGTCATTTTAATTCAAAGACATGCATTCTGAGTGTTTCAACACATGCTATAATATTCAAAGCAAACTTTTCTCGTTTTCCATGTATCCGTCTAATAGGTTTCATGTTTCTAATAAAAGCAACTCTACTTTATTTTCAGAATTTGTTTTCTTTTTCATAACTTTAACCATTTTTGTCTATATAAACTTTCATTTTCTTTAGATTTAATAAAACTCAATTATAAATTACAACTTAAGTCAGTAAAAATAATGATATTTTTTTTTGCATATTCTCTTGTTTTAATGTTTAAAACAAATATTCAATTTTAAAAACGGTATAAAATAAGAAAATCATTCTACCAATGTTGATTTGGAGTAGTAAACATAGTAAGTCACTTTTACAAGGCTATTGTGTTAAACAAATACATCAAATAGCTAAGTAATATGTGTATGTATATGTCATTTTAATTCAAAGACATGCATTCTGAGTGTTTCAACACATGCTATAATATTCAAAACAAACTTTTCTCTTTTTCGATGTATCCATATAATAGGTTTCATGTTTCTAATAAGAGCTACTCTACGTTATTTTTACAATTTGTTTACTTTCATAACTTTAACCATTTTTGTCTATATAAACTTTCATTTTATTTATTTCTTTTTTTCATTGTCATTTTTAAAATAAAAATAATGATATTAATACATTATACTTTAGAATTTTAGATTTAATAAAACTCAAATATACATTACAACTTAAGTCATTAAAATTAATGATATTTTATTTTGCACATTCTCTTGTTTTAATGTTTAAAACATATATTCAATTTTAAAAAAGGTATAAAATAAGAAAATCATTCTAGCAATGTTTATTTGGAGTAGTAAACATAGTAAGTCACATTTACAAGGATACTGTGTTAAACAAATACATCAAGTAGCTAAGTAATATGTGTATGTTTATGTCATTTTAATTCAAAGACATGCATTCTGAGTGTTTCAACCCAAGTTATAATGTTCAAAGAAAATTAGCTCCTTTTCCATGTATCCATCTAATTGGTTTCATGTCTCTAATAAGAGCAACTCTACGTTATTTTTAGAATTTGTTTATTTTCATAACTTTAATTATTTTTGTCTATATAAACTTTCATTTTTTTTCCTTGTCATTTTAAAAAAAAAATAATGATATTAATACATTATACTTTAGAATTTTAGATTTAATAAAACTAATATATACATTACAACTTAAGTCAGTAAAATTAATGATATTTTTTTTTTTTGCATTTTCTCTTGTTTTAATGTTTAAAACATATATTAAATTTTAAAAAAGGTATAAAAAAAGAAAATCATTCTACCAATGTTGATTTTGAGTAGTAAACATAGTAAGTCACTTATACAAGGCTACTGTGTTAAACAAATAGACAAAGTAGCTAAGTAATATGTGTATGTATATGTTATTTTAATTCAAAGACATGCATTCTGAGTGTTTCAACACATGCTATAATGTTCAAAGCAAAGTTTTCTCGTTTTCCATGTATCCATCTAATAGGTTTCGTGTTTCTAATAAAAGCAACTCTACTTTATTTTAAGAATTTGTTTTCTTTTTCATAACTTTAGCCATTTTTGTCTATATATACTTTCATTTTATTTATTTATTTATTTTCATTGTCATTTTTTTCGAAAATAAAAATTATGATATCAATACATTATAGTTTAGAATTTTAGATTTAATAAAACTCAAATATACATTACAACTTAAGTCAATAAAATTACTTATAATTTTTTTTATATTCTCTTGTTTAAATGTTTAAAACATATATTTAATTTTAAAAAAAGTATGAAATAAGCAAATCATTCTACCAATGTTGATTTGGTGTAGTAAACATAGTCAGTCACGTTGAGAAGGCTCTTGTGTTAAACAAATACATTAAGAAGTAATATGTGTATGTATATGTCATTTTAATTCTAAGACATGCATTTTGAGTGTTTCAACCCATGTTATAATGTTCAAAGAAAACTTAGCTCCTTTTCCATGTATCCATCGAATTGGTTTCATGTTTCTAATAAGAGCAACTCTACGTTATTTTTACAATTTGTTTATTTTCATAACTTTAACTATTTTTCTCTATATAAACTTTCATTTCATTTATTTCTTTTTTTCATTGTCATTTTAAAAAAAAAATTAAAATTATGATATTAATACATTATACTTTAGAATTTTAGATGTAATAAAACTAATATATACATTACAACTTAAGTCAGTAAAAATAATGATATTTTGTTTTGCACATTCTCTTCTTTTAATGTTTAAAACATATATTCAATTTTAAAAAAGGTATAAAATAAGAAAATCATTCTACCAATGTTGATTTGGAGTAGTAACATAGTAAGTCACTTTTACAAGGTTACTGTGTTAAACAAATACATCAAGTAGCTAAGTAATATGTGTATGTATATGTCATTTTAATTCAAAGACATGCATTACAATGTTGATATTTTTTTTCAAATAAAATTATTATTCTTTTCTAAATTAAAAAGATATTTTTTATCAAAAATATTTTGTATTTTTGATAAGTATAAAATGTTTTTTAAAAGAAAAGAGATTTTTTATTTTTTTTATTTTCAGAATATAATTTTATTATTTTCAATTTTTTTATATATACATTTTTTTTTCTTTTTTCTGAATATTTGTTAGTTTTTTTTCTAAAAAAATTTGTTTTTTTTATGTTTTTTAAATTTTAAAAGAAAAAATATTTTAAAACCTCATAAAATTTGTTTATGAACAATTATGTGAGATTTTAGAAATTTGAACAATTTTTTTGATGAGTTATTTATTTTATGAACATTTATGATTTATAGAGATATGATTCATAATTATTTTATTTTATGACCGTTTTTATGTAACACATCATACTTTGGGATTGTTTTTAATCAAGATATTATTTGTGGTGATTATAAAAGTCAAATTTAAAGTAATTTTTTAAAATAAATATTTTTTTTATATAAAATAGTTTTATAATTAGTGAAAATAAAAAAGTTAGTTAAAAGAATATAAAATTATTTTCGATATAAAATTGATTTTTAAAAAATATAGTTTTAAAAACTATTTTTTTATAAAATTGGTTTTGAAATTGATTTTTTTAAGAAAATAAAAAATTGGTTTTAAGGAAATTGATTTTTTTGAAAAACAGGTTTAAAACCGAACCGATCCACTTATAAACCGATTTTTAAAAAATAAATTGGTTTTATGAAAATGGTTTTAAGAACCAAACCGAACCATATATATGGTTCAATTTGGTTTGGTTCATGATCCATGCACACCCCTAATAATAAGTCGTTTTTACAAGGCTACTGTGTTAAACAAATACATCAAATAGCTAAGTAATATGTGTATGTATATGTCATTTTAATTCAAAAGACATGCATTCTCAGTGTTTCAACACATGCTATAATATCCAAAGCAAACTTTTCTCGTTTTCCATGTATCCGTCTAATAGGTTTCATGTTTCTAATAAAAGCAACTCTACTTTATTTTCAGAATTTGTTTTGTTTTTCATAACTTTAACCATTTTTGTCTATATAAACTTTCACTTTCTTTATTTCTTTTTTTCATTGTCATTTTTTTCAAAAATAAAATTTATGATATCAATACATTATAGATTAGAATTTTAGATTTAATAAAACTCAAATATATATTACAACTTAAGTCAATAAAATTACTAATAATTTTTTTATATTCTCTTGTTTTAATGTTTAAAACATATATTTAATTTTAAAAAAGGTATAGAATAAGCAAAACTTTCTACCAATGTTGATTTGGTGTAGTAAACATAGTCAATTACCTTGAAAGGCTATTGTGTTAAACAAATACATTAAGAAGTAATATGTGTATGTATATGTCATTTACATTCAAAGACATGCATTCTGAGTGTTTCAACCTAAGTTATAATGTTCAAAGAAAACTTAACTCCTTTTCCATGTATCCATCTAATTGGTTTCATGTTTCTAATAAGAGCTACTCTACGTTATTTTTACAATTTGTTTATTTTCATAACTTTAACCATTTTTGTCTATATAAACTTTCATTTTTTTTTTTAATGTCATTTAAAAAAAAAAAAGAATTATGATATTAATACATTATACTTTAGAATTTTAGATTTATTAAAACTCAAATATACATTACGACTTAAGTCAGTAAAATTAATGATATTTTTTTTTGCACATTCTCTTGTTTTAATGTTTAAAACATATATTCAATTTTAAAAAAGGTATAAAATAAGAAAATCATTCTAGCAATGTTGATTTGGAGTAGTAAACATAGTAAGTCACATTTACAAGGCTACTGTGTTAAACAAATACATCAAGTAGCTAAGTAATATGTGTATGTATATGTCATTTTAATTCAAAGACATGCATTCTGAGTGTTTCAACCCAAGTTATAATGTTCAAAGAAAACTTAGCTCCTTTTCCATGTATCCATCTAATTGGTTTCATGTTTCTAATAAGAGCAACTCTACGTTATTTTTAGAATTTGTTTATTTTCATAACTTTAATTATTTTGTCTATATAAACTTTCATTTTATTTATTTCTTTTTTTCATTGTCATTTTTGTAAAAATTAAAAATTATGATATTAATACATTATACTTTAGAATTTTAGTTTTAATAAAACTAATATATACATTACAACTTAAGTCAGTAAAATTAATGATATTTTTTTTTTGCATATTCTCTTGTTTTAATGTTTAAAATATATATTCAATTTTAAAAAAGGTATAAAATAAGAAAATCATTCTACCAATGTTGATTTGGAGTAGTAAACATAGTAAGTAGGGGTGTGCAAAAAAATCGGTTATCCATAACCAAATTGGTATCCAAATTGATCCACTTTAAAAAAACCAACCCAAATGCTAAAATAAAATTTGGTTTTGTTATTGGTTATCCAAATATGAACCGTTACCCATTATAAAAATTTGGTTTTGTTAATTGTTATCCAAACTTTACTATGTGTTAAATTTTTATTTTTGTATGTTTTCATGTTTTATCACATTATAAATCAATTTTATCCTTTAAGTTTTTTTAAATTTTAAAAAAAAAAATATTTTAAAATTAAAAATCAGATTTTTTTTTCTTTTCACCAAAAATATTATATTTGGATTTTTTTTTGAAAAAATTATATTTGATATTTTTTTTCAAATAAAATTATTAATCTTTTCTAAATAAAAAAGATATTTTTTATCAAAAATATTTTGTATTTTTGATAAGTAAAAAATGTTTTTTAAAAGAAAAGAGATTTTTTATTTTTTTTATTTTCAGAATATAATTTTATTATTTTCAATTTTTTTATATATATATTTTTTTTCTTTTTTCTGAATATTTGTTATTTTTTTTCTAAAAAAAAATTGTTTTTTTTATGTTTTTTAAGTTTTAAAAGAAAAAATATTTTAAAACCTCATAAAATTTGTTTATGAACAATTATGAGAGATTTTAGAAATATGAACAATTTTTTTGATGAGTTATTTATTTTATGAACATTTATGATTTATAGAGATATGATTCATAATTATTTTATTTTATGACCGTTTTTATGTAACACGTCATACTTTGGGATTGTTTTTAATCGAGATATTATTTGTGGTGATTATAAAAGTCAAATTTTAAGTAATTTTTTAAAATAAATATTTTTTTATATAAAATAGTTTTATAATTAGTGAAAATAAAAAAGTTAGTTAAAAGAATATAAAATTATTTTCGATATAAAATTGATTTTTAAAAAATATAGTTTTAAAAACTATTTTTTTTATAAAATTGGTTTTGAAATTGATTTTTTTAAGAAAATAAAAAATTGGTTTTAAGGAAATTGATTTTTTTGAAAAACAGGTTTAAAACCGAACCGATCCACTTATAAACCGATTTTTAAAAAATAAATTGGTTTTATGAAAATGGTTTTAAGAACCAAACCGAACCATATATATGGTTCAATTTGGTTTGGTTCATGATCCATGCACACCCCTAATAGTAAGTCGTTTTTACAAGGCTACTGTGTTAAACAAATACATCAAATAGCTAAGTAGTATGTGTATGTATATGTCATTTTAATTCAAAGACATGCATTCTGAGTGTTTCAACACATGCTATAATATCCAAAGCAAACTTTTCTCGTTTTCCATGTATCCGTCTAATAGGTTTCATGTTTCTAATAAAAGCAACTCTACTTTATTTTCAGAATTTGTTTTGTTTTTCATAACTTTAACCATTTTTGTCTATATAAATTTTCATTTTCTTTAGATTTAATAAAACTCAATTATACATTACAACTTAAGTCCGTATAAATAATGATATTTTTTTTTGCATATTCTCTTGTTTTAATGTTTAAAACATATATTCAATTTTAAAAAAGGTATAAAATAAGAAAATCATTCTACCAATGTTGATTTGGAGTAGTAAACATAGTAAGTCACTTTTACAAGGTTACTGTGTTAAACAAATACATCAAGTAGCTAAGTAATATGTGTATGTATATGTCATTTTAATTCAAAGACATGCATTCTGAGTGTTTCAACACAAGCTATAATGTTCAAAGCAAACTTTTCTCTTTTTCCATGTATCCGTCTAATAGGTTTCATGTTTCTAATAAAAGCAACTCTACTTTATTTTCATAATTTGTTCTGTTTTTCATAACTTTAACCATTTTTGTCTATATAAACTTTCACTTTCTTTATTTCTTTTTTTCATTGTCATTTTTTTCAAAAATAAAATTTATGATATCAATACATTATAGATTAGAATTTTAGATTTAATAAAACTCAAATATATATTACAACTTAAGTCAATAAAATTACTAATAATTTTTTTATATTCTCTTGTTTTAATGTTTAAAACATATATTTAATTTTAAAAAAGGTATAGAATAAGCAAATCATTCTACCAATGTTGATTTGGTGTAGTAAACATAGTCAATTACCTTGAAAGGCTATTGTGTTAAACAAATACATTAAGAAGTAATATGTGTATGTATATGTCATTTACATTCAAAGACATGCATTCTGAGTGTTTCAACCTAAGTTATAATGTTCAAAGAAAACTTAGCTCCTTTTCCATGTATCCATCTAATTGGTTTCATGTTTCTAATAAGAGCTACTTTACGTTATTTTTACAATTTGTTTATTTTCATAACTTTAACCATTTTTGTCTATATAAACTTTCATTTTATTTATTTATTTTTTTCATTGTCATTTTAAAAAAAAAAGAATTATGATATTAATACATTATACTTTAGAATTTTAGATTTAATAAAACTCAAATATACATTACGACTTAAGTCAGTAAAATTAATGATATATTTTTTTGCACATTCTCTTGTTTTAATGTTTAAAACATATATTCAATTTTAAAAAAGGTATAAAATAAGAAAATCATTCTAGCAATGTTGATTTGGAGTAGTAAACATAGTAAGTCACATTTACAAGGCTACTGTGTTAAACAAATACATCAAGTAGCTAAGTAATATGTGTATGTATATGTCATTTTAATTCAAAGACATGCATTCTGAGTGTTTCAACCCAAGTTATAATGTTCAAAGAAAACTTAGCTCCTTTTCCATGTATCCATCTAATTGGTTTCATGTTTCTAATAAGAGCAACTCTACGTTATTTTTAGAATTTGTTTATTTTCATAACTTTAATTATTTTTGTCTATATAAACTTTCATTTTATTTATTTCTTTTTTTCATTGTCATTTTTGTAAAAATTAAAAATTATGATATTAATACATTATACTTTAGAATTTTAGTTTTAATAAAACTAATATATACATTACAACTTAAGTCAGTAAAATTAATGATATTTTTTTTTTGCATATTCTCTTGTTTTAATGTTTAAAATATATATTCAATTTTAAAAAAGGTATAAAATAAGAAAATCATTCTACCAATGTTGATTTGGAGTATTAAACATAGTAAGTAGGGGTGTGCAAAAAAATCGGTTATCCATAACCAAATTGGTATCCAAATTGATCCACTTTAAAAAAACCAACCCAAATGCTAAAATAAAATTTGGTTTTGTTATTGGTTATCCAAATATGAACCGTTACCCATTATAAAAATTTGGTTTTGTTAATTGTTATCCAAACTTTACTATGTGTTAAATTTTTATTTTTGTATGTTTTCATGTTTTATCACATTATAAATCAATTTTATCCTTTAAATTTTTTTAAATTTTAAAAAAAAATTATTTTAAAATTAAAAATCAGATTTTTTTTCTTTTCACCAAAAATATTATATTTGGATTTTTTTTTGAAAAAATTATATTTGATATTTTTTTTCAAATAAAATTATTATTCTTTTCTAAATAAAAAAGATATTTTTTATCAAAAATATTTTGTATTTTTGATAAGTAAAAAATGTTTTTTAAAAGAAAAGAGATTTTTTATTTTTTTTATTTTCAGAATATAATTTTATTATTTTCAATTTTTTTATATATATATATTTTTTTTCTTTTTTCTGAATATTTGTTAGTTTTTTTCTAAAAAAATTTGTTTTTTTTATGTTTTTTAAATTTTAAAAGAAAAAATATTTTAAAACCTCATAAAATTTGTTTATGAACAATTATGAGAGATTTTAGAAATTTGAACAATTTTTTTGATGAGTTATTTATTTTATGAACATTTATGATTTATAGAGATATGATTCATAATTATTTTATTTTATGACCGTTTTTATGTAACACGTCATACTTTGGGATTGTTTTTAATCGAGATATTATTTGTGGTGATTATAAAAGTCAAATTTTAAGTAATTTTTTAAAATAAATATTTTTTTTATATAAAATAGTTTTATAATTAGTGAAAATAAAAAAGTTAGTTAAAAGAATATAAAATTATTTTCGATAAAAAATTGATTTTTAAAAAATATAGTTTTAAAAACTATTTTTTTTATAAAATTGGTTTTGAAATTGATTTTTTTAAGAAAATAAAAAATTGGTTTTAAGGAAATTGATTTTTTTGAAAAACAGGTTTAAAACCGAACCGATCCACTTATAAACCGATTTTTAAAACATAAATTGGTTTTATGAAAATGGTTTTAAGAACCAAACCGAACCATATATATGGTTCAATTTGGTTTGGTTCATGATCCATGCACACCCCTAATAATAAGTCGTTTTTACAAGGCTACTGTGTTAAACAAATACATCAAATAGCTAAGTAATATGTGTATGTATATGTCATTTTAATTCAAAAGACATGCATTCTCAGTGTTTCAACACATGCTATAATATTCAAAGCAAACTTTTCTCGTTTTCCATGTATCCGTCTAATAGGTTTCATGTTTCTAATAAAAGCAACTCTACTTTATTTTCAGAATTTGTTTTGTTTTTCATAACTTTAACCATTTTTGTCTATATAAATTTTCATTTTCTTTAGATTTAATAAAACTCAATTATACATTACAACTTAAGTCCGTAAAAATAATGATATTTTTTTTTGCATATTCTCTTGTTTTAATGTTTAAAACATATATTCAATTTTAAAAAAGGTATAAAATAAGAAAATCATTCTACCAATGTTGATTTGGAGTAGTAAACATAGTAAGTCACTTTTACAAGGTTACTGTGTTAAACAAATACATCAAGTAGCTAAGTAATATGTGTATGTATATGTCATTTTAATTCAAAGACATGCATTCTGAGTATTTCAACACATGCTATAATATTCAAAGCAAACTTTTCTCTTTTTTCCATGTATCCATCTAATAGGTTTCATGTTTCTAATAAAAGCAACTCTACTTTATTTTCATAATTTGTTTTGTTTTTCCATAACTTTAACCATTTTTGTCTATATAAACTTTCATTTTCTTTATTTCTTTTTTTCATTGTCATATTGTTCCAAAATAAAAATTATGATATCAATACATTATAGTTCAGAATTTTAGATTTAATAAAACTCAAATATACATTACAACTTAAGTCAATAATATTACTTATAATTTTTTTATATTCTCTTGTTTTAATGTTTAAAACATATATTTAATTTTAAAAAAGGTATAAAATAAGCAAATCATTCTACCAATCTTGATTTGGTGTAGTAAATATAGTCAGTTACTTTGAGAAGGCTACTGTGTTAAACAAATACATTAAGAAGTAATATGTGTATGTATATGTCATTTTAATTCAAAGACATGCATTATAAGTGTTTCAACCCATGTTATAATGTTCAAAGAAAACTTAGCTCCTTTTCCATTTATCGATCTAATTGGTTTCATGTTTCTAATAAGAGCAACTCTATGTTATTTTTACAATTTGTTTATTTTCATAACGTAAAACATTTTTCTCTATATAAACTTTCATTTTATTTATTTCTTTTTTTCATTGTCATTTTTAAAAAACATAAAAATTATGATATTAATATATTATACTTTAGAATTTTTGATTTAATAAAACTCAATTATACATTACAACTTAAGTCAATAAAAATAATGATATTTTTTTTTGCATATTCTCTTGTTTTAATGTTTATAACATATATTCAATTTTAAAAAAGGTATAAAATAAGAAAATCATTCTACCAATGTTGATTTGGAGTAGTAAACATAGTAAGTCACTTTTACAAGGATACTGTGTTAAACAAATACATCAAGTAGCTAAGTAATATGTGTATGTATATGTCATTTTAATTCAAAGACATGCATTCTGAGTGTTTCAACACATGCTATAATATTCAAAGCAAACTTTTCTCTTTTTCCATGTATCCATCTAATAGGTTTCATGTTTCTAATAAAAACAACTCTACTTTATTTTCAGAATTTGTTTTGCTTTTCATAACTTTAACCATTTTTGTCTATATAAACTTTCATTTTCTTTATTTCTTTTTTTCATTGTCATTTTTTTCAAAAATAAAAATTATGATATCAATACATTATAGTTTAGAATTTTAGATTTAATAAAACTCAAATATACATTACAACTTAAGTCAATAAAATTACTGATAATTTTTTTTTATATTCTCTGGTTTTAATATTTAAGACATATATTTAATTTTAAAAAAGGTATAAAATAAGCAAATCATTCTACCAATGTTGATTTGGTGTAGTAAACATAGTCAGTCACCTTGATAAGGCTACTGTGCTAAACAAATACATTAAGAAGTAATATGTGTATGTATATGTCATTTTAATTCAATGACATGCATACTAAGTGTTTCAACCCATGTTATAATGTTCAAAGAAAACTTAGCTCCTTTTCCATGTATCCATCTAATTGGTTTCATTTCTAATAAGAGCAATTCTACGTTATTTTTACAATTTGTTTATTTTCAAAACTTTAACCATTTTTGTCTATATAAACTTTCATTTTATTTATTTCTTTTTTTCGTTGTCATTTAAAGAAAAATTAAAAATTATGATATTAATACATTATACTTTAGAAGTTTAGATTTAATAAAACACAAATATACATTATAACTTAAGTCAATAAATTTAATTATAATTTTTTTTCATATTCTCTTGTTTTAATGTTTAAAACATATATTTAATTTTTAAATAGGTATAAAATAAGCAAATCATTCTACCAATGCTGATTCCGTGTAGTAAATATACTCAGTCACCTTGAGAAGGCTACTGTGTTAAACAAATAAATCAAGTAGCTAAGTAATATGTGTATGTGTATGTCATTTTAAAACAAAGACATGCATTCTGAGTATTTCAACCCATGTTATAATAATCAAAGCAAACTTTGCTCTTTTTCCATGTATCCATCTAATAGGTTTCAAGTTTCAAATAAATGTAACTCTGAGTTATTTTCACAATTTGTTTATTTTCATAACTTTAACCATTTTTGTCTATATAAACTTTCATTTTATTAATTTCTTTTTTTCATTGTCATTTTAAAAAAAATGATATTAATACATTATACTTTAGAATTTTAGATTTAATAAAACTCAAATATATATTACAACTTAAGTCAATAAAATTAATTATAATTTTTTTTATATTCTCTTGTTTTAATGTTTAAAACATATATTTAGTTTTAAAAAATGTATAAAATAAGCAAATCATTCTACCAATGTTGATTTGGTGTAGTAAACATAGTCAGTCACCTTGACAAGGCTACTGTGTTAAACAAATACATCAAGTAGCTAAGTAATATGTGTATGTATATGCCATTTTAATTCAAAGACATGCATTCTGAGTGTTTCAACCCATGTTATAATGTCAAAGTAAACTTAGATCTTTTTCGATGTATCCATCTAATAGGTTTCATGTTTCTTATAAAAGCAACTCTACGTTATTTTCACAATTTGTTTTGTTTTTCATCACTTTAACTATTTTTGCCTATATAAAATTTCATTTTCTTTATTTCTTTTTTTCATTTTTCATTTTTCAAAAAAAAAATGATATCAATACATTATAATTTAGAACTTTAGATTTAACAAAACTCAAATATACATTACAACTTAAGTCAATAAAATTAATGATCATTTTTTTCATATTCTCTTGTTTTAACGTTTAAAACATATATTTAATTTAAAAAAAGGTATAAATTAAGCAAATCATTCTACCAATGTAGATTTGGTATAGTAAACATAGTCAGTCACCTTGACAAGGCTACACTGTGTTAAACAAATACATCAAGTAGCTAAGTAATATATTTATGTATATGTCATTTTAATTCAAAGACATGAATTCTGAGTGTTTCAACCCATGTAATAATGTTCGAAGCAAACATAACTCTTTTTCCATGTATCCATCTAATAGGTTTCATGTTTCTAATAAAAGCAACTCTACATTATTTTCATATTTTGTTTTGTTTTTCATAACTTTAACCATTTTTGTCTATATAAAATTTCATTTTATTTATTTCTTTTATTCATTGTCAATTTAAAAAAAATAAAAATTATGATATCATTACATTATACTTTAGAATTTTAGATTTAATAAAACTCAAATTATACATTACAAATTAAGTCTATAAAATTAATTATAATTTTTTTTTGCATATTCTCTTGTTTTAATGTTTAAAGCATATATTTAATTATTAATTTTAAAAGAAGATATAAAATAAGCAAATCATTCTACCAATGTTGATTTGGTGTAGTAAATATAGTCAGTCACCTTGAGACGGCTATTGTGGTAAGCAAATACTTTAAGTAGCTAAGTAATATGCGTATGTATATATCATTTTAATTCAAAGACATGCATTCCGAGCGTTTCAACCCATGTTATATTGTTCATAGCAAACTTTGCTCTTTTCCCATGTATCCATCTAATAGGTTTCATGTTTCTAATAAAATCAACTCTACGTTATTTTCACAATTTGTTTTTTTTCATAACTTTAACCATTTTTGTCTATATAAACTTTCATTTTCTTTATTTTTTTTTATTGTCATTTAAAAAAAAATAAAAATTATGATATCAATACATTATACTTTAGAATTTTAGATTTAATAAAACTCAAATATAAATTACAACTTAAGTCAATAAAATTAATTATAATATTTTTTTGCATATTCTATTGTTTTAATGTTTAAAACATATATTTAATTTTAAAAATGTATAAAATAAGCAAATCATTCTACCAATGTTTATTTGGTGTATTAAATATAGTCAGTCACCAAGACTAATGTGTTAAACAAATATATTAAGTAGCTAAGTAATATGTGTATGTATATGTCACTTTAATTCAAAGACATGCATTCTAAGTGTTTCAACCCATGTTATAATGTTCAAAACAAACTTCGCTCTTTTCCCATGTATCCATCTATTACGTTTCATGTTTCTAATAAAAGCAACTCTACGTTATTTTCACAATTTGTTTTGTTTTTCATAACTTTAACTATTTTTGTCTATATAAAATTTCATTTTCTTTATTTCTTCTTTTCATTTTCATTTTTTTAAAAAATAAAAATTATGATATCAATACATTATACTCTAGAATTTTAGATTTAATAAAACTCAAATATAAATTACAAATTAAGTCAATAAAATTAATTATATTTTTTTTGCATATTCTCCTGTTTTAATGTTTAAGACATATATTTAATTTTAAAATAGGTATAAAATAATCAAATCATTCTACCAATGTTGATTTGGTGTAGTAAATATAGTCAGTCACCTTTAGATGGCTATTGTGTTAAACAAATACGTCAAGTAATATGTGTATGTATATGTCATTTTAATTCAAAGACATGCATTATGAGTGTTTCAACCTGTGTTATAATGCTCAAAGCAAACTTAGCTCTTTTTCCATGTATCCATCTAATAGGTTTCATGTTTCTAATAAAAGCAACTCTAAGTTATTTTCACAATTTATTTTGTTTTTCATAACTTTAACCATTTTTGTCTATATAAATATTCATTTTCTTTATTTCTTTTTTTCATTGTCATTTTTAAAAGAAATAAAAATTATGATATCAATACATTATACTTTAGAATTTTAGATTTAATAAAACTCAAATATACATTACAACTTAAGTAAATAAAATTAATTTAATTTTTTTTGCATATTCTCTTGTTTTAATGTTTAAAACATATATTTAATTTTAAAAAAGGTATAAAATAAGCAAATCATTCTACCAATGTTGATTGATGTAGTAAATATAGTCAGTCACCTTGAGAAGGCTATTGTGTTAAACAAATACATTAAGTAGCTAAGTAATATGTGTATCTATATCTCATTTGAATTCAAAAGACATGCATTCTAAGTGTTTCAACCCATTTTATAATGTTCAAAGCAAACTTTGCTCTTTTTCCATGTATCCATCTAATAGGTTTCATGTTTCTAATAGAAGCATCTCTACGTTATTTTCACAATTTGTTTTGTTTTTCACAACGCTTGGATCAAACAATCTTGCCATCATTTGAAGTTATTCAATTAAGTTTTGCTTTCCAATTTATTTTCAGGTTCATTTAAGTTATTGCAATTTGTTTTTTCGCCTTTATTTTCTGCCATTTATAATTCTGCAACATTTACTTTCTGCCATTTACAATTCGCCTTATAAATTCTGCCATTGTTGTTTTGAGTTTTTACTACTTTCCTTTAAATTCATCTGCAACCATCACCTTGAATTATTTTAAGTCGTTTACTATGTCTTTGTTTAATTTAAAAACCTATAATTGCTTATTTATTTATGCATCCATGTCCGACAAAATTTCTAAAGTCCAGGATGTGAGGACCGTCGTTCCGAGGGGACTCCGTGAATTGTTTGACACCGATTTTAGTCTTGAATTACTTTTCTGGTTCTGATGTTTAAGATTTAATATTCAAAATGTTTTGCATGATAGTGAAACGTTTAGATATTGGTCAACAACAAGATAGTGTGAGACTGATTTCTGGTAAATTTTCTGCATCTGTAATTTTGAATCGTTCAGGTACCAGTCAACAGTGCGACAATGTGAGACCGGTGTCTGATTTGCTTTCTGCATTTGCAATTTCAAAACATTCAGGTACTGCTCAATAGCACGACAATGTGAGACCAGTACCCGATCAATAAAAATAGGATCTTTAATTTTTAAATACAGCAGAAACGCTTTAGACATTAATTAGGACTTATTAGTTTTCAAAAAGTGTTTCGGAATCGTACGTCTGGAGCGACAACATGACATTTACGGTTTCGAAATATAACACATGTGAATAATACGACGGTGTAAGAGTAGTGTTTTTAAACTAATTCTTTCTCTAAAAAATATTTTAATCCAAAACAAAGTGTCGTAATTCATCTGAATCCCAAGGTACATAGGAAATCATATACAGACCTCGTTTTTATTCAATCTTTCAAATCTAAAATTTTAAACTTTCTTTTGAAATCCCTTTTTAGTTAGCCTTAGATTTACATAGCAATAGTGGATAACAGTTTAGTTGACTACAAAGTCTTTGTGGGATCGATATCTTTTATTACTACCGTGATATATCTGTGCACTTGCAGTTTATTCGCGTCGGACGCGAAATGGATTTCACCTCGGTTACATGAAAAGTCAGAACTTTATCCCTCGGTGTTTATAAAGCTGAGGTTTAAATGCAAAAGGTCAAGGGTTTGATCCTTAGCAACAACATATTTGTATTTTCAAGACTAACTAGCGCGCAATATATCTCTCGGTTTTATTAAATAATCGAGATAAGAAGATATGTTTGTACGTTGATTTTTGACTTTAATCGGGAGGGATTAATCAATTTTAACTCTACATAAATTTGTTTTGATTCTCATTTTATTGGAAGGCCTCTATCATTTTGTACACATGGAGAAACTATTAAATTGTTACAGAATACCAAATCAAAAACAGATAAAAAATTGGTATTCCTTTTTTTATACATAATTACAAATTTACATTGTTGTCATCAACACATGAAAATGTCAAAACCACTATATGTACAAATTCAGCTTATAACAAAAGAAAAACTATTGTTGTTGAATTTAATGACAAGATGATAAGAAGACACCAACCCAAATTCACCGGATATCATTTACCTCTTCTTGTAAGAATGGTGTATTATTGTTAAACTCCTATAATTATAACAAAGTTTAAATTATGGTAAGCTAACAACATCACATTAGCTTAAGAAATACACATAAATTACATGTATATGGATTAAGCTAATATCTTACGAATGTTTCATCCATTTGTAATGTCTCTGGTGACAATATCATGCATATGTTTCATAACATAGTATCCACAAGAATATTTGACGGGTTGTCTTCTCGACTACAAATAATATTCATAGAGTTAATATCTAGTACACACAAATAAAAGAATATCAAAAAGCACTAGGAATATTTACTTTTGGGGTAAGGATCCTTGGCCTTTTTCCAATAAATTACATTTCATTGCACTGTATAACTCCAATGCTCTACATACACATGTCAGTAAAATTTAAACATGCCTAAAAACTATTCAAAACTAAAGATCAAATTTGAATAAAAAATAATACCACTTGTCCACACAAAGCGTTTAACATAACTTCATTAAGGGGATTGTTCATAGAGCAAAGCATAACTAAAGTATTTTGCCTTGAGCATATAATAATTAATTTAATAATATGTATAAAATTGATTTATAAATGAAAACACAAATTAATATATACTTACGCGTGGAAAAATAGGGTCAAATAAAGTTCTTTGTTCTCTTCTATCAACCTGTCTTGCAAGTAAACCTTGATATTGATTGCTATCGTACCACCATGAATGCTAATGGAATTTGGATCTATGATAAAATACTTTCTTAAACCCATTTCAACAAAAATCTCATGGAAGTACCTATAAAATTCAAAATTTTATTGCTAAAGTACGAGAATAAATGAATATAAATAGAAATTATCAACGTAAAAATTATACTTACGAGCACCACAATTTCAATATGGTAATGTCTAGACATTCATCCCCCTTCAAACAATCCTTAATCGTAGACTTAGTAAGTATGCAATAATGATCGGGAACATTACTTAATTGAATATTCTCGCAGATATCTGGGAGACTCTCTACTATCATTTTTAGTCTCTGAATTTTATCTACTTGTTATGGTGTAGTTTCAATATTGTCTTGGTGGGCAAAACAACTTTCTTTTGTACTTGCACCACCCATTACTTTCTCTTGAATATCCAACTGATTTAAATTTTTTTGGTTGAGTAAACCCAATGAACTCAATATTTGCATCATAAAAACAATAGAAATACAATACGAAAATTAAAACGCAAACAATACTAACAACAACATACAACACAAGTTTTTTACCTTATACTTATACCTCAAGCACATCTCAGGTATATTTCACAAATAACCTCACATACTCCTCATCACCCGCCTTCTTTCACTCCACCTTAGCCAACCTCTCTCGCTCCTCTTGCTCCTTCTGGACCCGTTCCCGCATATGCTACAACAACCTCTCTTCCACATCTTACAACACCCTCTCCCGCTCCTCTGTCTTCACCCTCTAATGTTCCTCCTGATTCCACTTCTCCCTTTCCTCCACCAACATATCAACAACTATCTCTTTAATCTTTTCCTTATTTCATACTTCTCTAGTTGATTGAGATCGTCCAAAAAACATCTTGATGCCAATGCCTCTTCCAAGACCAGGAACACGCCTAAGATGCTCCTCGGTTCCAATCGCTTCAACCAAGATGTCATGACGATCTTCTGGAACGAAAGGCTAGATTTGGATTGTTCAACCAATACATCCTAAACACATAAAATTTCATCTTTACCAAGTTGATTTAAACAAGATAAATAATATTGTTGAAAAAGGAATCTACTTACAATCTTTTCAGCCACTTCGCGTGTAATCTCTGATGTGAACTCACCGCCTTTTCTTTGACGTGCCCTCTTCCATTTCTCATGGCGTGATGGTGGAGATAGAGTGAGATCAAGGCTTATAGGATCACCTAGCTCTTGTTCCCTTTGTCTTCTTTTTTCTTTAATCATCATCTTTTCAAGTTTGTCATATCCTCCATGAGACAATCTATGTGGATAGACATTTATCAATCTATTAAGCTTTACTTTTTTGCTCTTAGCCAAGAATTTGGGAGTGGTGCGAGACTTTACAAATTCCTACCAACAATCCTGATCAATAAATGAATACATCGCGTATGGAGGATTTTCTATACTTTTAGCTATTGGATGAGTGATATAAACATGGGTGAGTTGTGCTTAAAGCCCCTCCAACACTCACTAGCATATGGAAGCACCTTCTTTTTCACCTTACTATCATCTAGAGTAACATTAAACACCTCCTATTTTTACACAATACAGTTGTTATTAATATTAAACAAAAAATTAAATGATCATACATACTTGTAAAACAAATCATAAAATTCAATATAAATATTGTAATATCAGTCCATAAGTTGTCTTTCAAATCATTGTCAATGTCGTGCCAACTATCCAACAAAATAATCACTTTACTTCTATCTTGTAATGTAATGTAACCCATAAAATCCTAAGTATGTTCATCATAAGCCTTGCCAGTTGCAACATCAGCTCTAATCGGGTAGTGAATACCATTTTCGTGGGCCCTTTTCACCTTGGTATGGCACCTCTAGTTTTTCTTTTATGTTTTGTATTTGTATAGGTTATATGAGTCATGGAGGTTGAATTCATCGAGACACCAACATCTTTTGGATGAGTCATTAATGTTGTATGGGATTTGTTTGTCGTATCGACCATTTTAGTGATACTAACAATAATGAAAGTGAAAAATTAATGCAGTTAGGCGATGAATGATGAGATATAAACAAAATGAAAAAATAATGATCAAGAGAAACCATTTAAGTGATACTAAACCATTTTAGTATTACTAAATCATTTTAGTGATATTAACCATTTTAGTGATATGAACTAAAACCATTTCAGTAATATAAACAAAAATGTGATAAATAAGTACCTGAAACGTGATGACGAAGATTCAGTTAAGATTGGAAATAGAGAAGATGTTCATGTTTTGATGAGAGTGACGATGAAAATCGCCAACAGTTGGAAGAGTTTTGATAAGAGAATGATGATGAGAATCACCTAGGGTTTCTGCATAGAGAATGATGATGAAGTTTGAGCGTTGATAGGTAAACAAAAAGTTAGAGACTAGTTCTTTGAAGTATTTCATGCATGCTAAACAATCTCATATCGGTTTTTTAGAGAAAACCGACGTGTATTAATTAATTAAAAATAAAATAAAAAGCAAAAGCGATATAGCGCCATATTCTCGGAACTCAATTAAAAGATCTTTTACGTCGGCTTTCTAGGGAAACTGAGGTATATGAGTTCATAAAATAAAAAATAAAAGAGGATTTTGAATAAAATGATTAATAAATATTGACACAATATATTACCTCTCGGTTGGTACATGTAACCGAGGTTAATATAACTAAAAAATAAAAAATAATAAAAGATTAACAATGAAAAAAAGAGTAGCTGAAAAGGCGCCAAGTGAGAAATACTAAAAAAGTCATAGAAAATAAAAATAACATAAAATACAGTACCTGAGATTCAAAATGATGTCTCTCTCTCTCTCTCTCTCCCTCTCTCTCTCTCTCTATCTATCTATCTATCTATCTATCTATCTATCTATCTATCTATCTATCTATCTATCTATCTATCTATCTATCTATCTATCTATCTATCTATCTCTCTCTCTCTCTCTCTCTCTCTCTCTCTCTCTCTCTTTTATATATATATATATATATATTACCTTAGTGTTTAGGTAAAATCGAGAGAACATGTTTTTAGTAAAATAAAAGGTTTTTAGACATATTTCCTCGGTTTTTGAATGTTCGAGGTGAAAGCTTTGTCATAAAAAGTCTTACTTGTAGTAGTGAAAGAAATATTCGATCTCTACTAGAACTTGCAACAACAATGCTTATTGACTCAAGTCTACCAAAATATTTTTGGGCGGATGCGGTAAGCACACCATGTTATGTAAGTAATCAGGTTATTATAAGACCAATATTGAAAAAGACTCCATACGAACTCTTCAAAGGAAGAAAGCCAAACATTTATCACTTTCAGATATTTGGATGCAAGTGTTTCATCCTTGTAAGACCCCAATTTTGACCCTAAGATCCCTCATGCAATCTCATCATATGCATTAGCATTGGGATCATACCTTAGCATCCTCCTTACCCCTTTTTCATTTGGGTTTGTTTTGGGAGAGATCACCAAGCATCCTGTGATTGTATCATACTTGTATATTATCATTTCACTAACCAAAATACCAAAAATATGTCTTTGTATTTGCCTAACTCTTTTGTAGGTAGGGCATGATCACCATTGATCTATCAAGTTCACATCTAGGGTTTGAGACCCTCATGGCTAAGAGCACAACCAATGAATGATCCACAATGTCTCTAAGCATCATACATGAGTCCCAATGATCTTTACATGTTATTTTGATCAAGCATTCTTCAAGAGTTTGGAGTTGGTTTGCCTTGGAAACCTTAGTTTGTCCGAGTATCTTAAGTAACTTCTTCAACAAGCTTCTTCACCAATTGATCAAATTTCTCAAGGGGGACTTCAAAATTCATCATCTTATGCATATATGATCTACCATGAGCCTAAAAAATCAAGAGAATTTCCAGTTAGCAAGTTGCTTGATGGGGGTTGGCCAGATGAATTCATTTAATCAAAACTAGGTCTCCCTAGACTCTATCTCCTACAATTTTCATCATATGAAAATTATTCCAAGAGAAACGTTACTCTAAATAACATTCCAAACAACTTTCATGTTGAGATCTAGAGCTAATTTTGCTTGGAAAGTCATTTTCTATGTTGAAACATTATAGGTCATTTTGTCTAAACCCTAATTTGAAAGTCAACTTCCCAAGGCCATAACTTGCTCAATTTTTATGAGATGAGACATTTACAAGTTACACAATCAAAATCAAGATGTATACTTAAACTTTTATGTTTGAAGTAAGAGCTAAATCAACTTTTATAAGCATGTGATATGAGGATACATTATAGGTCATTTTGGACCAATACCATTAAACAAGTGATTTTCCTCAACTTCAAAAATGCATAACTCTCTCATTATAAATCCAAATGATGTAAAATTGGTGACCATTTTGAAGGTCTTTGAAAGAGATACAACTTTGGTGAAGGCACTTTTCTCATTTGGAGCTCACATAAAACGTTTAGCAAGGTGGAACATTGAAGTATATGACTTGACACTTAGAAATTTTTTCAACATGTTGAAATTTCCAAACTTCCACCTCAAAATTCACCATGGTCCAAGTTCCAAATGGAAAAGTGTTCAACATAAGAGTCGTTCCTCTTGATATAAGCTTTCCAAAGAGTCCTAATTCATTCATTTTGGACGAGGTTTGCTAGGGCCGCGCATGGTCTTAACATGCCTGCATCAATTGGTAAAATCAAAACTCCAAATGATCATTTCACATTGCCTTGCCAATCAAGCTTGATTCAGACCTCATTTCAGTTGGTTTTGGACCTTAGTGCATTGCTTCATGGGCCTGTACATGATCATGCAAGCTTAAACATGACACTTCCAAATTTGGAAGAAATTTCAAGTGTGAAAATAACACTTGAATTTGCTATAAATAGAGACCCTCTGAGCTCATTTCAAGGGATCCTTGCGCGCCAACTTTTCCTCCACTCTTCAAACCCTCACAATTCAAAGGAAAACCTGATAATTTTCAATTGAAAATTGAGTTTGAATCTCACTATTTGGAGATTTTAAAACTCCAGGATCCAAAGCTTCTTACCATTCCTAATCCACTTCTGCAAGCTATTGGAGCAAGATCAAACAAGAATTGAAGCAAGAAGGATCAAGTTCTGCACAACACTAAAGGTATTTTCCAGATTTTTTCTTCTCTTCGATTCTCACTCAATTCTCATCAATTCTCTTGGATCTTTGGTTGTCTGAAGTCCTACAAATGTAGGCAAGAAGATTGAGTTGCTTTAAGGTCAAATCGAAGCAACTCAGTTGACACACCTCAAAATTCAACTCCTCATATCTTTCTATATATTTGGAGTTAATTAAAATTGAGGTCAAATTCGTGCTCTACGCCATTTTTTCTTTCAGATCATGTCCTCCTTTTTCATTTATGTCATGGTAATGATTGGACCAGTCTGGCCGAGGTCGCCCGAGAAGACAACCGACACTTTGCTCCGGCAATGAGGTGGCGTAGTCTTGAACCATTGATCCAGTTTAAAATGTTTTAATCACAAGCGTTGGTTTGGATGACCAGTTGTGTGCCACGTTGACTAAGTTCCATCATGGAACGCGCGTTTGTGTCCACTTGATCTGCCACCTCAATTATTGAGGGAGATCAAGTGGTCCACGTTTTTTTTTGTATTTTCTGATTTTTATTTTATTCCTTTGATTTTCATTAATTCATATTAATTTTAATATTGATCCAAAAAATATGAAAGTTTCACCAAAAAAATTTAAACAAAATCCCCTTTCATATTTTGAATTAGAATTATTTTTGGATCATTATTAATATTTTTCATGATTTAATTGATTTTGTGATTATTTTTAATTGTTTAAAAATACTTTTAAGTTTTCAATATTTCTGAAATTTTTTCTCCAAGGTCCTTTGACCTTGTTTGACCTATGATAAATCTCATGAACATTTCTTTGGTGTTTTGATGAGGTTTTAGGAAATTGACCAACCATATTTAATTTAATGCATTATTTTTAGTATTTTTAAATTGAATAAATGTCAAATAATTGTGTTGAGCCATTTTGATAGATTTTGTAAGTTTGACTTGTGTTGTTGGGCCTTGGTCAAGGTTGATTTGACTTTGCTAGGTTAAGATAATTGGATTTAGGGGATTGATGGAATGTACATTCCATCTCCCAAAATGAATAAATGATCTTAATTTGGTAAAAGTCCTCCTTTGTCCAATTTGAGTTTGATCTATCTTCCCTCCCTCTTCATTTCATTCCCCTTCTTTATGCATTCATGTCATGGACCTATGATATCTCTATATCCTAAGGCTAGTTGATTGCAAAATCAACATAAGTATGGATGAGATTAAGCCACCACTTTTGCATATTCTTTTTGTGTGTGTTATGTTTCATGAGCATAGTCCATTATACTATGTCTCTAATATGCATTAACACCAAAATTCTATTGCCCGACCTCAAATAGTTGTGACTTCTACATAAGTTCACTTACGATTGCTTAACATAGTGCTAAATTTTGACACAAAAGGCATATCATTCTAGTTAGTGAGATTGTAAGTCTCCCCTCTTTCATGGTATTGTATGGAAACTTGGCCTTTTTTCCTTCCTTGGAAGATGTCTTGGTTCAAGGATCCATGCTTGTGATAAGTGGGTTGAGTGTTCTCCATAGAATAACTTAAAAATAAAAGAAAAAACAATACTAACTTCAAACTAATTTTTACTTTGTCCACTTGGACCATATTTTGTGATATATTTTGTTTGTATATATTGTGTTTGATTGTGTGGTCTTTGACCGTTAATGTACATAATAAGAACAAAAACCCTAAAAAACACCTCGTGTGGACTGTTGAATTGATCTGAGACTATTGGACTTAGAATTTAGGCAACACTCCATATGCAAAGGACTTGGCCAATGCCAACTTTAATGTAACCAAGTGATTGTAATTTGAAACTTCATCTGATACATCATTGAAGATCCATTTGAGTTCATTTGCAACATGATCATTGTGAAGCTGTTATTTTGAGCCTATGACTTGTGGCATTGTGGAATTCATCTGCTACATGGGCAAAATTTGAAGAAGATCATGGAGTTGCTAAGCTTGGATGTGGCTATCTTTATTTGATGCCTTTCTCTTCAAGTTGATATAGTGTGCATTGTTTGTTGCTTGATTCTAATGTCTAAGGGAATTTGGGTTTCTATATGACACTCTTGTCTATTGGATTATAGCCCATTGGTCAGATCTTTTCAACTCTCAACTTTTAAATTTGTGCTTAGGATTAGTCCATTCATCTCCTCCCCATTTCTTTAATTTCAAAATCTCTCCCTCTTGTTTTTTAAAATCTTCTTTGCTTGTGCTTGTTTTCTAAACTTAGACCATATTGCAAATTAGAAACTTTGGCCTTATGCCATTGCATTTTCCAACTTCTTTTCTCAATCAAATTTGTAAATATACTTAACTATACTTGACTTAAAATTTTCAGAAAGCCAAAAAGAATTAACCCATTCAAACCATTTTTATTCAAACTTAATTTTTTGTTAAAAAGCAATACATACACTTTGAAATTTATACCACGAACTACGAGGTTTTGATCCCTCATTTTTATGTTGGTACGTAGGCACACGTCCGAAGGTCTTGTCAAACACAAAAATATAATTAATGAGTTCTTTTCTCACCCCCCATTCTATTTGCTTGCAAACACCATTTATACAAAAATACATACGCACACAAAAAAGGACTCCCTAGGAGTACCTAGAACACTTTGGGTGCTAACACCTTCCTTTTGTGTAACCAACCCCCTTACCTCTAATCTCTGGAATTTTATTAGTTTTGATTTGAAAACTTCTTATTTTTGGGTTTTGTTCGTACTTTTCCCTTTTCCCTTGGAAACAATAAAAGCGCGGTGGCGACTCTTGTTATTTGATGTCTTTCTTATCCATAGCTTGATGATCATGATTTTATCGCTATAGAATTTAAGTGGCGACTCTGCTGGGGAGTAGTCTCCAGTGGGTTTAGCCTACTTTTTTGTGTGATTATAATTGTATATTTGATGTATGTATATTTGTTTGTGTGATATAATTTGCTTGTTGTGCTTGGTGATCTCTGAGTGGTGAGATAAGTTCTAACCCGAACTTGAGTGCAATTAAGATAGGAGGATGGTATAGTCATGTTCGACTTGTGTGGAGTAGTCCTTAACAAGTTGGCTTGAGACCCATCTGCTAAGTGGAGACCCTTTTGGATTTGGAAATGTCATACAAGTATTTGTGGTTAGGCATTACTATCTCTAATTTAGGGTCCGAGAAGCTGAGGACCGTAGAACATTTACCCCCTCTTGGCCTATTTAGGACATAGTGCGGAGGCTGTTAAAGTGTAGACTTGATAACAGTTGTTACGTGATACTACACTCAGACGAGTTTCTCTTGAGAATATTATGGATTGATGAGTCAGTCATCCTAACCTGTAATATTCGATAGATGGAATTAAGACTCTGGGAACTTTTTAGAACATGATCTACAGGTTTTTATCCTTAGTTCACTCCTTTGGGATGGTTCTTACCCAGCCTCCATGCTTATGACTTACAACAAACCCTTGATTCTTGGTTGATCCAATCAAGTCTTGTCAATATCAATGGAACTTGGGTGTTGATAAGGTGTAAACCATAATCCACCAAAATGGATGATTGATCTTGACAATGACTTGATTCATCCCTTGACCTTTGTTTGTTTGCCTTGCGTGTGATCCCTTATTTGTGATTGTTGAATTCATGCATTCATTCGCATTATACATTCATCATGCGAAAATTTCAAGGAACTGCGGTGTTATTTGCAAAAAATATCAGACCGTGGATTATGGATGAAGGAACACTAAGAAGTACAGTTTCAGCTGTCCGGACTTGAAAAAGTTAAGGAAGCTAGCATCTTTTGTATTAGATCCCTTGGACTTCAAATAACGCCATGGGAAGCTTTTGTCTATCTTGTCTGCTGATGTGGTTGAAGGACTTTTGAGTGTGTTAGTGCAGTTCTATGATCCTCTCTACCATTGCTTCACTTTTCCTGATTATCAGCTTGTGTCTATGTTAGAGGAGTATACCCATCTTTTGGGAATACCTGTTTCTAACAAAGTGCCTTTTAGTGGATTGGAAGAGATTCCCAGATCTCATCTTATAGATGAAGCTCTTCACTTGAAGAAGTCTGAGATAGAGGCTCATTGGGTGAAGAAAGGAGGATTGTTTGGGTTGCCTTCTAATTTCCTCATCAAGGAAGCTACTGCTTTTGCTCAAGCCGGTAGTGTGGACGCTTTTGAAGCTATCTTTGTGTTGCTCATCTATGGATTAACTTTGTTCCCTAGCATTGACGATTTTGTTGATGTTAACGCCATTAGAATTTTCTTGATTGGGAATCTTGTGCCTACTTTGTTGGGTGATATGTACTTCTCTTTGCATCTAAGGAATTCTAAAGGTGGTGGAACGATTGTCTGTTGCATTCCTCTTCTATACAAGTGGTTTATTTTGCACTTGCCTCAGACATATGCTTTTGTGGAGAACAAACAATGTCTACGGTGGTCTCAGAGACTTATGTCTCTCACTAATGATGATATAGTTTGGTATGATCCTTCTTTGAGCAGTTTGGAGATTATTGATAGTTATGGTGAATTCACTAATATGCCTCTCATTGGTACACAAGGAGGAATCAACTACAACCCTGCTTTGGCTCGTCGTCAACTTAGGTCCCCCTTGAGAAATAAACCTAATAACATGTTGTTAGAAGGTCTTTTTTATCAAGAGGGTAAATATCCCCAACAATTGAGGTAGAAGATTGTGCATGCTTGGCATAATGTGCATAGGAAAGGAAGATCCGAGCTTGGTCCGTGTAATTGTGTAGCCTTGGAAGCTTACACTCTTTGGGTGAAGAAGAGAGCTTTGGAATTGAAGATGCCTTATCCTTGTGAAAGACCTATATCTATGGTTGTGGTTGAGCCATTAACTCTCCCTAACCAAGATATAGAGGAGTTGGAAGACACACTTTCCAAGATGAAGCGAGAGAAAGATAAGTGGGAAGAGCGGTTCCATGCTTTGAGCAAGAAGCTTGAGGAGTTGCAACTTGAGTCTGTAGCACCTCAAATTTGCACCTATCATTGTACATACATTCTCATATTAGGTCATAACATAACATGGTCCACTGCATAGCATTGCATTGTCCCTTTTGCCTCAAGTGCAAGCCAGTCAGAAGAATTAGGTCAAACTGATCAGGAGATCAGTCAGTCAAGCAAGCAAGTGCAATTTTCATTGAGCCAAGGCCCTAGGGTTGGTCCAACATGTTCACATGACCTAGGGGTCCTCTTGAAGTGTTTTGGTCAAGGATTGGATGTTCAGAAGTCACCAGTCAATGTGCAGTTCACCAGAAACCCTCAAAAGTCAACTGTTGGTCAGCTGTGCATTTAATCAGTGATTTGATGGTGGAAATTGGTTTGAGAAGGTTCATTCATGTCCATATAAGCCTCATATAACATGTCAAACATCATCATGGAAGAATTTGAAGCCAGACAAGAAATTTCCAGAAATAGAAAGTTGACCTGTAATTGGAATTTGCCAAAAATGGAAAGTCTTGATCCTCAAACTTACATCATGATACAAGCTTCAAATGAATTTTTGCCCAACATGAAAGTTGAAGATCTTGTTCTCCCATTTCCAAAAAGTCCAAGAACACTCAATTCCCATGTATGGTTGGCAAGTTATGATTAATTCATTCTCAAAAAAATTTTGAACTTCAAAAGGCCATATCTCTCAAACCATTTGGCCAAATTGGGTGGGGTTTTTTGCAACAAGTCACATTTGATCTCCTCTTTCCAAAAATGTCATCATCATTCATCAAAACATCACCAATCAAAATGGCACTTTTGGAGGCAACTTGAATTGTTTTAAGTGAAGTGAAAAATTGGGATTTTAAAATAACCATTTTCAATCAATTGTGCCAATTGGGAATGACCAGAAATCATGTTTGGAACTTGCCCAAAGGCCCATTTTCGAGCTGTAAGCCTTGCACCTCACCACTTAAGTAAAAATGACCAAATTAGCAAAACAGGTCATTTTTCCAAGTTCCAATTACCACTTTGCTTAATCATGCTTAGCAACTTAAAACAGCACATATAAAGATCATTTTCTTTCTGAAGGAACCCTAGCAGCCATTATCCAAAACAGAAAAAAGCTCATTTCTCTCAAACATCATTTTCTCTTCATCTAAAATTTTTCTGAAAAATTGCAAAACACACGAACTTGTACTGGTTGCTTCATCATATACTGTCATTTTTAAGCTCATTTCAAGCCCTGTTTCTCAACTGTAAAGCAAAGGAAAATACTGTTTAATCAAAGAGTTCTTCCATGGCAGTTTTGAGTTGAAGCAAAAAGCAAGGCAGTTGAGCTAGACTTCTTGACCATTCACCATCTAGAGCATCTTGGTTCATCTGTTTCAACCATTTGAGGCCAAACAACCACGATCCAACTCAGCTCTTCAAATCTGGTATGTATTTCGAATCTCTCATTTCTCGAAATGATGCTATGCTTTGTGTAGAGTTTGCCTTGTTGATTCTTTTAAGCTTTGAATCGTGCAAAATGATTGAGTGATGGCTGAGAAATCTGACTTTTAAGTTTCACATCCAAACATGTTTTTGCTTGTTGCTCCTTTGTTAGCTCGATTTAGGATATATGGATGTTGGATTATGAATATGCTTGGTCTGCTGATTAGAATGGTACGCTATTTGCTCGTTTCTGTGACAATAATTTTTCCACGATTTTGGAGATGATGAAGAATGTATACTGTTCATAAAACCCTAATTTCATGCCATTTCCCAGAACTTGTTTTCACGTTGCATGCTGTTTTACTGTTTCATTGCCAACAGCCAATCACAACATTTCATTGTCCTGTGTAATGCGCAGCGTTTTGATAAGTTGGCCAAGTAATTACAAGTTTGCCACTGCCGTGCCATTTGACCCATTAATTCATATTGTTTTATTTTCTTTATTCCATTTTTGATCACTAACTTCCGAAAATCATAAGTCCATCATTTTTCATCCAAAATTCATGATATTTTTTGCATCATGTTCATCATAATCTCTAGTTTTTTATCATATATTTTCCAGAATTTTTGCATGAATGAATTTTAAATGGTGCTAGGGTCTTGTTCGTGTGACCATTTCTTATACACTTTGCCAAAACATTTGTGAAATGATGATGCTTTATTCTTTGCCCTTGAAATTTTTTGTGCATAAACTAAACACATTCATGGTGATTTTTGTTTAGAGTTTATGAATTTATCATCTCTGGTCATTGAGTTATGATTTTTTGAAGTAGGGTGTGACAATTTGTGTCACACCATTGATGTGCAACTTGATGATTTTCAATACCATGCTTCTTGACCTCAAATTGCTTTGAATTTTTGCATGAATGAACCTATGGATGTCTAGTTTACATGTGTTTTTTTCTTGGAATTATTTGCGGCATTTCCTAATTGTTTGAGATTTTTCTCCCCTGTTCGGTCTTATGTTGACTTTTTGTGACACATGTTCCCATTTCATTTGTGAAATTCTCATACTTTATTGGATGGACATGAAATTTGATATGTGATTATTAGAAATCTTAAGCTTTGCCATGGTTTTGATCCCATTCATTTCTCATATGCTATCACTGATTTATGATTTTTTCAAGTTGATGCATGTTTGGTTGACTTCTTGGAGCATGCTTAAAATTGCCTTGCCTTTCTGATTTTCATTGACCACCTTCTACTTGTCCAAATGAGTTGAAATTTGACATGCTTACCATGCTATGGATTATGTTTGACCATGATTTATTTGATGATTTTTGGAATTGTTTATGATTGGTTTTGAGTTGAGTCTTGCTGTTGACTTCTATGAGCTTCCATATGCCATGCTTTGACTTCTTTTGCTTATAGAATGATGATGAGGAATGATATGATTGTGGAACCAACTGAGTTCGTTTCTTGATTGTTTGAACTTGATTTTGGATGCTTGCCACTTGCTGTTTTGACTTTCTCATCCCCTTTTGACCCTAGGCTTGGCCTAGTGGTCATGTTACTCATGTTTGAGCTCATTTTTTCAGATTAAGAAGCAATTGCCTTAGGGAGATCAATACAAATTGATTGAGCCTGATTGAATATCATTGATTAACTTGTTTGTTTTGTAGGGTGCTTGACTCACATGCTTGAGCCTTGTGCATTACACATTTAACTGCTTGTGTTGACTGTTGATATCTGTCCCATTTTGATTTAACTTTGACTTGTATACTAACTGTGCTTGACTGATTTCAGGTACTTTAGTTGCTTTTAGTTCCTTGTGAACTTTGCTTTGCTTTGCTTAAGAGAAATTTGCATTGAGGTATAATTTCTTCACTTCATGTAGTCTGGAAGACCTGGTCTGTTACTTGGCCAGGCAACTGTCTGAAGTCCTCCTTAAGAGGCAATGTTTGTGACTGTTTACATTTGTCCTTGTATAGAGTCAAAAACCTCATAAGTGAAGAGGCAATTGGCAGAACCCAAGGGATATGCAATCTATCCCCTGCTATTCTGTGTGTCATCTGCTTTGCTCACACCACTGTGTTGATGTATTGCAGATACAAACCCAAGATCTTGTACAATTGTACAGTTGAGTCAGTTTCAAATGTGTAGAAGGGTTCCCACTTTATGAACCCACACATTCTTGTCTTAAGCTCTCCCAGGCCAGGGATAAGAGCTGTGAAGTCTTATCTTCACTCACCTTTCATCTGCTTCACCTTAGCCCCTCAATGGCAAGGTTAAGAGCTAACATTACCCAGTTCCAGTGGTTTGTTTGTTGAGGTTGATATGACCCCTCGACTAAAACCTAGCCTTGATGTTTGAGCCCCTTGTTGGTGTGTTTATTTCATGCTGTATGTGCTTGTGTGGTGTGATTGTATCCCCTAGGTTTGTTAGACTCCGTGTAGTCTCGTTTGCATGTCAATTAAGGTAGCACGGTTCCTTCGTATAGGACTTCCTTTCTTGCTTGAGCTTTCCTAAAACACAAACAAACATTATTCCCTCTTAAGGATACGTTAACTCCTTCTACTACAGGTGAGTAAGTCTCCAAAGGTCGAGCATCAGGTAGATTGCGCAGTGACGTTGTCCACTTAAAAAACACAAACCAACGGGAATAGTTTAGCCGAACTACGACAACTCTGATTCTCAGGTCCAGATGAGATACGTAGGCACGAGATGCGATGTCTTGTCGAGTTTGACTAACAACTAACACTAATTCTCTTCTCTCGCCCTCGTTGCGATTGAGACCTCCCCTTTCTCTTGCCCTAGTTGCAATCGAGACCCTTCTTCTTCCTGTGCAAGTTAGGTTAGGTGTGGCTTGCTTCCTGTGCAAGTCATGTTTAGGATAGGCTTGCTTCCTGTGCAAGTTAGCTAGAAACCTTAACTTAGGGACGACTTTGCATGACAACATCTAGGCTCGAGTCGTAGTCTCCCTAGTGTTGTGTCTCCCTCTGTTATCTGGTTAGGCTAGTCCTTTTTCCCTGCGTAGGGGAACTACGTCGCCCTGATCCTCATACCAGATGAGGTACGTAGGCAGGAGATGAGTTGATCTCTCCGGGCGCCCTTTTTAGTTTTCAACCCTTTGTGTCTTAACCACCCTTGCGTGTGTTTTGGTTCGGATGCTGATGTAAGTCCAGTGATTGGCATTCGGGCTCCACGTTCGCCCTTTTTGTTTTGTTTGTGTGAGGTTGTTTCTCCTTTTCTGGTTGGAGTCCGACGTAAGTCCATCGATTGGCAGTTGGTTTCCTGTGTGTGTTTGTTGGTTCGGATGCTGATGTAAGTCCAGTGATTGGCATTCAGGCTCCACGTTTGCCTTTGCCTGTGTTTGTTTGCGTGCGTGTCAGCCGAGCTATGAATGCTCTGATTCTCCTTCGTCCAAGGAGATACGTATGCATAGGATGCGATATCCTAGCGAGCATGTGCCGTTTCCCCAGTCCGAACTACTTCGACTCTGATGTCTATGCCTGATAGACTAAGTAGGCCCAGGATGCGATATCCTACCGAGTCAGTTTCAGTCTTGTCTGTTTTCTTGTGTCTCTTTCAGCCAGTGTGTGTGAGCAGTGTTTTAGCAACCATTTTTCTTCCTATTGTGCGTGGATCCCGTCGAGTACGACGGATGCGTAGGGGTGCTAATACCTTCCCTTCGCATAACCGAGTCCCGATCCCATTCTCTTTGGTCGCGAGACCACGTCTTTTCCAGGTTTACTCCGAGCGTTTCCTTTCCCTCTTTTGGGATAAATAACGCACGGTGGCGGCTCTGTTGTTCTTGTTTTCCCGCCGGTTTTTCGCGCAATGCGACAGCTGGCGACTCTGCTGGGGATATAGAGAAGTTGACCTATGCTGGTCCATCTTCCCTGAGCGAGTCTCTCCTAGCGCTCTCTAGGTTAGGGCTTTGGTTGCTTGGTGCTGTTATTTATTGCATTCATTGTATATATGCGCATTTACTGTTTGCATTAATGTTCGCATTCATTCATTTTCATTCTGCTGTGCTGGCTGTGTTTCTCTGTTTGGGGTGGGAGTTACTCGAGGTAAAAGGCCCAATACCCAGGCTATGAGTGAAATCTAGGAACCTTAGGAATAGAGTGATTCATGGGAAGCGGGTGGTATTGCGCCACTTAGCGGAACATTGATATCACGAGCAGTTCAGACCCTGGTGGGATATTATCGTTGCATACTTCAGGTGTGTATATGATAATATTTTGCGAAAGGTTATTTATGCTGCGTTTCTCTCGACCTTACCCTGGCCTAGATGACACCCGTGAGCGGGGCGGGAATGATCATTTTAACAGGTACAATTGGTGACTCCTGGTACTGATAGTGACTACGAGTTATATTTCTGGACGCCGGAGGTTTGACCCTGGTATTGATCAGAGGGTTCCGTTTATTTCGGATCCCTGGGCTGAATTTGAGGGTACTCGCTCAGATGGTGACTCAGTTCTCCAGACTTGGGTTCAGATGCCAGCTCCTCAGATGACTTTGGGGTTTCAGATGGTTCCTCAGATGCCAGTTCCTGCCAGTCTTGGCTCCATCATTTGCATCATAGCATGTTTATTTTCCAAAAAAATAGTAATGCATGAAAATGAAAAAAAGTTAACTCGCATACGCATGTCCTTTTCAGGATCATTCATGATAAAATAGCATCCACATCATACGCATATCATGCACATATCATCCTCGCATTGCAGACATGCTTGGGAGAGACTTCTCACTCTGGTTTTTGACTGAGACAGGATTGTTGATCACCGCCCGCACCGCGACCAGACTCAATCAACAAAGAAGTATGGATCAGGTTCAGACTGAGTTGGCTGAGATGAGGGCGAACATGGCCCAGTTCATGAACATGATGCAAGGGGTTGCTCAAGGTCAGGAAGAGCTTAGAGCCTTGGTTCAGAGACAAGAATTCGTGCTTCAGACGTCCAGCCGTGCTTCGCCTGTTGCTGCACCTGTTCAGGAGAATATCAACGTTGCTGCTCCCACTAACGACTACGCCGTCGGGGTCGAGTTGAGAGGTATCAGAATCGGCGGACAACCTCTTGCTGCAGAGGTCAATGCCAGAGCTACCCGGGCTCCCATTCGTCATCCTGCTCCGATTGTTGACAGACAGGAGGACATGTTTACTCTCCTCAGTGAAGACGATGACGTTGTAAGAACCGAAGAAAGGGACAGAAAGGTGGATGCTCTTGCTGAGAAGATCCGAGCCATGGAATGTCAGAACTCCCTTGGGTTTGATGTGACCGATATGGGTCTGGTGGAAGGGTTGAAGATCCCCTACAAATTCAAAGCACCCTCTTTCGACAAGTACAATGGCACTTCTTGTCCTCGCACCCACGTGCAGGCGTACTTCAGGAAGATCTCTGCCTACACTGATGATGAAAAGATGTGGATGTACTTTTTCCAAGACAGTTTATCTGGAGCGTCTTTGGATTGGTACATGGATCTGAAGCGAGAATCAGTTAGAAGCTGGAAGGATTTGGGTGAGGCCTTCCTAAGGCAATACAAGCACAACATGGACATGGCGCCGAGCCGAACTCAGTTACAGAGCTTGTATCAGAAAGATAAGGAGAGCTTCAAAGAGTATGCCCAGAGGTGGCGTGAACTAGCCGCAAGAGTGCAACCTCCGATGTTGGAGAGAGAGCTGACTGACATGTTCATTGGAACCTTGCAAGGTGTGTTCATGGATCGCTTGGGAAGTTGCCCGTTCAGTAGCTTTTCAGATGTTGTTGTCTGTGGGGAAAGAACTGAGAGCCTTATCAAAGTAGGAAGGATACAAGATCCTGGCTCTTCAAGTTCCTCGAGTACTAAGAAGCCATCCTCTGGGGCACCCAAAAGGGGAGAGGGTGAAACAAACGTTGTGCACCGTCGGAGGAGTATGAACAGAGGGTAGTATCGGCAAGTCGCTGCTGTAACTACTCCAGCCACTCAAACTCAACAACAGCAGAGAAGACCAACTCAGCAGTATCAGACTCCACAACATCGTCCTCAGCAGCAAGCTTACCAGCCTCCCATTGATAATCAAGCTGGTACAAGTAATGAGAGGAAGAAGATCATTTTTGATCCAATCCCCATGTCCTACGCCGAACTGTATCCCTCCTTGATAGAGCGGAACTTGATTACTCCCAGAGACCCGCCGCCCATACCCGTCAACCCTCGGTGGTGGTATAGGCCTGAACAGCATTGTGTGTATCATTCGGGTGCTCCTGGTCATGATGTGGATAGTTGTTTCCAGCTGAAGATGAAGGTTCAAGACCTAGTGAGGTCAGGTATTCTGATCTTGGAGGATTTAGGTCCCCGTGTTAATCAAGCTTGAAGACGGCAAGTCCCGGGATGGCGGTGGTTGTTCTTCTGAGGTCTTCGTTGAAGAGGGTTGTTCAAAAGCAGAAGCTGTTGATGCAAAGGATACTGACAGTTGTCATCCCTGGTGGGATCTATCGCAATTGGGTCACTGTGGGCGTTCCTACAGTTGTTCAGAAGTCAGAATAATAATCACTTTGTTTAAAAACCCTTCTCCCATGCAAAAAGGAGAAGTGATGACATTGTCGGCAATATTTTGTGCAATGATATTTTCATTCAAATAAATACATGTTGAACATTTGTTTTTCCAATTATTTTTCCCTTTTTGTTTTTTGTATGAAATTGGTGATCACAAAAAACCCTGAAAACAGGAATAAAAGCAATCTTTTCATCTGCATAACGATTGTCTTGTTTGTTTTTCAAAAAAAGCTTTTCATATCAAAATCATTATGCAGGTTATTTCTTAAACCCATTGAACATAATGGTCCAACGCCATCTCCCAATTCTGAATTCCCTGTATTCGAAACAGAAGAAGATGATGTTGAAGGGATTCCTGACGGTATTTCCCGACTTCTTGAGCAAGAAAAGAAGATCACTCAGCTACATCTCGAGAATCAGCATAACAGCCAACTGGGGCATCAAAAAAAAAGAAGAAAAAAAAAGAGAAAAAAGAAAGAGGAGGGTGCAAAATCAAAAGAAACCCAAATCAAAAGAAAGAAAAAGAAAGAAAGAAACAAAAAAAATAGCACCCTCAAAGTCCCAAGTTGACTGATGCCGAGTGGATTCAGAGTCACTACGACCAAGTGAATCCGATCGAAAGAAAGAGATCAACTGCCATGTGTCATGGTCAGTTACATCAGCAGAGAGTGAAGAAAGCATTCGACAAGAAGGTCAAGTCTCGGGTTCTGAGAAAATGACCCTGTGCTCAAGAAAGTCTTGTCTTTCGTGCCCGATTCCAGGGGCAAGTGAACTCTACAAGCTACGAACGTCCGTACATTGTCAAGAGAGCCTTTTCAGGCAATGTTTTGACACTTACAACAATGGATGGAGAAGTTCACTCGTCCTGTGAATCCAGATGCAGTCAAGAAATACATCGCCTAAGATAAAAAAACAAAAAAAAAGCAAAACAGCTCGCTAAGTCGAACACCCCAAAGGGCGACTTAGGCAAAAAGGAGCGTCTCGGTGGATTGAAAACCCGAAAGGGCGATCCAGGCAAAAGTTAGAGACATTAAAAAAAAAAAGAATTTGCATCCCGCTAGATTGATCACCTCACACTGGGGCAATCTAGGCAAAAATTAGGGATTTGGCAAGTAACTGCATCTTGACAAGACTGTGCTGTACATCTGTCATCCGTCAGGAATTCTCAATTCGTCGTCGACTGAAGCTTTGAATACATCGAAAATTCAGAATGGTAGAGGAAAGGTCATTATGTTCAATGTAGCCCTCTCCAATATATATCATCGATTTCAAACTTGTACAGATCTATGGAGTCTCGCCCTTTGCAGACTACCATTCCATCACATCAATTTGAGCTTTTATCCAATTATTTGCACTCCTATTTGTTTCAACTCAATAAATGTTTTGCATGTTTTTAATTGATAAAGTATCATTGTTTTCAAAATAAACAAATTTTTCAAAAAAATTGTTCTTAAACAAAGTGAACATTCACAATGATGGAAGGATACTTAGGAGATCCGCAGTGCTCTCCCGAAGGTGGTATGATTACCAACTGGTAAGAAATTTGTTCGTATCTCGAGCATAACTTTATCTTTCTCCTGTCGAACCTCTTTTGGTTTCTCCTCAGCAAGGTTGCTCAGTGTAGTGTTGGTTGAAGTTGTTTATCTTCATGTTCCCGGCAGTACAACATTCTTCCTTCAGGTCCCTGTTAGCCCTACTGTGGGGCATCTCCAGTATAGGTTTGTTTGAGCCCTACCGCGGGGCATTCCCAGCAAGGTTGCTGTTGAAATACTTTTGTGGGGCAGTTCCCCAAGCAGAGTGTTTATTGAAGATGTTAGCGTTCCTCTCTCCAGCAGAGCAGTCTTCTCCTCTCCCCGCAGGATGGTGTTGTTCCCTGATATCCCGGTTTCCAGCAGATCGCGTTTTCTCTCTGGTGTTTTTGGCCTTCCCTATGGAAGAAGAGTAGTACCGGGTGGTTGATCCCTGGACCTGTGTTTACATGTCTGTTTGTCAGCATTCATCATACATTCATCATGCATAAGGCATACATGCATAATCATAGCATTCGGATACTCATGATGCAGCTGTTGCCATGTATCTGTTGATGGCTGTCTCTTGCTATTTGGTGATATAGATCTCTCCAGTAGTTTTTCCTAGCAGATGTGGGTGTGTCTGATCTCTCCATGTAGAGCCAACCCCTTAAGCAGAAAGTGTCTATCCTTTCCTGCCATTTCCCCACTGAGATACATCCTCGTGGATGACGGTTGTTTCCGTTCCCTCCCAACACACATTGGGATGGGTTTTCCCTATTGAGTTCTTTCCTCATTAGGATGAGTCTTGTTTCAGTCTGCCTTTTTGGATCGATCCTAAACTGGCTCCCCGTCGACTGTTTCTTGTGCTTCCCTGGGGCATAAATGAATAGTTGCTCACTAACCGGCACTCATTCATCTTATCCTCAGCGGAATTTGTGGGCCTCTACCTACAAACCGGTAGTTGTAAGTCCTATCATCGTGGTTTTCTACCTATAAGCTGGTAGTTGTAAAATCCCACTTTCACCCCCTAGCAGAGGTAACCTTTGTGGTTCATTCTGTTTGTTGGCTTCTACCTACAAACCGGTAGTTGTAAGTCCTATCTTTGTGGTTTTCTACCTACAAGCTGGTAGTTGTAAAATCCCACGTTCTCCCCTTGGTGGAGTTAACCCTTTGTGCTCATCCTATCGATGACTGGTTACTTTTCCGTGGTTTTCTGCCTACTAACCGGTAGATGTAATCCCCTCTTTGCAGTTATCAGTATCCGGTTTGTGATATTGATATTCTTTCCCCTCTGGATACTTGCCTTGATCAAGCAGTATTGTCCCTATTGGGCCTTCCCCTTCTTTTTGGATACTTGCTCCGAGTAAGCAACTTTATCCTCTTTTGATTGGTCATCTTTTGCATACCTAGTCCTGGTACCCTGATGCCTTTCTTTTCGGTCGTTTATCCATCTAACAACCTACAACCCGGTTATGGATAATCTTCCATGCGAGGTTATTATCTACGTTCTGACGGCTATAGATAATATGTCTCATGCGCTCTTGGGTCGAAGTCGTCCTCCCCAGTCGAGTAAGATTCGTATTTCTTGTGGAATCGAATGTCCATCCTTTAACAAGACTGCTTTTCTAGCCCTCTTCAGGATGTTGGTGTTTTGGAACACAAACCAATTCACGCTTTGGCACTCAGGCCAATTTTCCGGTATTCAGACCGAAGAAGTTTCCGACGATCAGGTCGATGTACTTATGTTTTTCCGGTATTCAGACCGAAGAAGTTTCCGACGATCAGGTCGATGTACTTATGTTTTTCCGGTATTCAGACCGAAGAAGTTTCCGACGATCAGGTCGATGTACTTATGAATTTTCCGGTATTCAGACCGAAGAAGTTTCCGACGATCAGGTCGATGTACTTATGTTTTTTCCGGTATTCAGACCGAAGAAGTTTCCGACGATCAGGTCGATGTACTTATGATTTTCCGGTATTCAGACCGAAGAAGTTTCCGACGATCAGGTCGATGTACTTATGGCACTCAGGCCAATTTTCTGGTATTCAGACCGAAGAAGTTTCCGACGATCAGGTCGATGTACTTATGTTTTTCCGGTATTCAGGCCGAAGAAGTTTCCGACGATCAGGTCGATGTACTTATGTTTTTCCGGTATTCAGACCGAAGAAGTTTCCGACGATCAGGTCGATGTACTTATGAATTTTCCGGTATTCAGACCGAAGAAGTTTCCGACGATCAGGTCGATGTACTTATGTTTTTTCCGGTATTCAGACCGAAGAAGTTTCCGACGATCAGGTCGATGTACTTATGATTTTCCGGTATTCAGACCGAAGAAGTTTCCGACGATCAGGTCGATGTACTTATGGCACTCAGGCCAATTTTCCGGTATTCAGACCGAAGAAGTTTCCGACGATCAGGTCGATGTACTTATGTTATTCCGGTATTCAGACCGAAGAAGTTTCCGACGATCAGGTCGATGTACTTATGTTTTTTCCGGTATTCAGACCGAAGAAGTTTCCGACGATCAGGTCGATGTACTTATGATTTTCCGGTATTCAGACCGAAGAAGTTTCCGACGATCAGGTCGATGTACTTATGTTTTTTCCGGTATTCAGACCGAAGAAGTTTCCGACGATCAGGTCGATGTACTTATGATTTTCCGGTATTCAGACCGAAGAAGTTTCCGACGATCAGGTCGATGTACTTATGGCACTCAGGCCAATTTTCCGGTATTCAGACCGAAGAAGTTTCCGACGATCAGGTCGATGTACTTATGTTATTCCGGTATTCAGACCGAAGAAGTTTCCAACGATCAGGTCGATGTACTTATGTTTTTTCCGGTATTCAGACCGAAGAAGTTTCCGACGATCAGGTCGAT
The DNA here is from genome assembly GCF_024323335.1 of Lathyrus oleraceus. Taxonomy (NCBI): domain Eukaryota; kingdom Viridiplantae; phylum Streptophyta; class Magnoliopsida; order Fabales; family Fabaceae; genus Lathyrus; species Lathyrus oleraceus. The sequence goes on along the minus strand of NC_066585.1, from coordinate 363,064,288 downwards.
GTACTTATGATTTTCCGGTATTCAGACCGAAGAAGTTTCCGACGATCAGGTCGATGTACTTATGTTTTTTCCGGTATTCAGACCGAAGGAGTTTCCGACGATCAGGTCGATGTACTTATGGCACTCAGGCCAATTTTCTGGTATTCAGACCGAAGTGGTGTTCAGGCCAATTTCCGATTTTCAGATCGAAGAAGTATTCCTCCTCTCCGTTGGTGTCGATAAACGTCGAGTTTTTCCCGGTCATCCGTTGATGATTTGGTTGTGTTCACTCTCCCCAGTAGAGTTTCCTCCTCTCCGTTGGTGTCGATAAACGTCGAGTTTTTCCTAGTCATCCGATGATGTCTAGTTGTACCCCTCTCCATGCAGAGTTACCTCTCCGTTGGTTTCGATAAACGTCGAGTTTTTCCCGATCATCCGTTGATGATTTGGTTGTGTCCTTCTTCCCTAGTGAAGTATTCCTCCTCTCCGTTGGTGTCGATAAACGTCGAGTTTTTCCCGGTCATCCGTTGATGATTTGGTTGTGTTCACTCTCCCCAGTAGAGTTTCCTCCTCTCCGTTAGTGTCGATAAACGTCGAGTTTTTCCTAGTCATCCGATGATGTCTAGTTGTACCCCTCTCCATGCAGAGTTACCTCTCCGTTGGTTTCGATAAACGTCGAGTTTTTCCCGATCATCCGTTGATGATTTGGTTGTGTCCTTCTTCCCTAGTGAAGTATTCCTCCTCTCCGTTGGTGTCGATAAACGTCGAGTTTTTCCCGGTCATCCGTTGATGATTTGGTTGTGTTCACTCTCCCCAGTAGAGTTTCCTCCTCTCCGTTGGTGTCGATAAACGTCGAGTTTTTCCTAGTCATCCGATGATGTCTAGTTGTACCCCTCTCCATGCAGAGTTACCTCTCCGTTGGTTTCGATAAACGTCGAGTTTTTCCCGATCATCCGTTGATGATTTGGTTGTGTCCTTCTTCCCTAGTGAAGTATTCCTCCTCTCCGTTGGTGTCGATAAACGTCGAGTTTTTCCTATGCGTCCGTTGGCGTATAGTTGATATCTTTCCCCGCAGGGTCGTCCCCAGTTAATCCTCCTCTCCGTTGGTGTCGATAAACGTCGAGTTTTTCCCAATCATCCGTTGATGATTTGGTTGTGTTCTGTCTCCCCAGCAGTAGTCCTCCTCTCCGTTGGTGTCGATAAACGTCGAGTTTTTCCTGGTCGTCCCCAGTTGGTTACCTCTCCGTTGGTCTTGGTAAACGTTGAGTTTTTCCCATTTCGTTCGTTGACGTATGGTTGTATCTCTTCCAGTCATTCATTAATGTCTGGTTACCTCTCCGTTGGTCTTGGTAAACGTTGAGTTTTTCCTAGTTGTCCGTCGGCATCTAGTTGTGATTTTTATTCCCATTCATCATCGTTGTGATGTCTGGATGTGGCCGTACCCTTTGAAAACAAAAACCAAAAAATAATAATGTACCCAGTAATAAATATCAAATCCCAGTGGACGTTTCCATTGGTGGATCCCCGTATTGTGCAAATTCTACGGTTCTTAGTATTTAATCCCTGTTTACCCTGAAAGCCTGACAGCCGTTGCTATCATCCGTTCGGGTTCCCAGCTGATTGAATAGGGGCAGCTGTAGCACCTCAAATTTGCACCTATCATTGTACATACATTCTAATATTAGGTCATAACATAACATGGTCCACTGCATAGCATTGCATTGTCCCTTTTGCCTCAAGTGCAAGCCAGTCAGAAGAATTAGGTCAAACTGATCAGGAGATCAGTCAGTCAAGCAAGCAAGTGCAATTTTCATTGAGCCAAGGCCCTAGGGTTGGTCCAACATGTTCACATGACCTAGGGGTCCTCTTGAAGTGTTTTGGTCAAGGATTGGATGTTCAGAAGTCACCAGTCAATGTGCAGTTCACCAGAAACCCTCAAAAGTCAACTGTTGGTCAGCTGTGCATTTAATCAGTGATTTGATGGTGGAAATTGGTTTGAGAAGGTTCATTCATGTCCATATAAGCCTCATATAACATGTCAAACATCATCATGGAAGAATTTGAAGCCAGACAAGAAATTTCCAGAAATAGAAAGTTGACCTGTAATTGGAATTTGCCAAAAATGGAAAGTCTTGATCCTCAAACTTACATCATGATACAAGCTTCAAATGAATTTTTGCCCAACATGAAAGTTGAAGATCTTGTTCTCCCATTTCCAAAAAGTCCAAGAACACTCAATTCCCATGTATGGTTGGCAAGTTATGATCAATTCATTCTCAAAAAAATTTTGAACTTCAAAAGGCCATATCTCTCAAACCATTTGGCCAAATTGGGTGGGGTTTTTTGCAACAAGTCACATTTGATCCCCTCTTTCCAAAAATGTCATCATCATTCATCAAAACATCACCAATCAAAATGGCACTTTTGGAGGCAACTTGAATTGTTTTAAGTGAAGTGAAAAATTGGGATTTTAAAATAACCATTTTCAATCAATTGTGCCAATTGGGAATGACCAGAAATCATGTTTGGAACTTGCCCAAAGGCCCATTTTCGAGCTGTAAGCCTTGCACCTCACCACTTAAGTAAAAATGACCAAATTAGCAAAACAGGTCATTTTTCCAAGTTCCAATTACCACTTTGCTTAATCATGCTTAGCAACTTAAAACAACACATATAAAGATCATTTTCTTTCTGAAGGAACCCTAGCAGCCATTATCCAAAACAGAAAAAAGCTCATTTCTCTCAAACATCATTTTCTCTTCATCTAAAATTTTTCTGAAAAATTGCAAAACACACGAACTTGTACTGGTTGCTTCATCATATACTGTCATTTTTAAGCTCATTTCAAGCCTGTTTCTCAACTGTAAAGCAAAGGAAAATATTGTTTCATCAAAGAGTTCTTCCATGGCAGTTTTGAGTTGAAGCAAAAAGCAAGGCAGTTGAGCTAGACTTCTTGACCATTCACCATCTAGAGCATCTTGGTTCATCTGTTTCAACCATTTGAGGCCAAACAACCACGATCCAACTCAGCTCTTCAAATCTGGTATGTATTTCGAATCTCTCATTTCTCGAAATGATGCTATGCTTTGTGTAGAGTTTGCCTTGCTGATTCTTTTAAGCTTTGAATCGTGCAAAATGATTGAGTGATGGCTGAGAAATCTGACTTTTAAGTTTCACATCCAAACATGTTTTTGCTTGTTGCTCCTTTGTTAGCTCGATTTAGGATATATGGATGTTGGATTATGAATGTGCTTGGTCTGCTGATTAGAATGGTATGCTATTTGCTCGTTTCTGTGACAATAATTTTTCCACGATTTTGGAGATGATGAAGAATGTATACTGTTCATAAAACCCTAATTTCATGCCATTTCCCAGAACTTGTTTTCACGTTGCATGTTGTTTTACTGTTTCATTGCCAACAGCCAATCACAACATTTCATTGTCCTGTGTAATGCGCAGCGTTTTGATAAGTTGGCCAAGTAATTACAAGTTTGCCACTGCCGTGCCATTTGACCCATTAATTCATATTGTTTTATTTTCTTTATTCCATTTTTGATCACTAACTTCCAAAAATCATAAGTCCATCATTTTTCATCCAAAATTCATGATATTTTTTGCATCATGTTCATCATAATCTCTAGTTTTTTATCATATATTTTCCAGAATTTTTGCATGAATGAATTTTAAATGGTGCTAGGGTCTTGTTCATGTGACCATTTCTTATACACTTTGCCAAAACATTTGTGAAATGATGATGCTTTATCCTTTGCCCTTGAAATTTTTTGTGCATAAACTAAACACATTCATGGTGATTTTGGTTTAGAGTTTATGAATTTATCATCTCTGGTCATTGAGTTATGATTTTTTGAAGTAGGGTGTGACAATTTGTGTCACACCATTGATGTGCAACTTGATGATTTTCAATACCATGCTTCTTGACCTCAAATTGCTTTGAATTTTTGCATGAATGAACCTATGGATGTCTAGTTTACATGTGTTTTTTTCTTGGAATTATTTGTGGCATTTCCTAATTGTTTGAGATTTTTCTCCCCTGTTCGGTCTTATGTTGACTTTTTGTGACACATGTTCCCATTTCATTTGTGAAATTCTCATACTTTATTGGATGGACATGAAATTTGATATGTGATTATTAGACATCTTAAGATTTGCCATGGTTTTGATCCCATTCATTTCTCATATGCTATCACTGATTTATGATTTTTTCAAGTTGATGCATGTTTGGTTGACTTCTTGGAGCATGCTTAAAATTGCCTTGCCTTTCTGATTTTCATTGACCACCTTCTACTTGTCCAAATGAGTTGAAATTTGACATGCTTACCATGCTATGGATTATGTTTGACCATGATTTATTTGATGATTTTTGGAATTGTTTATGATTGGTTTTGAGTTGAGTCTTGCTGTTGACTTCTATGAGCTTCCATATGCCATGCTTTGACTTCTTTTGCTTATAGAATGATGATGAGGAATGATATGATTGTGGAACCAACTGAGTTCGTTTCTTGATTGTTTGAACTTGATTTTGGATGCTTGCCACTTGCTGTTTTGACTTTCTCATCCCCTTTTGACCCTAGGCTTGGCCTAGTGGTCATGTTACTCATGTTTGAGCTCATTTTTTCAGGTTAAGAAGCAATTGCCTTAGGGAGATCAATACAAATTGATTGAGCCTGATTGAATATCATTGATTAACTTGTTTGTTTTGTAGGGTGCTTGACTCACATGCTTGAGCCTTGTGCATTACACATTTAACTGCTTGTGTTGACTGTTGATATCTGTCCCATTTTGATTTAACTTTGACTTGTATACTAACTGTGCTTGACTGATTTCAGGTACTTTAGTTGATTTTAGTTCCTTGTGAACTTTGCTTTGCTTTGCTTAAGAGCAATTTGCATTGAGGTATAATTTCTTCACTTCATGTAGTCTGGAAGACCTGGTCTGTTACTTGGCCAGGCAACTGTCTGAAGTCCTCCTTAAGAGGCAATGTTTGTGACTGTTTACATTTGTCCTTGTATAGAGTCAAAGACCTCCTAAGTGAAGAGGCAATTGGCAGAACCCAAGGGATATGCAATCTATCCCCTGCTATTCTGTGTGTCATCTGCTTTGCTCACACCACTGTGTTGATGTATTGCAGATACAAACCCAAGATCTTGTACAATTGTACAATTGAGTCAGTTTCAAATGTGTAGAAGAGTTCCCATTTTCTGAACCCACACATTCTTGTCTTAAGCTCTCCCAGGCCAGGGATAAGAGCTGTGAAGTCTTATCTTCACTCACCTTTCATCTGCTTCACCTTAGCCCCTCAATGGCAAGGTTAAGAGCTAACATTACCCAGTTCCAGTGGTTTGTTTGTTGAGGTTGATATGACCCCTCGACTAAAACCTAGCCTTGATGTTTGAGCCCCTTGTTGGTGTGTTTATTTCATGCTGTATGTGCTTGTGTGGTGTGATTGTATCCCCTAGGTTTGTTAGACTCCGTGTAGTCTCGTTTGCATGTCAATTAAGGTAGCACGGTTCCTTCGTATAGGACTTCCTTTCTTGCTTGAGCTTTCCTAAAACACAAACAAACATTATTCCCTCTTAAGAATACGTTAACTCCTTCTACTACAGGTGAGTAAGTCTCCAAAGGTCGAGCATCAGGTAGATTGCGTAGTGACGTTGTCCACTTAAAAAACACAAACCAACGGGAATAGTTTAGCCGAACTACGGCAACTTTGATTCTCAGGTCCAGATGAGATACGTAGGCACGAGATGCGATGTCTTGTCGAGTTTGACTAATAACTAACACTAATTCTCTTCTCTCGCCCTCGTTGCGATTGAGACCTCCCCTTTCTCTTGCCCTAGTTGCAATTGAGACCCTTCTTCTTCCTGTGCAAGTTAGGTTAGGTGTGGCTTGCTTCCTGTGCAAGTCATGTTTAGGATAGGCTTGCTTCCTGTGCAAGTTAGCTAGAAACCTTAACTTAGGGACGACTTTGCATGACAACATCTAGGCTCGAGTCGTAGTCTCCCTAGTGTTGTGTCTCCCTCTGTTATCTGGTTAGGCTAGTCCTTTTTCCCTGCGTAGGGGAACTACGTCGCCCTGATCCTCATACCAGATGAGGTACGTAGGCAGGAGATGAGCTGATCTCTCCGGGCGCCCTTTTTCGTTTTCAACCCTTTGTGTCTTAACCACCCTTGCGTGTGTTTTGGTTCAGATGCTGATGTAAGTCCAGTGATTGGCATTCGGGCTCCATGTTCGCCCTTTTTGTTTTGTTTGTGTGAGGTTGTTTCTCCTTTTCTGGTTGGAGTCCGACGTAAGTCCATCGATTGGCAGTTGGTTTCCTGTGTGTGTTTGTTGGTTCGGATGCTGATGTAAGTCCAGTGATTGGTATTCAGGCTCCACGTTTGCCTTTGCCTGTGTTTGTTTGCGTGCGTGTCAGCCGAGCTACGAATGCTCTGATTCTCCTTCGTCCAAGGAGATACGTATGCATAGGATGCGATATCCTAGCGAGCATGTTCCGTTTCCCCAGTCCGAACTACTTCGACTCTGATGTCTATGCCTGATAGACTAAGTAGGCCCAGGATGCGATATCCTACCGAGTCAGTTTCAGTCTTGTCTGTTTTCTTGTGTCTCTTTCAGCCAGTGTGTGTGTGTGAGCAGTGTTTTAGCAACCATTTTTCTTCCTATTGTACGTGGATCCCGTCGAGTACGACGGATGCGTAGGGGTGCTAATACCTTCCCTTCGCATAACCGACTCCCGATCCCATTCTCTTTGGTCGCGAGACTACGTCTTTTCCAGGTTTACTCCGAGCGTTTCCTTTCCCTCTTTTGGGATAAATAACGCACGGTGGCGGCTCTGTTGTTCTTGTTTTCCCGCCGGTTTTTCGCGCAATGCGACAGAGTCTAAGGACAAAGATGCACTTATTGAGCTACTTGAAGACCGAGTGACGAAGAGACAGAGAGAGTCTGAGGTTTCATCTTCTAGCATGCCTCAACCTTTCATTGCTTGGATTAAGATTGTTGATTAGCTTGTCCTCGAGAAGACTCAGATGAAGGCTTCTTTTGAGACCGAGATCCGACGCATTCGAAGGAAGTATGCACCTACGGCCAGATCTTCAGACATTGTTGTGAGGGATCCTTAGGATGACTAGTCTCCTTTTCTCTTGTATTTTTCATTTGGTTTCTGAAATTATACTCTATGTAATCCTTCCAATTATATAAATAAAAGAAATTTTTATGGTCATATCAAATTGTTGCAATTATTGTTAAATGTATATATATATATATATATATATATATATATATATATATATATATATATATATATATATATATATATATATATATATATATATATATATATATATATATATATATATATATATATATTTGCAAATAATATAGTAAGTTCCTTGAAAATAAAAACAATCAAGCATTGCATTTCATGCATCATTTGCATAAGCAGGTTTCTCTTTCACCAGATGTCTCATTGGTGTTTCTTCTGTGCTTCAGCCAAGCTGACTCATCGGTATAATACTCACGCTATCACTTAAGAATTATGGAACATCTCGAGCAAGAGAATAGAGATTTGAAAGAGGAGATCGCTCGCCTGACTACCATGATGGAGTCAGTTCTAGCAGCACAAAGCCAGTCTTCTCCAACACCTGCAACTCCTCCTCCTCAGAGGACTGTTATTTCAGAGGTAGCTACCTCTACTATTCCTGCAACTGTCGCTCATTTCGCGCCTGCCATGCCTGCCGAATTCCCGTGGGGAATGCCTCCGAACTTCGTGCCTAAAGGCTTTGCTCCTACATTTGCTTCTATGCCGGTATCTATCCAGGTCATGTCTGTGCCACCATCTGTTGTGCGTACCTTGCCTCGTGTGGAAGACACCATTTATCATTCCAAGCCGTCTGAGGGCCCGGATGTATATGAGAAAATGGATGAAATGAAAGATCAATTTCTTGAGTTGCGCAAGGAATTGAAGACTTTGAGAGGTAAGGACCTGTTTGGAAAGAGTGTTGCTGAATTGTGTGTGGTGCCGAATGTGAAGATTCTAGTGAAGTTCAAAGTGCCTGAGTTTGAAAAGTACAAAGGGAACACATGTCCGCTCAGTCATTTGGTGATGTATGCCCATAAAATGTCTACCCAAACAGATAAGGATCAGTTGTTGATCCACTACTTTCAAGACAATCTGATTGGTGTTGCGCTAAGATGGTATATGGGGTCGGATAGTGTGAGCATCCGCACTTTCAACGATTTGGGTGAAGCATTTGTAAAGCAGTATAAGTACAACGTTGATATGGCTTCCGACCGAGATCAGTTAAGATCACTGTCTCAGAAGGAAAAGGAAACGTTTAAGGAGTATGCGCAAAGGTGGAGAGAACTCGCTGCTCAGATCAACCCTCCTTTAGAGGAAAAGGAGATGACCAAGATTTTCCTGAAGACCCTTAGCTAATTTTACTATGAGCAGATGATCGCCAGTGTCCCCAGTGACTTTACTGAAATGGTAAATATGGGGATGAGGCTAGAAGAAGGTGTCAGAGAATGATGGTTGTCTAAGAAGGAAGTATCATCCAGCAAGAGATACAATAGTAGTTTTGGTAAGAAGAAGGACAGTGAAACCAATGCAATTTCCAGTGGGAGGCAGAGAAGGCCTCAGATAAGAAGAAGTCAACCATCCCATCAACATCATCATCAAGTATCTTTAGTAATTCCTGTGTTTTCAGTAAATCAGTCAACACCAGTTCAACAACAACAACGTCAATAACAACAACCACAACAACAAACAAACACCTACAACAACAACAATACCAACAATCATCAACAACATAATTTTGAAAGGAAAAAGGTCTCTTTCGACCCGATTCCAATGACGTATGTAGAGCTTTACCCATCATTGGTTCTCAAGAACCTACTCCAACCAAGAAATCCTCCGCAAATACCTGAACCACTTCCTTGATGGTACAAACCAGACCTCCACTGTGTTTTTCATCAAGGAGCACCCGGACATGAAATTGAGAACTGTTATCCACTCAAATATGAAGTCCAAAAGCTAGTGAAAAGTGGAATGATGTCCTTTGAGGGCCGTGCACCCAACGTGAAAGCTAACCCACTGCCCGCTCATGGAAATTCATTTGTCAATATGGTGGAAGGCTGCCCTAGGGAGTTCAAAGTGTTCGACATCCGTTTCATTCGAAGGTCCTTGGTGACGATGCATAAGGACATTTTCTTGGTGAGCGATTGTGAGCATGACCATGATGGCTGTGCTATCTGCAGTGTTAATCCAAGAGGTTGTGAGATTATGAAAAGAGACATCCAGCGGTTTATGGATGAGGGTATGATTCAGATTGTTCAATCCCGACACATAGATGAGGATGTCAATCTAATTGTTCCCGTGTTTAAGAATCCCGAGAGAGTGGTGATTCAAAATAATAGTAGCAACAACAACAATATCAGCCAAAGATCGGTATCGTCGTTGGTTATACGGTTGGCGGGTCCAGTCCCGTACGCATCCGATAAGGCTGTTCCTTATCAGTATAATGAAACTATGGTGAAGGATGGTCAAGAGGTTCCATTATCTACGACCAATTCTGTCGCGAGCATTACTGATGTTACCAAGGTGACCCGCAGTGGACGAGTATTTGGGCCGGTGTTCCCAAAAGATATGGAAGATTCAATAGTTGGTAAGAAGGTAGAAATGCCCGCAGTAGATCCGGTTAGTACTTCAAAGCGTCAGTCTGGTGAATCCAGCAGTTTGAAGACTAATGATGATGATGAAGTGCTTAGACTGATAAAGAAAAGTGAGTTCAATATGGTGGAGCAGCTGCTCCAAACCCCCTTAAAGATTTCAGTACTATCTCTGTTAATGAATTCTGAAGCGCACAGAGAAACACTGCAGAGAGTTCTAGAGCAAGCGTTTGTGGAACATGATGTTATGGTGGACCAGTTCGATCATATTGTAGCTAACATCACTTCCTACAACAATCTCAGTTTCTGTGATGAAGAACTCCCTGAGGAGGGTAGGAATCATAACTTGGCTTTGCATATCTCCATGAATTGCAAAGATGACGCTTTGTCCAATGTGCTTGTTGACACCAGATCTTCGTTGAATGTACTTCCAAAGTCAACATTGTCAAAGTTGTCATACCAAGGAGCGCCTATGAGATATAGTGGTGTAATCGTCAAAGCTTTCGACGGTTCGCGCAAGACGGTGATAGGTGAAGTGGACCTTCCGGTGAAGATAGGTCCAAGTGATTTTCAAATTACTTTCCAAGTAATGGATATCCACCCGACCTACAGTTGTCTGTTGGAAAGGCCATGGATCCACGAGGCAGGAGTTGTTACCTCCATGTTATAGCAGAAGCTCAAATTTGTGAAGAATGGCAAGCTTGTCATTGTTGGTGGGGAGAAGGCATGTTGGTTAGCCACATGTCATCTTTCTCTTATGTTGAAGCTGAGGATGAGGTTGGAACTCCATTCCAAGTCTTATCTATTGCTGCTGAAAAGAGAGTTGGGGCACCTATGTCCTCATTAAAAGATGCAAGGAAGATTGTCAAAGAAGGAACTGTTGATCAGTGGGGGCGAGTGGTAGAGGTCGCTGATAACAAGAATAGAGCCGGTCTAGGTTTTCAGCAAGGATTGTCAGCTGTTAGATCAGAGGATATGCAACTCAGCTTCCGTAGCGGAGGGTTCATTCATGGCAATGAACAACACTTAGCCGCTATGCTAGAGGATGATGAAGAGGAAGACTGCACCAATTTTGTGACGCATGGAAAGGCTTGTAACAATTGGACTGCTGTTGATATTCTTGTCATTATGCATCGATCTAAGTAATTGCTTTGATTTGTTTTCAAAAATACTTCTCCTATGCCTAAGGGAGAAGTGAACATTGTTGGGCATTTCCAATTGATCATTAATAAAGTTTAATTTTATTCATCCACATCTATGATGTTTTGTTTTTACTTTTTCCTTTATTCTGAAAATGGTAATTACAAAAAACATAAATAAAACAATATAATTGTCCATCTGCATAATATTTGGTCATAAATTCACCTCTCTAAAATCAAAATATCAAATCATTATGCAGGTTGGTTTCTAACCCCATTGAATACAATGATCCTTCTCCTTCTCCAAATTTTGAATTCCCTGTGTTTGAGGTCGAGGAGGAAAGTGATGAAGAGGTAAGTGATGAATTGTCTCGTCTTCTTGAGCATGAAGGAAACACCATTTAACCATTCGAAGAGCAGATTAAGTTAGTCAACTTGGGTTCCGAGGATGATGTGAAGGAAGTCAAGGTTGGGGCTCGACTGTGCCCAGAGATTAAAAAGGGGTTGATTGATCTTCTCTGAGAGTATTCAGATGTGTTTGCTTGGTACTATCAAGACATGCCTGGTTTGGATTCTGAGATAGTGGAACATAGATTGCCGTTGAAGCCAGAATGCCCGCCAGTCAAGCAGAAATTGAGAAGGACTCATCCTGATATGGAAGTAAAGATCAAAGAAGAAGTGCAGAAGCAGATTGATATGGGTTTCCTTGTGACCACGATTATCTGTAATGGGTGGCCAATAGTGTGCCTGTTCCGAAGAAGGATGGAAAAGTCCGTATGTGCGTTGATTATAGAGATTTGAATAAATCCAGTCCGAAAGATGATTTCCCTCTACTAGACCATGATATGTTGGTAGACAATACTGCTAAATTCAAAGTCTTTTCGTTTATGGGCGGATTTTTCGGATATAATCAGATCAAGATGGAACCCGAAGTATGGAGAAAACCATATTCATTACACCTTAGGGAACATTCTGTTATAGAGTGATGCCTTCGGTTTGAAGAATGCTTGTGCAACTTACCAAAGAGCAATGACTACTCTTTTTCATGATATGATGCATAAAGAGATTGAAGACTATGTTGATGATATGATTGCTAAATCAATTGATGAAGAGGAACATGTTGAGCATTTCTTGAAGCTATTCCAGCGTTTGAGGAAGTATAAACTCCGCTTGAATCCCAATAAGTGTACTTTTGGTGTTCGTTCTGGTAAGTTGTTGGGCTTTATTGTCAGCGAGAAGGGTATTGAAGTTGATCCTGCCAAGGTCAAAGCAATACAAGAAATGCCTGCGCCTAAAACTAAGAAGCAAGTAAGAGGTTTTCTCGGTCGCTTAAATTATATCTCAGGATTCATTTCACACATGAATGCCACATGTGCACCTATATTCAAGTTTCTTCGGAAAGATCAGTCTTGTGAGTGGACCGAGGATTGCCCGAAAGCTTTTGATAATATCAAGGAATATCTACTTGAGCCTCTGATTCTGTCTCCACCTGTTGAAGGAAGACCATTGATCATGTATTTGACTGTGCTTGAAGATAATATGGGTTGTGTTCTTGGTCATCAAGATGAGACTGGAAAGAAAGAATTTGCAATTTACTACCTCAGTAAGAAGTTCACTGATTGTGAGACTCGATATTCTATGCTTGAGAAGACTTGTTGCGCATTGGCTTGGGCTGCTAAGCGTCTGCATCAGTATATGTGGAATCATACCACTTGGTTGATATCCAAAATGGATCCTATTAAGTATATATTTGAGAAACCTGCTTTAACTTGGAGGATTTCCCGTTGGCAGATGTTGTTATCAGAGTATGATATCGAATACCGATCTCAAAAAGCTATTAGGGGTAGTGTCTTGGCTGACCATTTGGCTCACCAACTGATTCAAGATTACCAATTAGTGCAGTATGATTTTCTAGATGAAGAGATCTTGTACTTGAAAATGAAAGATTGTGATGAACCATTGCTTGAAGAAGGGCCAGAGTCTGGTTCCCGTTGGGGCATGGTATTTGATGAAGCTGTTAATCAGTATGGTAATGGCATTGGGGAAGTAATCATTACTCCTTAAGGCACACACTTTCCATTTACAGCTAGATTGACTTTCAAGTGTACAAACAATATGGCAGAATATAAAGCTTGCATTATGAGGCTTGAAGAGGCCATTGATATCAGAATCAAGCATTTAGATGTCTTTGGAGATTCAGCTTTGGTGGTGAATCAGATCAAAGGTGAATGGGAGACGAATCAACCTGGTTTGATACCGTATAGAGATTATGCGAGGAGGATTTCAACTTTCTTTACCAAGGTTGAGTTTCATCATATCCCTCGAGATGAAAATCGGATGGCAGATGCTCTTGCAACATTGGCATCAATGATTGTAGTAAAGTATTGGAATGAAGTTCCCAATTTGACGGTGATGTATCTTGATAGGCCAGCGCATGTGTTTGCAGTTGAAGAGGTCAAAGATGAGAAGCTGTGGTATTACGACATCAAATGTTTCCTCCAAAGTCAAATTTACCTGTCTGGGGCATCTTTGAAAGATAAGAAGACTTTGAGAAGATTAGCCGACAATTTCTACCTGAATGGTGATGTGTTGTATAAGAGAAACTTCGATATGGTTTTGCTTAGATGCGTGGATAGACACGAAGCAGACTTATTAATGACTGAAGTCCATGAAGGTTCCTTTGGTACTCATTCCAATGGACATGCAATGGCAAAGAAGATGTTGTGAGCAGGTTACTATTGGCTGACAATGGAATATGACTGTTGCAAGTTTGTGAAGAAATGCCACAAGTGTCAAATTTATGCGGATAAGATTCATGTTCCTCCGAAACTTTTGAACGTCATTTCCTCCCCGTGGACCTTCTCCATGTGGGGAATTGATATGATCAGCATGATTGAGCCCAAATCTTCGAATGGACATCGTTTCATTTTGGTGGCAATTGATTACTTCACAAAATGGGTTGAAGCGGCATCGTATGCGAATGTAACCAAGCAAGTTGTTGTAAGGTTTATCAAGAATCAGATTATATACCGTTATGGTGTGCCAAGCAAGATCATTACTGATAATGGATCAAACTTGAATAATAATATGGTGGAAGCTCTTTGCAAAGACTTCAAGATTGCACATCATAATTCTTCTCCCTACAGACCCAATATGAATGGGGATGTTGAAGCTGCAAACAAGAACATCAAGAAGATTATTCAGAATATGGTTGTGACATATAAAGATTGGCATGAGATGCTCCCATTTGCTTTGCACGGGTATCGTACATCCATCTGCACTTCAATAGGGGCAACCCCTTTCTCACTTGTTTATGGCATGGAAGCAGTACTCCCCGTAGAGGTTGAGATCCCCTCATTGCATGTACTCATGGAAGCCAAGTTGACTGAGGATGAATGGTGTCAGACCAGATATGACCAGCTGAATTTGATTGAAGAGAAGAGGTTAACTGCCATGTGTCATGGTCAGTTGTATCAACAGAGAATGAAGAAAGCTTTTGATAAGAAGGTCAGACCTCGCGTATTTAGAGAAGGTGACCTTCTGCTTAAGAAGATCCTATCTTTCAAGCAAGATTCTAGGGGCAAATGGACTCCTAATTATGAAGGCCCATATGTTGTCAAGAGAGCCTTTTCAAGCGGTGCTTTGATTCTTACAACTATGGATGGTGAAGAGTTCACTCGTCCTGTGAACGCAGATGCAGTCAAGAAATATTTCGCCTAAAAAGAAAAGAACAACTCGCTAAGTTGAAAACCCAAAAGGGTGGTTTAGGCAAAAATGAGCATCTCGGTGGATTGAAAACCTGAAAGGGCGATCCAGGAAAAAGTTAGAGACATAAAGTAGAAAAGAATTATCCCGATAAATTGAGTACCCCATCTTGGGGAAATTTATGCAAAAATTAGGGATTATGGCAAGTAACTGCATCCTACTGATCTTCAGATTTGAAGACTTTGTTCAGCACAACGGTCGACGGTGATCCATTATCCCTAGTAGCGGCCAAGAGCACAGTGGACATCAAGAGTTGATGGAAGGATTAGTGGTCATTTGTATTCAATGTAACTCTTTTCCATGAAAATTACCATTTTCAACTTTGTAAAGATCTATGGAGTCTTGTCATTTACAGACTACCATTCTATTAAATAAATTTGAGCTTTTACCCAATTGTTTCTACTCTTATTTATTTCAGCCAAATAGTTTTAAATTTTATTATGATCATTTTTGAAAATTAAAGTTTTAATCAAAACACGTTTTCTTAAACATATAAAAGCAGTAATTTTAAATAATCAATTTCATTTATAAGGAATATCAATAGTGGTTTGAAAGCAATAAGCCCTAAGTGTGGAGCAGTATTGGTTCTCCCCAAGCAGTAGGCGCATTTTCTCTTTCATCCCCGACAACATTGTTCAATAACTCGATGTTTGTTGATTTCTCCAAACGGTTATTGCTCGCTATTCCCCAGTAAAGTAGTCAGTCGAGTTGGTTGATTAATCTCCTGCAGAGTATTTGTTCCCCAGCTGAGTGCGGACATTTCGTTACGGCAATTTGCATAATTTCGACAGAACGTTGGTTTCCCCGTCAGCCGCCATCAGATTTGCTCCCATTCGGAGTTTCCTCCTGGTTTCTTAGCAACTATTTGTGTTTATTCTCTGCGTGGTTGTCTCCCATTTGATATGGTGCTGACCTAAAATTCCCTGCAGACTCGATAACGGTTTTCCTCAGTAGATCGCCTTTTTCCCTGGCTAGGTTTGAGCCTTTGGGATGTTGATCTCTCTTTTCTCCAGCGGTTGTTTCCCTCTTTTGTGGATTGAACGAGATTTGTATCGATGATTCAATTCTATGACACCCTTGTATCCTTTGTGATCGTTTTGTCAGCATACTCATCATATATACATATACATATACATATACACTCATATAATTTCATGATTGCATCATAACACTTGTTGACTCATTCTTGCGATTCTTATTCTCTGTTATGGTGGTACTTTACCCCCATACGGGTTTGGTGAGTTTGTACTCTTTTCAAATATAGAGTGTCAGCCCCTTAAGCAGAAAGACTTTAACCTTTCTCCTTTCCCCACTGAGTTATTTCCTCGTGGATGATTATTATTTCAGTTTCCTCCCTGTAAGACCCCAATTTTGGGCCCTAAGATCCCTCATGGCCCATATCATTCATATCATAACCTCAAGGATCATTGCATGCCTTTGCTTCCCTCCTAGTGGGTTGATTTGCCTTGTGGGTTTGTTTCTTGATCACCAAGCATACTCTGCATTTGTATATCTTTGCTTTCATATGTTTATCATTCAAAAAGTACAAAAATATTGTCAGTCTAACCTTGTTGCTTGCAGTTGAAGCAATCATCAGCAATTAGGTCAAAATCAGTCAAAGTCAGTCAAAGCAATGGATGGTGGCCATTCTTGCAGAATTTGGGCACCATGATCATTAATCAAAGGTTCATACATCTTGAGACATCATTTGAAGTCAAGTTCTCAAGGAATTAGGGTTTGGAATTCATCAGAAGAGGTCCAATCAGTCCAAAACCCTAGAAGAGTCAAACTTGGTCAACTGAGGATTTAATCAATGATTTGATGGATAGAATTGATCTGAAGGAGTTCATTCATGCTTGTATAAGTCTCATATATCATGTTCAACCTCATCATGGAAGAAAATCAAGTGAAATCAGAAATTTTCCAGAAATAGAAAGTGGACCTGTAATTTCAACTGCCAAAAATGGAAACTTCTTGATCTTAAACTTACATCATGATACAAGCTTCAAATGAATTTTTGCCCAACATGAAAGTTGAAGATCTTGTCTTCCCATTTTCAAAAAGTCCAAGAACATCAAAATCCTATGTGTGGTTGTCAAGATATGATCAAATCATTTTCACCAAATTTTGAACTTCAACAAGCCATATCTCTCAAACCATAAGGCCAAATTTGGTGGGGTTTTTTCCTACACATCACATTTTTCATCCTCTTTCCAAAAATATAAATTTCATGACCTAAAACCTCACCATTCAAAATGGCATTTTTGGACCTTTTGCATTTAAATTCAAAGTTTGACCAAACTTTGACTTTTTGAGTTTTTGACTTTTTCTCATTTTTACCAATTGGAAAATGTTCCATATATTATTTGTGACTTGTTCCAATTCTTAAACCATGCTCATTTCACCCTTATGCCACAATTATAGACCAAAATACAAAAATTGGCAATTGGCTTCACAAAAGCAAATATAGTACAGCATTTTCTGTACAACCACAAGCAGCATTTTGTTTGGTCTGCTAGCAGCCTTTCCAGCCCATTTGTGCAGACCAACACACCCACCATTTTCACTTGTTCCATGATTAGCAAATTGGCAAATTGGTTTCACTTGACTAATCCAACTTAGCATTCTCATTAGCTTGGCTAAACAGCAATATAAAGGCTCATTTCCTGCTGATTCACAACCCTAGTTTCTCAGCCTACCACACAAAAAAACAGATATTCTCTCTTCTTGCATTTTGGCCAAATTGGTTTTCTGCACAAAACACTGAAAACCCTAGAATCCCCTTCATTGTTTCTCCACAAAAACACTTTGGTGAGCTTCTTTGAACCATAAAATTTCATCTGTCCAGCCTTCATCATTTTCTGTTTTCCAAGGAACCAACCATGGCAGTTTAGAGTTTTGAAGAAGTCCAAGCAAGTGTGAGTTGAAACGAGTTTATCATCCATCATTTAGAGCCAAGGTCTTCACCTGTTTCAAGCTATCACACACCAAGGGCCACTGTTTCACATTTTTCTTCAAGAACAAGTAAGTGAATCGACTTCCATTATATGCAATGCTATGATATGTTCATGAAAGATCATCTTATGCTGATTCTAAGGAAATAAAGTTTGCTTGAAATGGTTTTCTCTTGATGGAGAAATCTGCTTTTCTTTTTCTTGTTATAAATGAACCTCTGCTCGATTTGCTTGGCTGGAAAGGATTTACTGAAATTGGATGATGTATGTTTGTTATGTGATGTATGTTGATGCTATTGATATGCATATGGTTGATTTCTGGGTATATTTGTTCATGCTGGTTTTTACATGATGATGTTGTTTACTGTTGTTCAAAACCCCAAACCATGCCAAGAAATCCTCATGAAATGTGTTGTGTGTTGTTGATGTTATGATGTTACATGAGTACATGTGCCTTGCCATTTTGTGTCTTGCTCAAAACCTAGCCGATGATGCTTACTGTTATGTTGCAACTGTAATTTTGTCCAGGAAATTCCACTTGTTGTGTTTGGCTTGTTGATATTTTGATTGTTGCATAATGATGTTCCATTAGCCATACTGTTTATGTGCTTTTGTTTGCAAAAACCTAGCTCTGTCCAGGTTTCCATGATTTATGTTTTTGTATTGGTTGGCTGAGATTGCATGTTGAATTTCTTGCTATGCGGTTGTGTTGGTTTGGTTGAATCATGTTTTGTCTGCTGTGATGATGAGCAATGACCCTGCTGTTTTAACCCTGTCCATGAACCTTAGAATTTGCCCAGGATTTTGCTTTGAATGTGTAGGGTTTGCTGCTGTCTATTTGTTTTCAAATGCTGTATGAGAACTATGTGGTATACAAGTTGACTGCTTGCTAAATCCATGCTGTTGTATGCTGTCATGTACTGTTGTTGTTTGGTTTGTTATTTGAATGATGCTGATGAACACATGCTGTAATACATACCCTGCTGCTATTTTGCAAAACTACCCTGTCCAGGATTTTCCCATGTCTATGTGTGGTATGCTGACTGATTACTTGTTGCTACACATTGCCAAATGTCCATGCTGCTATATGCTTTTGTTTTTTTGATGAACATTGTTGAATGATGGAGCTTGTCATGCCGTTTTGAATCTCATGAACATGTTCAGAAAAAACCAATGTGACTGTGTTGTATGCTTGTTAAATGCTTGCTAGAACATTGCCAAAACCCTAAATGTTGCATGAAGCATTTCTATACCCTGCTGTTATTTGCTTTGTTGGTCAAATCTTGATGATGCTTAATATGTACTGTTGCTGTTCATACCAAACCTTCCTTGGCCGGAATTATCATGTCTATGAGTGTTTGCTGTTGATTGAAGCTGCTAGATGATGATATGTCATGGCCATGATTTTTGTTAAAATGCTGTTGTTTCTAAAAACACTTGTCCTGTCCAGAATTTTGCCTGAATGTTGTATGGGTGTGTTGCTATTTAGATGTTCATCATTGCCATGTTTGTTTGTATGCTATGTTGAGATTTCAATTGCTTTGATTGCTTGAGAATGCCAAGCCATGCTGTTGAAACCAGGTTGCTGTTTGAAATCCCATGAACATGCCTAGAAACACCATATGATTGTGTAGTTTTGCTGTTAGTGTTCATGGCCATATGCTGAATTTGTTTTGTTCATGTCCATGAATGATGTTGTTTGAAAATGAATGCATGATATTACATGTTGTTGATACCATTGCTTTTGTTTACTTCATTTAGTTACATGATGATGAACTTATGCTGTTGCTTACTGTTGGTTATGTTTGCATGATGATAACATGATGAACACGATTTGCCATGCTTACAATGCTGAAATCTTGCTGCTGCTATGCTTGAATCATGAGCTGTCCAGAAATCCTCAAGCTCATGTTGTTTACTGTTATGTCATAATGAATGTTGCTGCGGCTGTTATGATGATGTGCTGCTGTTAAACCATTTGCCTTTTCCAGATTTTTTTCCCAATGCCATGTTATTGTGTGATGTTGCTTGAAGTTCATTTTTATGATGATGAACTCATACCTTTCCCATATTGTCTTGTTGGTTGCTGTTGTTCTATGCTGCATGAATACCACATTTGTGTTACCATGTTGGTCTGTGTGATTTTGCTTGAGGTTTGTTGGCCATGATAATCAATTGAAGATGAGCATTTTGAGCTGCCCTGCTGTATGTTAAACACTAGGGTTTCTAAAAATCAGAAAATATGAAGTTTCTTTGGTGTTTACTGTTCCATTGGCCTTTGGCCAATGAGAACATTTCGTTTCCATGCATCAAAACGCAGTAGTTTAAGTTAATGAGCTCAGAATTACAGCTATGCCACTCGTTGACTCCTTAGTTGACCAGCATTGCCATGCATTTTGTTCATTTTTGCTCCAATTGTTACACAAACTTCCACAATTATTTGCTCTTTCATTTCAACTCCAAAAATTATGATTTTTTTTGCATGTTGATCACAAAGATGTCTATTATTTAATGGTGAATTTTAATTAATTTTCCATTGGCTGGTTTTTTAATTGATAATTATTTTCTTGACATGTATGCCAAATTGATACATTGTGCCAAATCAATTGTGAAATACTCATGTTACATCCATTGCCTTTGAAATTTTTTGTGGTGAAACTAGACACATTGATCTTCATTTCCATATAAGGTTTGTGCATTTATCATTTGTGGATTGATAGTTATGATTTTTTGAAGTTGTGTGTTGTATTTGGTGTCATACCATGATCATGCATTTTCACAATTTTTGTTCACACACTTCCCTACATCCAAATGACTCCAAATTTTGTGAATGATCCCTTGCATGTCTAGTTCATGTATGAATTTTCTTGGAATTAATCTTGCTGTTTTCCATTTAATTGAGAATTTTCTTCCATACTTGGTCATTTGTTGACTTTTTGTGCTATGTCTTGCCAAATCTTTTGTGAAATTCTCAAATCTTATTGTATGTCCATGAAATTTCATAGGTGATAACTAGACATCTCAAGCTTTGCATTGATGTTAATCTCATTCATTTATCTTCTGTTTTCAAATTGATATGATTTTTTGAAGTTGACCCATGCTTGTTGACTTTCACCATGTTTACTTGAATTTGATTTGACTTCATGATTTTACTTGATTGCTTTCCTCTCATCCAAATGCATTGAAATTTGACATGCTTGCTATGTTAGATGTTAGGATTGAGTGTGATTTATTTCATGATTTTTGAGATTGTTTGAGTTGACTTTTGAATGAAGTCTTTACTGTTGACTTTTGTATGCTTCTTTTGCCATGCTTTGCATCCTTTTGCATATGAAATGACCTTGATGCATGATGTAAGTTTGAATCCAATTGTGTTTGCTTCCTACATGATTGATTTTGACTTTGATTGAACATTGCTTGCTGCCTTGATTTTTTCTTTCACCTTTGACCCTAGGCTAGTCCTAGTGGTCTTGTAAGCTTACAATTGAGCTGTTTGTTTCAGGTTGAGCACCAATGCCCCAAAGACCTTTCAATTTTGATTGAGTTGTTTTGTTTATCATGTGCTAACATTTTGTTTTGTAGGTGACTCATATGCTTGAGTCTTTGTGCCTTGCACAATTGGTCCCTCTGTGTGACCATTGGTTCATTTTCTTTTGCTTTTGATTGTTGACTTGTTTACTAATGAGTTTGACTTTTTCAGGTACTTTAGTTGCCTAAGTTCTTTGAACTTGATTGCTTGCTTTGCTTTTTAGCATTTGCTTTGAGGTATAATTACTTCTTCTTCATGTAGTCTGGAGACCCGGTCTGTTATTTGACCGGGCAAACTGTCTGAAGTCCTCCTTAAGAGGCAATGCCTGTGTTTGTTTATATTTGTCCCAAGCAGGAAAAGTCCTTCAAGTAAGGCAATTGGTGGAAGGTAGGGATAAGCAATCTATCCCCCACTATTCAGTGTGTCCTCTCTTTGCTCCCAGTACCTGGTTGAAGCAATGAGATAAATACCCAAGATCTAATCGAGTCAATAATGTGGAGAGAGTTCCTACTTTCTGAACTCCCACACTTTCTTTGATGCTCTCTCTGATATGAGATTGAAGCAATGAGACACACCCCTCATCTCCTTTTCATCTGCTTCACCTGAGCCCCTCAATGGCCAGGTTAAGAGCGACCTTCACCCATTACAGTGGACTTTCAAAGTCAAACCCTCTTGTGTGAGCCCCATTGTTTGGCTATAGAGTGTGCTGTCTGATATTCATTGATTGATTGATTGCTTCATATGCACTTGTTTGCTTGTATGCTATGCATTTGTCATCATCATCAATTGCCATTAGTGCATGCTCATCTCATTTGCTGTTGTGTGCTATCATTGTTTGTTTACCCATTGAGGACAATTGTAAGTCCATTGCTTTGGCATTTGCTCCTGTGATGTGGAAGGATAGAGTGTAAGACCTCATTGGTCACTCATATCTTCTGTTTATCTGTTTGTATGTGAGGATACAGTTATAAGTCCCTGTAAGTTGGCATCTGTAGTCCTGTGATCATAATTTGATCTGTTTGATTTGTACGTGAGGTTGCAGTTATAAGTCCCTGTAAGTTGGCATCTGCTTTCCTGTGATCATAGTTTGTTTATCTGTTTGTGTGAGAGGTTGCAATTATAAGTCCCTGTAAGTTGGCATTTGCATTCCTATGATCATATTGTTTCTTTTGTTTTTGTATGTGAGGATCCATTGTAAGCCCCTGTGATGTGGCATTGGATTTCCTGTGAGCATACTGTGGAGTTAACCTAAGTCCAGATAAATTGGCAGTTGACTTCCATATTTCATCTTTGTTCTTTTCTTTTGAGGAGATCGGTGTAAGTCCATTGAGTGGCATCTGATATCCTGTTCTGTTTTAGGAGACTGGTGTAAATCCATCTATTGGTATCCGGTATCCGCTTTTATTTCTTTGCCTGTGGAGATCGGTGTAAGTCCATTGAGTGGCTTCTGATATCCCATTTTGTTTTAGGAGATTGGTATAAGACCATTGATTGGCATCCGATATCCGTCTTTCTTTGCTTGTTTATTATTATTAATTGCTATTCCAAAGGACACACTTGAATCATCTGCTATATGATTTCAAGAAGTGAACCTTCTAAGAAGTTTTACTATCCATCCCTCATCCATTCATCATTCATTACGTCTTAGAACCTTTTCACACTATACCTTTTAAATTTTGACATAAGTGTTGTGCAAACATCTTCATGTTTTCTAACTAAAAACCTGGACTCAAGTCCTTGACCTTTTTTCAAACTCCATTTCATAATACTTCTTTGAATTGATCTTAATCATACTTTGACTCCATTTTCATAATCATAATCAGTTAACTTCATCCACTCAATTGTTTTGGCTTTGTCCATTGTTAATGTTTTCATACATGAGCTATAGGTTTGATTTATCTTAGTGGTTGATGTTAATCTCACCTTCTGTCTTTAGTGATTGAATTGTAAGTCTTCCTCGCCTATTATAGGGTTAACCCCTCTCTGGCCAGTTGAAGCTGTTCTCACATGGTGGACGTTGTTGTCTGTATAAGGTTGAGTTTTCTCCCGTGGATAACGTAAGACCTAGGGTTTGTGTTTAAAATTGAACCTAACCCACTTTTGGAAATCTTTTAGCCGAACTACGGCGTTCTGATCCTTACCTTTGATGGAAGGTACGTAGGCAACGGGTTCATCCAATAACCCAATAACCTAATAAAAATGTATATTCTTTTCTCATCATCCCAATCATGTTTGCACAATCTTTATGTCATAACAAATAATAATTTTGCATAACAAGTGTGAAAAGGGCTCCCTAGGAGTACCTAGGACGTAGTGGGTGCCTAACACCTTCCCATTGCGTAATTTACCCCTTACCCAGAATCTCTGATCTTTTTATTAGTTTTCTACGTGTAAAACTTCTTAGGCTTTTGTTCGCTTTTTAGCCAATCCTTTGGATAAATAAAAGTGCGGTGGCGACTCGAAATTGAATGTATCTCTTAGCTTATGATTTAACTGATAGATCATATAGCGACGAATACACCGCTACAGAAAAGTGGCGACTCTGCTGGGGATTAGACATCATCCCTGGTTGTATTGCCTACTTTTCACCCTTGTTGTGCTATATTGTTATTTATTATTTGACATATTTTTGTACAATTTGGGATGACTGTATTGATTGTAATGTGTGAATTGCTTGATATACATTTGCTTGTTTGCTTTGGTGATCTGTGAGATGAGTTCTATACCCGAACTCGAGTGCTCTCTAGGATAGGAGAATGGCATAGTCTTGTCGACTGGTGTGGAGTAGTCCTTAGCCAGTTGACTTGCGAGTCCATTCACTTGGTGGAGGTCATGTTGAACTAATAATGTCACACAAGTTATTTGTGGTTAGGCATTATTCTTTCAATCATGTGCCGCAGAAGCCAAGGACCTTAGTTTACCAAACCCATCTTGGCCTATTTTTAGGACCGTAGTGCGGAGGTCGTTCAGATGTCAGTTCTGATACGATTGTTACGCGATACTACACTCATAAGAGTTTCTCTTGAGAATATTCTTGGAATACGAGTATTCGTTCCTCCGAAAATATTCGAAAGATGGAACGATGATTATGGGAACTTCTGATAGAACATGTCTGGCAGGTTTAAACCCTAGTACACTCCCTTTGGGTGGTTCTTAACCGAGACTCCATGCTCGTGACTCTCAACAAACCCGTGATTCGTGGTTGAGTCGTTCAAGCATTGTTAATATCAATGGATCCCGGATCAGGTGTAAAACCTAAATCCATCAAAGCGGCTGGTTGATATTAAGAATGTCTGAACCGGTTCATGTACCGTTAATATCAATGGAACTTGGGTGTCGATAAGGTGAAAACTTAAATCCACCAAAATGGATGATTGATATTAGGGATACATAGAGCTTTCCCACGACCTTTGTTTGGTGTGCTTTGCTTGATCCTTGAGTGTGTTTGTTGCATTCATGCATTCACGCATTCATCCGCATTCATGTCATCAAAAAGAGAAAATTTTCAAGGAACTTAAAGGGTTGATTTGCAAAATTTTCAGACATGGAAAGACCAAAAAGGCATACAAAGAAGTACAGCTTTAAGCAGCCTGATGTAAAAGAGCTAAGGAATCTGACATCGTATGTATTAGATCCCTTGGGTTTCAAGGCTCGATATGGGAAGCTTCTGCCGTTGCTGACTACTCAGGTGGATGAGGGATTGATGAGCACTCTTGCTCAGTTCTATGATCCGCTCTATCATTGCTTCTTATTTCCGGACTTCCAGTTGTTGCCAACTTTGGAAGAATACTCTCACCTTATTGGGATTCCGATTCTGGATCAAGTGCCGTTCAGTGGCTTAGAGAGTATTCCATCTGCTCGAGAGATTTCCAGCTTGTTGCACATAGATGAAGATCTGATTAGAGCTAATCTGACCATCAAAGGCGGAATTCAGGGTTTTCCTTCCGAGTTCCTCATTGCTCAAGCCACTTTCTATGGGAAGGCCATGAGTGAGGATGCCTTTGAGGCTCTGTTCGTTTTGCTTATCTATGGATTGGTGCTGTTTCCCAACTTTGACAAGTTCGTCGACATGAACGCCATTAGGATCTTTTCAGTTCTTAATCCAGTTCCGACCTTGTTGGGTGATGCATATGTCTCCATGCATCTGAGGAATATGAAGAATGGAGGAGTCATTGTCTGCTGTTTACCCCTGCTGTACAAGTGGTTTATTTCGCACTTGCCGCAGACAGTTGCTTTCAAGGAGAACAAGGGATGTCTACGGTGGTCTCAGAGACTCATGTCTCTCACCAATGATGATATCACCTGGTATGATCGCGTGTATGATACCGTTCAGATCATCAATTCTTGTGGTGAATTCCCCAATGTGCCTCTTCTTGGTACATGTGGTGGGATTACCTACAACCCTACGCTTGCACGTCGTCAGCTTGGGTTCCCCCTAAAGGATAAACCCCATAACATTCTGTTAGAAGGTGTGTTCTTTCAGGAGGGTAAAGATCCCCAAGGCCTGAAAGCCAGATTCGTCCGCGCTTGGCGCAATATTCGCATAAAGAGTAGGAATGAATTGGGTCCAAAGAACTGCATTGCTTTGGAGCCATACACCTCTTGGGTCAGACAGAGGGCTGCTACCTACCTGATGCCATATGATCATCCGAGACCTACACTGTTGGATGTGGCTGGGCCTTCAACCCTCCCTACCCAACGTGTAGAGGAGTTGAGAGAAGAAGACCTTTCGCGTGCCTGGATCCGCGAGAGAGAGGAATTGCTGCAGCAGCTCAAGGAGAAAGATGATATGATTGAATTTCTCGAGCACCGAGTGATCGACGATCCGAACGACACTTGGACTTCTCTGCTTCCTCAGTCTTCCAAATTCTGGAAAAGGAAGTATGATCAACTTGCAAAGGAGAAAGCTGATATGGAGGCTGCCTATGAGAGAGAGATCAAGAAGTTGTACACTTCTCGTCTTCCAGCATCCCGAGCTAATAGGGATCCATAGGATGTCATTTACCTTTTCTCTTTGTAATAAATTAAAAGAATGCTGTACTTCTTTGACCTAATATTTTGAATGAAAATATTTTCCATGAGCAATCAAAATGGTTTAAATATTCAAAATATTGCAAATGTACCCTGAAGGGTTCCTTGAAAATTAAAGCATTTGCACAAGCATTTCATGCATCATTCTTGCATAAACAGGTACCCATCTTTTCTGGTCTTCTGGTTCTAACCCTCTGCTCTTCATTTATTTTGAAGACAAGCTGACTCACCGGTATTATACGCGAGTCAACTCCGCCAGAATTATGGAGCAATTGGAACAAGAGAACCAGAGTTTGAGAGATGAAGTCGCCAGACTTGGCGCTCTGATGGAGCAACTTCTTGCTGCCCAGAATCAGCCCGCTCCCCAACAGCCAGCAACTCCGGTTCAGCGGACCGTTATTTCTGAGATAGCTACTACATCGGTGCCTGTCAGTGCCCAGCAGCCAAATGCCATGCCTCCCGGTTTTCCTTGGGGAATGCCTCCTGGCTTTATGCCTGATCTGCCAGCTCCTACATTTGCTCAAATGCCGGCATCTAGCCCGGTCCCTATTCCTGTGCCTCCTGTCGTGCATACCATGCCTAGGGTAGACGACACCATTTATCATTCTGAAGCTTCTGAAGGCTCAGATGTGCATGAGAAAATGGATGCAATGAACGACCAATTCCTTGAGCTGAGGAAGGAATTGAGAACTCTCCGTGGCAAAGATCTCTTCGGCAAGTCAGCAGCCGAACTTTGTCTAGTTCCCGGTGTGAAAATACCTGTTAAATTCAAAGTCCCAGACTTTGAGAAGTATAAAGGGAACACTTGTCCTTTGGCACACTTAGTCATGTATGCCAGAAAGATGTCTACGCAGACCGACAACGATCAACTCTTGATCCACTATTTCCAAGACAGTTTGTCTGGTGCTGCTCTCCGTTGGTACATGAGCTTGGACAGCGTTAACATCCGCTCTTTCAACGACCTTGGCGAAGCTTTCGTCAAGCAATATAAATACAATGTTGACATGGCGCCTGACAGAGATCAACTCAGGTCTATGTCACAAAAGGACAAAGAGACGTTCAAGGAGTACGCCCAGAGATGGCGTGAGCTGGCAGCTCAGATCACTCCACCATTAGAAGAGAAAGAGATGACCAAGATTTTTCTGAAGACTCTTGGGTCATTTTACTATGAGAGAATGGTGGCCAGCGCTCCCTCTGATTTCACCGAGATGGTGAACATGGGGATGCGTCTTGAAGAAGGTGTCCGCGAAGGACGGTTGTCAAAGGATGATGGTTCTTCCTCTAAGCGGTATGGAGCGTTTAAGAGGAAAGAAGGTGAAGCGCATGCTGTGCAGTCTCAGCCGAAGCATAGAAGACCCTCTGTTCAGAGGAAGCCTGCACATCGTGCCAAACATCAGCATCAGGTGGCCAGTGTGGCACCTGTATTCAAGGATAATGCTCAGCAGTATCAGCATCAGCAGCAATATCCACAACCGCAATATCAACAGCAACAGCAACGTCCACAGCAACAGGCTTACCAGCCTCGTGGAAGTACAACCAACCAAGCAAATGTGAACTATGATAGGAAGAAGGTCAGCTTCGACCCGATTCCGATGACATATACAGAGCTTTATCCCTCCTTGTTGGAGAGGAAGTTGGTTTCACCCAGGGATCCTCCTGCTATTCCTGCAAATCCGCAATGGTGGTACAAACCAGACCAGCATTGTGCCTACCATTCCGGTGCTCCGGGCCACAATGTAGAGAACTGTTTCCCGCTGAAGAATAAGGTTCAAGACCTCATGAGAAGCGGAATTCTGAGTTTTGAAGACTCAAACCCTAATGTTACCAGGAACCCATTGCCTTCGCATGGGAAGTCTGTCAATATGATCCAGGAAGACCTTGGGAAGTACAAGGTGAAGTATGTCAGCCATATCCGACAGTCGTTGGTTTATTTACATAAAATGCTGTGCCAGCACAGCTATTTGGAGCATAACCACGATAAGTGCCGTGTCTGTTCTGTTAATCGCTTGGGTTGTGACCAAGTCCGCCGCGAATTGCAAATGTTGTTGAATGAAGGTACCATTGAGATTCTCCAGAATCGCAATGTGGATGTTGTTGAGCCCGAAGTGAGTGTTATCTCCCCGGTGTTCAAATTGCCTGAGCCCGTTGTTATTCGCTATAATAGCCACAAGCCTAAGGCATCCCCTGCTTTGATCATCAAACCAGCTGGCCCTGTGCCGTATTCATCTGATAAAGCCGTACCGTTCCGGTACAATCATGTGGCTGTCCAGGATGGAGTTGAAGTTCCTCTGTCGTCTACATCTGTAACCACTATTGCTGATGTTAGTGGGTTGACCCGAAGTGGTCGTGTGTTTTCTGCACCTGCTAAAGCTCCTGCTGTTTCTTCTGAATCTGTTGAGCGTCCTGTGGGGACTGCTGTGAATGTTCAGAATCCGGCACTTGCTGTTGCCCAACCCTCCTCGTCTGAACAAAAGACTCCTGTTTCTTCAGATGGCCCGAGTGGCATTGTTGATGAAGAATCTGATGAGATGCTGAGGCTCATCAGAAAGAGTGAGTACAATATTGTAGACCAGCTTCTACACACGCCCTCCAAGATCTCTATCCTTTCTCTATTGCTGAATTCAGAGCCTCATAGGGAATCTCTGCAGAAAGTCTTGGACCTGGCATATGTCGATCACGACGTCACCCTGGAACAATTTGATAGCATTGTTGCAAACATTACCGCTTGCAACACTCTGAGCTTTTGTGACGCTGATCTCCCCGAGGAGGGAAGAGACCACAACATGGCTTTACATATCTCTATGAATTGCAAATCTGATGCAATGTCCAATGTGTTGGTGGACACTGGATCATCTCTGAATGTATTGCCGAAATCCACACTCTCGCGATTGTCATATCAAGGTCCTCCTATGAGGCAGAGTGGGGTTGTTGTAAAAGCTTTTGATGGGTCGCGCAAGACCGTGATTGGGGAAGTGGATCTCCCAATCAAGATTGGACCAAGCGATTTCCAGATCACTTTTCAAGTAATGGATATTCACCCATCATACAGCTGTCTCTTGGGCAGACCATGGATTCACGAGGCTGGCGCCGTGACATCCACCCTACACCAAAAGTTGAAGTTTGTGAAAAACAAGAAATTGGTTGTAGTAGGGGGAGAAAAGGCTCTCCTGGTCAGTAATCTGTCTTCCTTCTCGTACATTGACGCAGGGGATGAAGTTGGAACTCAATTCCAAGCTTTATCTATTGATAAACCAATCGAGAAGAAGTCTCCTTCATTCACTTCCTACCGTGATGCAAAGCTGGCCATTGAATGTGGTGCAGTTGCTGGATTAAGGAAAGTGCTTGAACTTGAAGATAACCGTTCCCGGGCTGGCATTGGCTATGGTTCTGGGGCATGCAACGAGCAAGGTCTGTTCACCAGTGGAGGATTCATCCATGCTGATCAACCTGCAGAAGAGGAAGCTGCTGCTATCATTGAAGAAGAAGATGCAGAAGATCTGAACAATTTCATTATTCCCGGCGGTGTCTGCCACAATTGGGTCGCTGTAGATGTTCCTACAGTTATCCATAGATCAGAGTAATTGTTCATTTTGTTTAAAACCCTTCTCCCATGCCAAAAGGAGAAGTGATGACATTGTTGGCAAAGCATATATACAATGATGTTTTCATTCAATTTTTGCATTGTCAAAACATTTGTTTTTCCTTTGTTTTCACTTTTTGCTTTCCTTTATGAAATCAGTGATCACAAAAAACCATAAAAACAAAATAAAAGCTATAAAAGCAACATTTCTCATCTGCATAATGATTTGCTTGTTTAAATTATGAAATTTTTCTTAACCAAAATCATTATGCAGGTTGATCCTAAAACCCATTGAACATAATGATCCAACGCCATCTCCCAATTTTGAATTCCCTGTATTTGAGGCAGAAGAAGATGACGTTGAAGAGATTCCTGATGAGATCACCCGTCTCCTTGAGCACGAAGAGAAGATCATTCAGCCGCATCTCGAAGACTTGGAAACAGTCAACTTGGGATCTGAAGATTGTGAGCGCCTGGTGAAGATTGGGGCACTTCTTGAAGGGTCTGTTAAGGAAGATTTGATCAGCTTGCTACGAGAATATTCAGATATCTTTGCTTGGTCCTATGAAGACATGCCGGGTTTAGATACAGATATTGTGCAACATTTCCTGCCTTTGAAGCCTGAGTGCGTGCCTGTGAAGCAGAAGCTCAGAAGAACTCATCCAGATATGGCAGTGAAGATCAAAGAGGAAGTTCAGAAGCAAATTGATGCGGGGTTTCTGGTGACTTCGACATATCCTCTATGGGTGGCCAATATTGTGCCTGTTCCTAAGAAGGACGGAAAAGTCCGTATGTGCGTTGATTACAGAGATTTGAATAAAGCTAGCCCAAAAGACGATTTTCCTCTACCACACATTGACATGTTGGTAGACAATACAGCTAAATTCAAAGTCTTTTCCTTTATGGACGGATTTTCCGGATATAATCAAATCAAGATGGCACCAGAGGATATGGAGAAGACAACATTCATCACACCTTGGGGAACATTCTGTTATCGAGTGATGCCCTTCGGTTTGAAGAACGCCGGAGCCACGTATCAACGAGCTATGACTACCTTGTTTCATGACATGATGCACAAGGAGATAGAAGTCTATGTTGATGATATGATTGCTAAGTCCCGAACGGAAGGTGAGCATATTGAGCATTTGTTGAAGCTTTTTCAGCGTTTGAGGAAGTTCCAGCTTCGTCTGAATCCGAACAAATGTACTTTTGGAGTCCGTTCCGGCAAGTTGTTGGGTTTTGTGGTAAGTGAAAGAGGTATTGAGGTTGATCCTGCAAAGGTCAAAGCAATACAAGAGATGCCCGCACCCAAAACTGAGAAGCAAGTCCGAGGTTTTCTTGGCCGCTTGAACTACATTTCCAGATTTATATCCCACATGACTGCCACATGTGCGCCGATATTCAAGCTCCTCCGGAAAGATCAGTCTCATGATTGGACCGAGGATTGCCAGAAAGCTTTCGACAGTATCAAAGATTATCTGTCCGAACCTCCGATTTTGTCTCCGCCTGTGGAAGGAAGACCTCTGATTATGTACTTAACAGTTCTTGAAGACTCGATGGGTTGTGTACTCGGTCAACAAGATGAATCAGGGAAGAAGGAGTTTGCTATCTACTACCTCAGTAAGAAGTTTACTGATTGTGAGTCTCGGTACTCTATGCTTGAGAAGACGTGCTGTGCTTTAGCTTGGGCAGCTAAGCGTTTGCGCCAGTACATGATTAATCATACAACTTGGTTGATATCCAGAATGGATCCAATTAAGTATATCTTCGAGAAGCCTGCTTTAACTGGGAGGATTGCCCGTTGGCAGATGTTGTTATCTGAGTATGATATTGAGTATCGAGCTCAGAAAGCTATCAAAGGTAGTATCTTGGCTGACCATCTAGCGCACCAGCCGATTGAAGATCATCAGTCTGTTCAGTATGACTTCCCGGACGAGGAAATTCTGTATTTGAAGATGAAAGATTGTGATGAGCCTACACTTGATGAAGGTCCAGAACCTGGTTCCAGATGGACGATGGTGTTTGATGGCGCTGTTAATCAATATGGAAATGGAATTGGGGCAGTAATTGTTAATCCCCAGGGATCGCACATTCCGTTTACAGCAAGGCTAACCTTCAAATGCACGAATAACATGGCGGAGTACGAAGCCTGTATTATGGGACTTGAAGAATGCATTGATTTGAGAATCAAATATCTTGATGTCTATGGTGATTCAGCTTTGGTTGTCAATCAGATCAAAGGTGAATGGGAGACAAATCAACCAAGTCTCATTCCATACAGAGATTACGCAAGGAGAATTTCAACGTTCTTTACAGAAGTTGAATTTTATCATATTCCTCGAGAGGATAATCGGATGGCAGATGCTCTTGCTACACTTGCCTCCATGATAGTTGTCAGATGGTGGAATGATGTTCCCAACATTACTGTGATGCGCTTGGATAGACCAGCTCACATATTTGCAATTGAAGACGTGAAAGATGACAAGCCTTGGTACTTTGATATCAAGAATTTCCTCCAGAACCAGGTCTACCCGCCTGGGGCATCTGTGAAAGATAGGAAGACTTTGAGAAGGTTGTCAGGCAGTTTCTACCTCAGTGGTGAAGTGCTGTACAAGAGAAATTTTGATATGGTTTTGCTCAGATGCGTGGATAGACACGAAGCAAACCTGTTGATGACTGAGGTCCATGAGGGTTCATTTGGTACTCATTCCAATGGACATGCCATGGCTAAGAAGATGTTGAGAGCAGGCTACTATTGGCTGACAATGGAGTCTGACTGTTGCAAGTATGTGAAGAAATGTCACAAGTGTCAAATTTATGCGGATAAGATTCATATTCCTCCGACACTCCTGAATGTGATTTCATCACCATGGCCTTTCTCTATGTGGGGAATCGACATGATCGGCATGATTGAGCCGAAAGCGTCCAACGGACATCGTTTTATTCTCGTAGCAATTGATTACTTCACCAAATGGGTTGAAGCCGCGTCGTACGCGAATGTAACCAGACAGGTGGTTGTGAAGTTTATCAAGAATCAGCTGATTTGCCGTTATGGTGTGCCAGAGAGGATCATTACTGATAATGGATCCAATCTGAACAATAAGATGATGGATGAGTTGTGCGCTGAATTTAAGATTGCACACCATAATTCCTCTCCTTACAGACCCAAGATGAATGGGGCTGTTGAAGCTGCTAACAAGAATATCAAGAGAATTATCCAGAAGATGACTGTCACGTACAAAGATTGGCATGAGATGCTGCCATTTGCTTTGCATGGATATCGTACGTCTGTACGCACTTCAACAGGGGCAACCCCTTTCTCTCTTGTTTATGGCATGGAAGCCGTTCTCCCAGTAGAGGTGGAGATCCCATCAATGCGAGTCTTGATGGAAGCCAAGTTGACTGATGCTGAATGGATTCAGAGTCGTTATGACCAGTTGAATCTGATTGAAGAGAAGCGATTAACTGCCATGTGCCATGGTCAGTTGTATCAGCAGAGAATGAAGAAAGCATTCGACAAGAAGGTCAAGCCTCGCGTGTTCCGAGAAGGTGACCTTGTGCTCAAGAAAGTTTTGTCTTTCGCGCCCGATTCCAGGGGCAAGTGGACTCCAAACTACGAGGGTCCATATGTTGTTAAGAGAGCCTTTTCAGGCGGAGCTTTGATGCTTACAACAATGGATGGGGAGGATTTCACTCGTCCTGTGAATTCAGATGCAGTTAAGAGATACTTTGCCTAAAAAAAAAAAAGTATATGCAAATGAAAAAAAAAAAAAAAAAAAAAAAAAAAAAAAAAAAATGAATAAAAAACAGAATAGCTCGCTAAGTTGAAAACCCGAAAGGGCGGCTTAGGCAAAAATGAGCGTCTCGGTGGAGAACCCGCAAGGGTAATTCAGGCAAAAATTAGAGACTTGAAAAAGAATATATTTGCATACCCGCTAGATTGAGTACCTCACTCTGGGGCAATCTAGGCAAAAATTAGGGATTTGGCAAGTAACTGCATCCTGACAAGACTTTCTGGTCCATCAGTCGTCATTTCGTCAGAAGATTCTCGATTCGTCGTCAACTGAAGCTTCGGATACATCGAGATTCAAATTGGTAGAGAAAGGATCATTATGTTCAATGTAGCCCTCTTCCAATATATATCACTGATTTCAAATTTGTACAGATCTATGGAGTCTTGCCATTTGCAGGCTACCATTCCATCAAATAAATTTGAGCTTTTTATCCAATTATTTGCACTCTTATTTGTTTCAAATTCAACAAATGTTTTGCATGTTTTAAATTGATAAAATGTCATTGTTTTAAACAAATCAAATTTTTCAGAATTTTTTTTTGTTCTAAACAAAGTGAACATTCACAAGATTGAAAGGATACTCAAGAATATCTCAGTGCTCTCCCGAGGGTGGCACGATTCCCAACAGGTAAGACATTGGTTCAGATTCCTGGTTTGGTGGTATTTTCTTTCTTCAGATCTTTGTTAAGGTTGTTCCTCAAACAAAGTTGTTGTTGGGGTTGTTCCCCAGTACAATCGCAAGTGTGTTGTTGAAGACTTCGTACTCTCCCGCAGCAGTTTCCCCCAGCATGGGTGTTTTATTGTGAAGTTTTGGCGGTTGATGGTTTGTCATCTTGGTGCCCCGTTACTTTCTCCAGTGGGTTGTAGCCCCAGACTTCATTTGTCTCCTCAGCACAGTCATAAGCATAACTGATTGTCTGATACTCCCCTCAGAGTTGCAAGTAGAGCTGTTATTAATATCCCCACCAGGGTTGCAAGTGGAGTTGTTACCGCTTTTCCCCGTGCAGTGTGCCAGTAGGATTTGTCTGTTTCCTCAGCACGTTTGTTTTCTTTTGAAGACTTGGTAAGTCAGTGGTTTGATACCCGGTACTTTACCTTTTCCCCGGCGAAGTCGTCTGTGGAATTGTTGCTATCTCTCCATCAGAGTTTTTCTCTCCAGCAGAGCAGGATTTATTTTCCTGAGCAGTTTTGATTTGGGTTGACATCCCAGTATTTGCAACCATCTTTTCCTCAGCGTAGTCTGCAGATGTTTGTTGTGGCAGTATTGCCCGTTGATTACTCTTCCAATCCCGATATGGTCGGATGATGGCTTTGGCCTCCAGTGAACGGATTGATTTCCTGACCGTTTGTGATCCCCAGTAGAGTGGCTTATATTGCAGAATCTACTTGTTGTGATCAGTTTGCTGTATATTCTCCCCAAGCGGAGTGGTTCGTTGCAGAATATACTTGTTTGATCTGTCCTCCCTCAGTGGGTTGTTCCCCAAGAGAGTAGCCGACAGTTTTCCCCAATAGAGTTGCTTATGCAGTTAGATTCTATTTGGATGATATCTTTCTCCCTCAGTGGGTTGGACCCCCAGTGGAGTTGCGTGGAGTTGCTTCTACAGCAGTTTGTGTTCGTGCTTATGCACCTTTTGTTTCTCAGTTAACACTGGGATTCCCTGCAGATATCTTTAGGATTTCTCTTGTTCCCCTACAGATTTGTCTTGGTGGCTGTTTCGCCCGTTGTGACTTTCTGTA
Organism: Lathyrus oleraceus; assembly: GCF_024323335.1. Taxonomy (NCBI): domain Eukaryota; kingdom Viridiplantae; phylum Streptophyta; class Magnoliopsida; order Fabales; family Fabaceae; genus Lathyrus; species Lathyrus oleraceus. The sequence goes on along the minus strand of NC_066585.1, from coordinate 363,029,097 downwards.
CCCTGATTGGGTTGTTTCCTGATATCTTTGGTTCTCTGCTTCTTCAGCAGTACCCGCAGATCTTTGCTTTACAGCATGTGGATCTCCGCAGATTGGCTCTCCAGCTGGTTTTTCCCCTGGAAGTATAATACCGGACGTTTTGTTCCTGAACCTGTTTGTGTTAGAATTGTCTGTTTTGTCAGCATTCATCAAACATAAATCACGCATATTCATGCATATTCGTAAACATTCAGATATTCATGTTGCATTTCTCGCCATATATCTTTTGTTTGTCATGTCTCCTGCTATGGTGATATAGATCTCTTTACAGATCTCCCCAAGCAGATGTCGGGTGTTTAAAATCTCTCCATATAGAGTCAACCCCATAAGCAGAAAATGATGTCTTTCCTTCTGCAGTTCCCCACTGAGATATACCCTCGTGGATGACGGTTTCTTCCGTTTCCTCCCAACACATATATTGGGATGGATTTTCCTATTTGAGTTATATCCTCATTAGGACGTGTCTTTATTCAGTCTGTCTCTTCGGATCATTCCCGAATTGGCTATTTGTCAGATGTCTTGTGTTCCCCAGTGGGTTGTTCCCCCAGCGGAATGTTTTTGGGCCTCTACCCAGTAACCGGTAGTTGTAAGTCCTATCTTTCCTGGCTTTCTTGACAGAATTTGTGGTTATACACCTTTTATTCTCCAGCCAGAGTTTTGGTTTTCTACCTACTACCCGGTAGTTGTAAATCCTACTTTCCTGCTCTTCAGCAGTTTGTGGTTTTTTATAAACCCTATTTTGTTTTCCCGTGCGGATTTGTGATTTGTTCTATCCCCACGCGGAGTTGTTGGTCTTCTACCCCGTATTCGGTAGATGTAAACCCTAATTTTGTGGTTATCTTCATTCAATATTTGATGATGATTTTCCTTTGCTTGTATAAGTTGCTCAGATCAGCACTTATATCCTCAGCAAGTTTTTTGTGGATAATTGCCGTATGCTAGCAATTTTATCCCCAGTGGGTCTTTTCACCGTATGCTAGTGATTTGTTCCCCGGATCATTGTTTGTTTATCAATGTATCCCCAGTTAGTCTTCTGTCGATAATTGCCGGATGCTTGCAATTTATCCTCAGCAGTTCGCCTTTCATTCACCCTTTTGTCGGTAATGTCTGTTGCTCCTTTTGATTGGTTATCATTATATACCTAATTTGGTATCCCGATGCCTTTCTTTTCGGTTGATTTATCCTTTGTTAACCCAATAACCGGTTGTGGATAATCTTCCATGCGAGTATATTATTCACGGTCTGCCGGTGATGAATAATATATCTCATGCACTCTTCAGTCGAAGCCTTTTGTGTTTCCCCAGTCGAGTAAGATTCGTTAGTTCCCTTTGTGGAGTCGAATACTCTGGTTGTTGGATAATTGCCGGATGCTTGCAATTTATCCCTTTGAGTTGTCCTTCGTTTACCCGTATGCTTGGTATCGATTGTCTCTCTTTTTGGTTAGTCACCTACTATATACCCAGTAACTGGTATCTCTGGTGTCTTTTCCTTTCGAGTGTATTATTCACGGTCCGCCGGTAATGAATAATATATCTCATGCGCTCTATAGTTGGAATCCTTTGTTGATTTTCCCCAACTGAGCAAGATTCGTATTCTTTGTAGAATCGAATGTCCATCCTTTAACCAGTTTGTGTTTTGGATGATGAGTGTTTTGGAAGTGAAATCCAATTCACATTTTCGGTAGATCACCTATTATATACCCAGTAACCGGTATCTCTGGTGTTTCTTACCATGCGAGTTTATTATCTACGTTCTGACGGTAATAGATAATATATCTCATGCGAGTTTCTTATCCACGTTCTGACGGTAATGGATATTATATCTCATGCACTCTTTGGGTTTGTGTCCCCATTTGAGTAAGATTCGTTTTCCCGTTGTGGATTCGAATGCCCATCCTTTAAGTTGTTTTGCTTTTTCAAGCCCTCCTTTCGGATGATGAGTGTTTTGGAAGTGAAAACCAATTCACGTCTTCGGATTTTATCCTATAAACAACCCAGTAACCGGTTCAGGATAATTTTCCTTTCGAGTATATTATTCACGGTCTGCCGGTAATGAATAATATGTCTCATCTGAGTATTCTATCCACGTTCTGACGGTAATGGATATTATATCTCGTTCGCTCTTGAGTCAATCTTTTGATTGTTTTCCCCTCAGAGTAAGATTCATATTCCTTGTGGAATTGAATGTCCATCCTATAAACAAGCTTGCTTTTCTAGCTCTCTTCAGGATGATGAGTGTTTTGGAAGTGAAATCCAATACACGCTTTGGTCGGTCACCTATTATATACCCAGTAACCGGTATCCTTGGTGTTCCCTCCTTTCTGCTCCCTATTATGACCTCGGTCCCCCTGTGGAGTCAGATTTTCCTGAGTTTGTTACCCATATGCCTGGTAACATCTCATTTTGCTTGTTACTTCCTCAGTGGAATTTCTCGTTTGCTTTTCCTCAGGAGTCAGCTTGTGTCTCTCCAATGGATTTATTTTCCTTTGGAATTCTTTCCCCAGTGTGAGTTCTTCACTCCCCAGTAAGTTCTCTAGTCTGTTTTCTGTTTTTTCTAATCAGATTCGTGTTTTGTTCACGTTATGTCAGTTTTGTTCTTCCCCAGTTTGGAGTCGTGTCTTGTTCACACATTTCTTTTTCTTTTATTATCCCCATAGAGTCTTGTCAGAGTCTCTGTTCCTGGTGAGTGTATTACTCCGACGGATCGTCTTTTCTTCTGTGTGAATCATATTCCCCACAGAATTTGTGTCTTTTGCATACATACATCTGCATCATGAGGTCTCTTAGGGACCAAAATTTGTCTCATTACTGTTATTTAAGCCCATTCTACCGCGTCGAGATGAAGATTTCTAAACTTCACTTCTCCGGCTAGAATGACCTTAAATAGGGGCATCTGTAAGACCCCAATTTTGGGCCCTAAGATCCCTCATGGCCCATATCATTCATATCATAACCTCAAGGATCATTGCATGCCTTTGCTTCCCTCCTAGTGGGTTGATTTGCCTTGTGGGTTTGTTTCTTGATCACCAAGCATACTCTGCATTTGTATATCTTTGCTTTCATATGTTTATCATTCAAAAAGTACAAAAATATTGTCAGTCTAACCTTGTTGCTTGCAGTTGAAGCAATCATCAGCAATTAGGTCAAAATCAGTCAAAGTCAGTCAAAGCAATGGATGGTGGCCATTCTTGCAGAATTTGGGCACCATGATCATTAATCAAAGGTTCATACATCTTGAGACATCATTTGAAGTCAAGTTCTCAAGGAATTAGGGTTTGGAATTCATCAGAAGAGGTCCAATCAGTCCAAAACCCTAGAAGAGTCAAACTTGGTCAACTGAGGATTTAATCAATGATTTGATGGATAGAATTGATCTGAAGGAGTTCATTCATGCTTGTATAAGTCTCATATATCATGTTCAACCTCATCATGGAAGAAAATCAAGTGAAATCAGAAATTTTCCAGAAATAGAAAGTGGACCTGTAATTTCAACTGCCAAAAATGGAAACTTCTTGATCTTAAACTTACATCATGATACAAGCTTCAAATGAATTTTTGCCCAACATGAAAGTTGAAGATCTTGTCTTCCCATTTTCAAAAAGTCCAAGAACATCAAAATCCCATGTGTGGTTGTCAAGATATGATCAAATCATTTTCACCAAATTTTGAACTTCAACAAGCCATATCTCTCAAACCATAAGGCCAAATTTGGTGGGGTTTTTTCCTACACATCACATTTTTCATCCTCTTTCCAAAAATATAAATTTCATGACCTAAAACCTCACCATTCAAAATGGCATTTTTGGACCTTTTGCATTTAAATTCAAAGTTTGACCAAACTTTGACTTTTTGAGTTTTTGACTTTTTCTCATTTTTACCAATTGGAAAATGTTCCATATATTATTTGTGACTTGTTCCAATTCTTAAACCATGCTCATTTCACCCTTATGCCACAATTATAGACCAAAATACAAAAATTGGCAATTGGCTTCACAAAAGCAAATATAGTACAGCATTTTCTGTACAACCACAAGCAGCATTTTGTTTGGTCTGCTAGCAGCCTTTCCAGCCCATTTGTGCAGACCAACACACCCACCATTTTCACTTGTTCCATGATTAGCAAATTGGCAAATTGGTTTCACTTGACTAATCCAACTTAGCATTCTCATTAGCTTGGCTAAACAGCAATATAAAGGCTCATTTCCTGCTGATTCACAACCCTAGTTTCTCAGCCTACCACACAAAAAAACAGATATTCTCTCTTCTTGCATTTTGGCCAAATTGGTTTTCTGCACAAAACACTGAAAACCCTAGAATCCCCTTCATTGTTTCTCCACAAAAACACTTTGGTGAGCTTCTTTGAACCATAAAATTTCATCTGTCCAGCCTTCATCATTTTCTGTTTTCCAAGGAACCAACCATGGCAGTTTAGAGTTTTGAAGAAGTCCAAGCAAGTGTGAGTTGAAACGAGTTTATCATCCATCATTTAGAGCCAAGGTCTTCACCTGTTTCAAGCTATCACACACCAAGGGCCACTGTTTCACATTTTTCTTCAAGAACAAGTAAGTGAATCGACTTCCATTATATGCAATGCTATGATATGTTCATGAAAGATCATCTTATGCTGATTCTAAGGAAATAAAGTTTGCTTGAAATGGTTTTCTCTTGATGGAGAAATCTGCTTTTCTTTTTCTTGTTATAAATGAACCTCTGCTCGATTTGCTTGACTGGAAAGGATTTACTGAAATTGGATGATGTATGTTTGTTATGTGATGTATGTTGATGCTATTGATATGCATATGGTTGATTTCTGGGTATATTTGTTCATGCTGGTTTTTACATGATGATGTTGTTTACTGTTGTTCAAAACCCCAAACCATGCCAAGAAATCCTCATGAAATGTGTTGTGTGTTGTTGATGTTATGATGTTACATGAGTACATGTGCCTTGCCATTTTGTGTCTTGCTCAAAACCTAGCCGATGATGCTTACTGTTATGTTGCAACTGTAATTTTGTCCAGGAAATTCCACTTGTTGTGTTTGGCTTGTTGATATTTTGATTGTTGCATAATGATGTTCCATTAGCCATACTGTTTATGTGCTTTTGTTTGCAAAAACCTAGCTCTGTCCAGGTTTCCATGATTTATGTTTTTGTATTGGTTGGCTGAGATTGCATGTTGAATTTCTTGCTATGCGGTTGTGTTGGTTTGGTTGAATCATGTTTTGTCTGCTGTGATGATGAGCAATGACCCTGCTGTTTTAACCCTGTCCATGAACCTTAGAATTTGCCCAGGATTTTGCTTTGAATGTGTAGGGTTTGCTGCTGTCTATTTGTTTTCAAATGCTGTATGAGAACTATGTGGTATACAAGTTGACTGCTTGCTAAATCCATGCTGTTGTATGCTGTCATGTACTGTTGTTGTTTGGTTTGTTATTTGAATGATGCTGATGAACACATGCTGTAATACATACCCTGCTGCTATTTTGCAAAACTACCCTGTCCAGGATTTTCCCATGTCTATGTGTGGTATGCTGACTGATTACTTGTTGCTACACATTGCCAAATGTCCATGCTGCTATATGCTTTTGTTTTTTTGATGAACATTGTTGAATGATGGAGCTTGTCATGCCGTTTTGAATCTCATGAACATGTTCAGAAAAAACCAATGTGACTGTGTTGTATGCTTGTTAAATGCTTGCTAGAACATTGCCAAAACCCTAAATGTTGCATGAAGCATTTCTATACCCTGCTGTTATTTGCTTTGTTGGTCAAATCTTGATGATGCTTAATATGTACTGTTGCTGTTCATACCAAACCTTCCTTGGCCGGAATTATCATGTCTATGAGTGTTTGCTGTTGATTGAAGCTGCTAGATGATGATATGTCATGGCCATGATTTTTGTTAAAATGCTGTTGTTTCTAAAAACACTTGTCCTGTCCAGAATTTTGCCTGAATGTTGTATGGGTGTGTTGCTGTTTAGATGTTCATCATTGCCATGTTTGTTTGTATGCTATGTTGAGATTTCAATTGCTTTGATTGCTTGAGAATGCCAAGCCATGCTGTTGAAACCAGGTTGCTGTTTGAAATCCCATGAACATGCCTAGAAACACCATATGATTGTGTAGTTTTGCTGTTAGTGTTCATGGCCATATGCTGAATTTGTTTTGTTCATGTCCATGAATGATGTTGTTTGAAAATGAATGCATGATATTACATGTTGTTGATACCATTGCTTTTGTTTACTTCATTTAGTTACATGATGATGAACTTATGCTGTTGCTTACTGTTGGTTATGTTTGCATGATGATAACATGATGAACACGATTTGCCATGCTTACAATGCTGAAATCTTGCTGCTGCTATGCTTGAATCATGAGCTGTCCAGAAATCCTCAAGCTCATGTTGTTTACTGTTATGTCATAATGAATGTTGCTGCGGCTGTTATGATGATGTGCTGCTGTTAAACCATTTGCCTTTTCCAGATTTTTTTCCCAATGCCATGTTATTGTGTGATGTTGCTTGAAGTTCATTTTTATGATGATGAACTCATACCTTTCCCATATTGTCTTGTTGGTTGCTGTTGTTCTATGCTGCATGAATACCACATTTGTGTTACCATGTTGGTCTGTGTGATTTTGCTTGAGGTTTGTTGGCCATGATAATCAATTGAAGATGAGCATTTTGAGCTGCCCTGCTGTATGTTAAACACTAGGGTTTCTAAAAATCAGAAAATATGAAGTTTCTTTGGTGTTTACTGTTCCATTGGCCTTTGGCCAATGAGAACATTTCGTTTCCATGCATCAAAACGCAGTAGTTTAAGTTAATGAGCTCAGAATTACAGCTATGCCACTCGTTGACTCCTTAGTTGACCAGCATTGCCATGCATTTTGTTCATTTTTGCTCCAATTGTTACACAAACTTCCACAATTATTTGCTCTTTCATTTCAACTCCAAAAATTATGATTTTTTTTGCATGTTGATCACAAAGATGTCTATTATTTAATGGTGAATTTTAATTAATTTTCCATTGGCTGGTTTTTTAATTGATAATTATTTTCTTGACATGTATGCCAAATTGATACATTGTGCCAAATCAATTGTGAAATACTCATGTTACATCCATTGCCTTTGAAATTTTTTGTGGTGAAACTAGACACATTGATCTTCATTTCCATATAAGGTTTGTGCATTTATCATTTGTGGATTGATAGTTATGATTTTTTGAAGTTGTGTGTTGTATTTGGTGTCATACCATGATCATGCATTTTCACAATTTTTGTTCACACACTTCCCTACATCCAAATGACTCCAAATTTTGCATGAATGATCCCTTGCATGTCTAGTTCATGTATGAATTTTCTTGGAATTAATCTTGCTGTTTTCCATTTAATTGAGAATTTTCTTCCATACTTGGTCATTTGTTGACTTTTTGTGCTATGTCTTGCCAAATCTTTTGTGAAATTCTCAAATCTTATTGTATGTCCATGAAATTTCATAGGTGATAACTAGACATCTCAAGCTTTGCATTGATGTTAATCTCATTCATTTATCTTCTGTTTTCAAATTGATATGATTTTTTGAAGTTGACCCATGCTTGTTGACTTTCACCATGTTTACTTGAATTTGATTTGACTTCATGATTTTACTTGATTGCTTTCCTCTCATCCAAATGCATTGAAATTTGACATGCTTGCTATGTTAGATGTTAGGATTGAGTGTGATTTATTTCATGATTTTTGAGATTGTTTGAGTTGACTTTTGAATGAAGTCTTTACTGTTGACTTTTGTATGCTTCTTTTGCCATGCTTTGCATCCTTTTGCATATGAAATGACCTTGATGCATGATGTAAGTTTGAATCCAATTGTGTTTGCTTCCTACATGATTGATTTTGACTTTGATTGAACATTGCTTGCTGCCTTGATTTTTTCTTTCACCTTTGACCCTAGGCTAGTCCTAGTGGTCTTGTAAGCTTACAATTGAGCTGTTTGTTTCAGGTTGAGCACCAATGCCCCAAAGACCTTTCAATTTTGATTGAGTTGTTTTGTTTATCATGTGCTAACATTTTGTTTTGTAGGTGACTCATATGCTTGAGTCTTTGTGCCTTGCACAATTGGTCCCTCTGTGTGACCATTGGTTCATTTTCTTTTGCTTTTGATTGTTGACTTGTTTACTAATGAGTTTGACTTTTTCAGGTACTTTAGTTGCCTAAGTTCTTTGAACTTGATTGCTTGCTTTGCTTTTTAGCATTTGCTTTGAGGTATAATTACTTCTTCTTCATGTAGTCTGGAGACCCGGTCTGTTATTTGACCGGGCAAACTGTCTGAAGTCCTCCTTAAGAGGCAATGCCTGTGTTTGTTTATATTTGTCCCAAGCAGGAAAAGTCCTTCAAGTAAGGCAATTGGTGGAAGGTAGGGATAAGCAATCTATCCCCCACTATTCAGTGTGTCCTCTCTTTGCTCCCAGTACCTGGTTGAAGCAATGAGATAAATACCCAAGATCTAATCGAGTCAATAATGTGGAGAGAGTTCCTACTTTCTGAACTCCCACACTTTCTTTGATGCTCTCTCTGATATGAGATTGAAGCAATGAGACACACCCCTCATCTCCTTTTCATCTGCTTCACCTGAGCCCCTCAATGGCCAGGTTAAGAGCGACCTTCACCCATTACAGTGGACTTTCAAAGTCAAACCCTCTTGTGTGAGCCCCATTGTTTGGCTATAGAGTGTGCTGTCTGATATTCATTGATTGATTGATTGCTTCATATGCACTTGTTTGCTTGTATGCTATGCATTTGTCATCATCATCAATTGCCATTAGTGCATGCTCATCTCATTTGCTGTTGTGTGCTATCATTGTTTGTTTACCCATTGAGGACAATTGTAAGTCCATTGCTTTGGCATTTGCTCCTGTGATGTGGAAGGATAGAGTGTAAGACCTCATTGGTCACTCATATCTTCTGTTTATCTGTTTGTATGTGAGGATACAGTTATAAGTCCCTGTAAGTTGGCATCTGTAGTCCTGTGATCATAATTTGATCTGTTTGATTTGTACGTGAGGTTGCAGTTATAAGTCCCTGTAAGTTGGCATCTGCTTTCCTGTGATCATAGTTTGTTTATCTGTTTGTGTGAGAGGTTGCAATTATAAGTCCCTGTAAGTTGGCATTTGCATTCCTATGATCATATTGTTTCTTTTGTTTTTGTATGTGAGGATCCATTGTAAGCCCCTGTGATGTGGCATTGGATTTCCTGTGAGCATACTGTGGAGTTAACCTAAGTCCAGATAAATTGGCAGTTGACTTCCATATTTCATCTTTGTTCTTTTCTTTTGAGGAGATCGGTGTAAGTCCATTGAGTGGCATCTGATATCCTGTTCTGTTTTAGGAGACTGGTGTAAATCCATCTATTGGTATCCGGTATCCGCTTTTATTTCTTTGCCTGTGGAGATCGGTGTAAGTCCATTGAGTGGCTTCTGATATCCCATTTTGTTTTAGGAGATTGGTATAAGACCATTGATTGGCATCCGATATCCGTCTTTCTTTGCTTGTTTATTATTATTAATTGCTATTCCAAAGGACACACTTGAATCATCTGCTATATGATTTCAAGAAGTGAACCTTCTAAGAAGTTTTACTATCCATCCCTCATCCATTCATCATTCATTACGTCTTAGAACCTTTTCACACTATACCTTTTAAATTTTGACATAAGTGTTGTGCAAACATCTTCATGTTTTCTAACTAAAAACCTGGACTCAAGTCCTTGACCTTTTTTCAAACTCCATTTCATAATACTTCTTTGAATTGATCTTAATCATACTTTGACTCCATTTTCATAATCATAATCAGTTAACTTCATCCACTCAATTGTTTTGGCTTTGTCCATTGTTAATGTTTTCATACATGAGCTATAGGTTTGATTTATCTTAGTGGTTGATGTTAATCTCACCTTCTGTCTTTAGTGATTGAATTGTAAGTCTTCCTCGCCTATTATAGGGTTAACCCCTCTCTGGCCAGTTGAAGCTGTTCTCACATGGTGGACGTTGTTGTCTGTATAAGGTTGAGTTTTCTCCCGTGGATAACGTAAGACCTAGGGTTTGTGTTTAAAATTGAACCTAACCCACTTTTGGAAATCTTTTAGCCGAACTACGGCGTTCTGATCCTTACCTTTGATGGAAGGTACGTAGGCAACGGGTTCATCCAATAACCCAATAACCTAATAAAAATGTATATTCTTTTCTCATCATCCCAATCATGTTTGCACAATCTTTATGTCATAACAAATAATAATTTTGCATAACAAGTGTGAAAAGGGCTCCCTAGGAGTACCTAGGACGTAGTGGGTGCCTAACACCTTCCCATTGCGTAATTTACCCCTTACCCAGAATCTCTGATCTTTTTATTAGTTTTCTACGTGTAAAACTTCTTAGGCTTTTGTTCGCTTTTTAGCCAATCCTTTGGATAAATAAAAGTGCGGTGGCGACTCGAAATTGAATGTATCTCTTAGCTTATGATTTAACTGATAGATCATATAGCGACGAATACACCGCTACACTCCCCAATTGATTATCTGGATGGAACCACTCCCTTTGAGCTGTATCCTCATTGGGTGGAGTCTTGACTGACCGTTCCTTTCTAGATCTTACCTAGATAGATGTTTTGGGTCCCCTAAGAGTTTATTACCCAGTAACTGGTAATATTATTCTTAGTTTGTAGTTTGTTACTTCTTGCCCAATACTCGGCAAAAGTACCCATGTTTTCTCTCCAGTGGAGTCCCCAACGAATTCATTTTTTATGTTTCCCCAGGAAGTATATCCTTGATATGTTCATCCTAACTGATGACATATATTTTCTTCCCCCGTTTGAGTTTATCCTTGATATGTTCATCCTAACTGATGTCGGATACTCTCATCTTTGGTATTCTACCCAGTAAAAGGTAGTTGTAATCCCTATTTCGTTCCCTAGAGAATTAATCCTTGATATGTTCATCCTAACCGATGACGGGTTTCCTTCTCTTTGCGGTGTTCTGCCCAGTAGCCGGTAGTTGCAACTCCTGCTTTTCTTCCCCCTTGCAGAGTTTATCCTTGATATGATCACTTTAACTAGTGACATATATTCTCTTCTTCGGTATTCTATCCAGTAACTGATAGATGTAAGTCCTATTTCTCTCCTCCCAGAGTCTATCCTTGATATGTTCATCCTAACCGATGATGGATTTTCTCTTTGATGGTATTCTATCCATCATTCGATAGAGGTAATTCCTACTTTTTGTTTAGTTGGTTTATCCTTGATATGTTCATCCTAACCGATGACGGATATCCTCCTTGGAATCCCCAGGCAAGTCTATCCTTGATATGTTCATCTTAACCGATGACGGATTTTCTTTCCTTTGAGTCTATCCTTGATATGTTCACTTTAACCGGTGACGGATATTCTCATCTTTGGTCTTCTGCCCAGTAACTGGTAGTTGTAAATCCTATTTCTGCAATTTTCCCCAGCAAGGCTATTCTTACCCAATAATCGGTAATGAATACTTCCTCCTGGCAGTTCCCAGCGAGTCATCATTGATATGTTCATCTTAACCGATGACGGGTGTCCTCTCTGTCAAATCTTTATTATCTCCTTACCCAGTAACCGATAATGGATAATAAATTTATGCTCCTCCTGCGTTGAAGTCTATTTCTTCCCCAGTTGAGTTGAGTGCGCATTTCCTCAGTGAAATCGCTTTTCCTGCATGAGTTGAGTACTTCGGTTTTATCCTGATCTACTCGTTTCGCCTGCAAATGTTTTTGTTTCCTCGACTGAGTCCTTCCATTTTTTATGGAATTCCTCTAATCACCCAACAGTTTTAAGTCGTAGCCTGGCCTATGCATAATCTTTTTATCCCCTCAGAGTCTCTGTCTCCCCGATGAGATTTCCTTACGGAATGCATTGTGCTTCTGCGGACTTTCGGTCGCTCTGATTTTCTTTTCCTTTGTGGCAACATTTCCCCACAGAGAATTTGCTTTTACATTCATATCATATGCATCGTGAGGTCTCTTAGGGACCAAAATTTGTTTATATATGTTGTTATTTAAATCCATTCTACTGAGTCGATATGAAGATTTTAACCTTTACCTCCTCAGTTAGAATGTTCTTAAATAGGGGCGGCTGTAAGACCCCAATTTTGACCCTAAGATCCCTCATGCAATCTCATCATATGCATTAGCATTGGGATCATACCTTGGCATCCTCCTTACCGCTTTTTCATTTGGGTTTGTTTTGGGAGAGATCACCAAGCACCATGTGATTATATCATACTTATATATTATCATTTCACTAACCAAAATACCAAAAATATGTCTTTGTATTTGCCTAACTCTTTTGTAGGTAGGGCATGATCGCCATTGATTTATCAAGTTCACATCTAGGGTTTGAGACCCTCATGGCTAAGAGCACAACCAAGGAATGATCCGCAATGTCTCTAAGAATCATATATGAGTCTCAATGATCTCTACATGTTATTTTGATCAAGCATTCTTCAAGAGTTTGGAGTTGGTTTGCCTTGGAAACCCTAGTTTGTCTGGGTATCTTGAGTAACTTCTTCAACAAGCTTCTTCACCAATTGATAAAATTTCTCAAGGGGGACTTCAAAATTCATCATCCTATGCATATATGATCTAGAATGAGCCTAAAAAGTCAAGAGAATTTCCAGTTAGCAAGTTGGTTGATGGGGGTTGGCCAGATGAATTCATCTGATCAAAACTGGGTCTCCCTAGACCCTATCTCCTACAATTTTCATCATATGAAAATAATCCCAAGATCAAAGTTACTCTAAATGATATTCCAAACAACTTTCATGTTGAGATATAGAGCTAAGTTTGCTTGGAAAGTCATTTTCTATGTTGAAACATTATAGGTCATTTTGTCTAAACCCTAATTTGAAAGTCAACTTCCCAAGGCCATAACTTGCTCAATTTTTATGAGATGAAACATTTCCAAGTTAAAAAATCAAATTCAAGATGTATACTTCAACTTTGATGTTTGAAGTAAGAGCTAAATCAACTTTTATGAGCATGTGATATGAGGATACATTATGGGTCATTTTGGACCAATACCATTGAACAAGTGATTTTCCTCAACTTCAAAAATGCATAACTCGCTCATTATAAATCCAAATGATGTCAAATTGGTGAGAATTTTAAAGGTATTTGAAAGAGATACAACTTTGATGAAGGCACTTTTCTCATTTGGAGCTCACATAAAAAGTTTAGCAAGGTGGAACATTGAAGTATATGACTTGACACTTAGAAAAATTTTCAACATGTTGAAATTTCCAAACTTCCATCTCAAAATTCACCATGGTACAAGTACCAAATGGAAATGTGTTAAACATAATAGTTGTTCCTCTTGATCTAAGCTTTCCAAAGAGTTCTAATTCATTCATTTTGGATGAGGTTTGCTAGGGCTGTGCATGGTGTTAACAAGCCTGCATCAATTGGTAAAATCAAAACTCCAAATGATCATTTCACATTGCCTTGCCAATCAAGCTTAATTCAGACCTTATTTCATTTGGTTTTGGACCTTAGTGCATTGCTACATGGGCCTGTACACGCCCATGCAAGCTTAAACATGACACTGCCAAATTTGGAAGAAATTTCAAGTGTGCAAATAACACTTGAATTTTCTATAAATAGAGACCCTCTAAGCTCATTTCAAGGGATCCTTGCGTGCCAGCTTTGCCTCCACTCTTCAAACCCTCACAATTCAAAGGAAAACCTGATAATTTTCACTTGAAAATTGAGTTTGAATCTCACTGTTTGGAGATTCAAAAACTCCAGGATCCAAAGCTTCTTACCATTCCTAATCCACTTCTGCAAGCTATTGGAGCAAGATCAAACAAGAATTGAAGCAAGAAGGATTAAGTTCTACACATCATTGAAGGTATTTTCCAGATTTTTTTCTTCTCTTTGATTCTCACTCAATTCTCATCAATTCTCTTGGATCTTTGGTTATCTAAAGTCCTACAAATATAGGCAAGAAGATTGAGTTTCTTTGAGGTCAAATCGAAGCAACTCAGTTGACACACCTCAAAATTCAACTCCTCATATCTTTCTATATATTTGGAGTTAGTTAAAATTGAGGTCATATTCGTGCTCTACGCCATTTTTTATTTTAGATCATGTCCTCCTTTTTCATTTATGTCATGGTAATGATTGGACCAGTCCGGCTAAGGTCGCCTGAGAAGACGACCAACGCTTTGCTTCGGCAATGAGGTGGCGTGGTCCTGAACCATTGATCCACTTTAAAATGTTTTAATCACAAGCGTTGGTTTGGATGACCAGTTGTGTGGCGCGCTGACTAAGTTCCATCATGGAACGCGCGTTTGTGTCCACTTGATCTGCCACCTCAATTAATGAGTGAGATCAAGTGGTCCACGTTTTTTTGTATTTTATGATTTTTATTTTATTCCTTTGATTTTCATTAATTCATATTAATTTTAATATTGATCCAAAAAATATGAGAGTTTCACCAAAAAAATTTAAATAAAATCCTCTTTCATATTTTGACTTAAAATTATTTTTTGGATCATTATTAATATTTTTCATGATTTAATTGATTTTGTGATAATTTTTAATTATTTAAAAATACTTTGTAGTTTCCAAATTTTCTGAAATTTTTTCTCCAAGGTCCTTTGACCTTGTTTGACCTATGATAAATCTCATGGCCATTTCTTTGGTGTTTTGATGAGGTTTTAGGAAATTGACCAACCATATTTAATTTAATGCATTATTTTTAGTATTTTAAAATTGAATAAATGCCAAATAATTGTGTTGAGCTATTTTGATTGATTTTGTAAGTTTGACTTGTGTTGTTGGGCCTTGGTCAAGGTTGATTTGACTTTGCTAGGTTAAGATCATTGGATTTAGGGGATTGATAAAATGTACATTCCATCTCCCAAAATGAATGAATGATCTTAATTTGGTAAAATTCCTCATTTGTCCAATTTGAGTTTGATCTATCTTCCCTCCCTCTTCATCTCATTCCCCTTCTTTATGCATTCATGTCATGGACCTATGATATCTCTACATCCTAAGGCTAGTTGATTGCAAAATCAACATAAGTAGGGATGAGATTAGGCAACCACTTTTGCATATTCTTTTTTTGTGTGGTATGTTTGATGAGCATAGTCCATTATACTATGTCTCTAACATGCATTAACACCAAAATTCTATTGTCCGACCTCAAATAGTTGTGACTTATACATAAGTTCAATTACGATTGCTTAACATAACGCTAAATTTTGACACAAAAGGCATAACATTCTAGTTAGTGAGATTGTAAGTCTCCCCTCTTTCATGGTATTGTGTGGAAACTTGGCCTTTTTTCCTTCCTTCGGAAGATGTCTTGGTTCAAGGATCCATGCTTGTGATAAGTGGGTTGAGTGTTCTCCAAAGAATGACTTAAAAATAAAAGAAAAAGAAATGCTAACTTCTAACTCATTAACAACTAACATTTAATTTCAAGTCATTTACTTTAATGCAATTTATTTTTTAAGCCTTATTCATTTGCCATTATTCGTACCATTCTAATTGTTTATGTTAATGTCATTTTTACTTTGTCCACTTGGACCATATTTTGTGATATATTTTGTTTGTATATATTGTGTTTGATTGTGTGGTCTTTGACCATTAATGTACACAATAAGAACAAAAACCCTAAAAAAACACCTTGTGTGGACTGTTGGTTTAATCTGAGACTATTGGACTTAGAATTTAGGCAACACTCCCTATGCAAAGGACTTGGCCAATGCCAACTTTCATGTAACCAAGTGCTTGTAATTTGAAACTTCATCTGATACATCATTGAAGATCCATTTGAGTTCATCTGCAACATGATCATCGTGAAGCTGTTATTTTGAACCTGTGACTTATGGCATTATGGAATTCATCTGCTACATGGGAAAAATTTGAAGAAAATCATGGAGTTGCTAAGCTTGGATGTGGCTATCTTTATTTTATGCCTTGCTCTTTAAGTTGATATAGTGTGCATTGTTTGTTGCTTGATTCTAATGTCCAAGGGAATTTGGGTTTCTACATGACACTCTTGTCTGTTGGATTGCAGCCCATTGGTCAGATCTTTTCAACTCTCAACTTTTAAATTTGTGCTTAGGATTAGTCCCTTCATCTCCTCCCCATTTCTTTAATTTCAAAATCTCTCCCTCTTGTTTTTTAAAATCTTCTTTGCTTGTGCTTGTTTTCTAAACTTAGACCATATTGCAAATTAGAAACTTTGGCCTTATGCCATTGCATTTTCCAACTTCTTTTCTCAATCAAATTTGTAAATATACTTAACTATACTTGACTTTAAATTTTTAGAAAGCCAAAAAGAATTAACCCATTCAAACCATTTTTAGGCCTTTGTGCCTTTCAAACTTAAATTTTTGTTAAAAAGTAATACATCCACTTTGAAATTTATACCACGAACTACGAGGTTTTGATCCCTCATTTTTATGTTGGTGCGTAGGCACAAGTCTGAGGGTCTTGTCAAACACAAAAATATAATTAATGAATTCTTTTCTCACCCCCATATTCTATTTGCTTGCAAACACCATTTGTACACAAATACATACGCACACAAAAAAGGGCTCCCTAGGAGTACCTAAGACACTTTGGGTGCTAACACCTTCCCTCTGTGTAACCAACCCCCTTACCTGTAATCTCTGGAATTTTATTAGTTTTGATTTGAAAACTTCTTATTTTTGGGTTTTGTTCGTACTTTTCCCTTTTCCTTTGGAAATAATAAAAGTGCGGTGGCGACTCTATTTATTTGATGTCTTGTTTATCCATAGCTTGATGATCATGAATTTACCTCTACAATCCTCAATAATGACAAAGACAATCTCAGCAAGTTTGACAAGAAGTCCGACAAAGGTATATTTCTTAGTTGCTCCCTTACTAGTAAAGCTTATAGAATTTATAATAAAATAACTTTAACTATAGAAGAATATATGCATGTTTCCTTTGATGAATCTAACCCCTGTAAGGAGGATATAGTTGTTTGTGATGATGATGATGATGATATTTTAGAAGTTCATATGAAAGATGTTACCAAAGTCAACAATGATAATCAATCGGAACACAAAGAGAAACCAATCCAACAAGAGTCAAATAAAAGTGATATTCCTTAAGAATGGAGAACTCATTGTGATCACCCATTTGACAAAGTTATTGGTGATATAAGTCAAGGAGTTACAACAAGACTTAATATCAATGATGCTTGTTGAATATGGCATTTGTTTCTCAAATAGAACCCTTAAAAATTGATGAAGCCTTAGAAGACGACCGATGGATACTTGTCATGCAAGAGGGATTAAATCAATACGAAAGGAATCATGTTTGGAAACTTGTTCCTAGGCCATGTGGTAAACACATCATAGGTACCAAATGTGTGTTTAAGAATAAAATTAACAAAAATGGTTTAATTTTCCGAAATAAAGCAAGGTTGGAGGCTCAAGGTAACAATCAAGAAGAAGGAATCGACTTTGAAGAAACAATCGCTCTGGTTCAAGGTTAGAAGCTATTTGTTTATTAATTACTTATGCTTGTTCATTAAACTTTTAGTTATCCCAAATGGACGTCAAGAGTGCCTTCTTGAATGGATACATCAATGTGGAAGTCTATGTCAAACAACCTCTCGGTTTTGAAGACTTCGAGAATCCTTCACATGTCTTAAAGGTAAAAAAGGCTCTTTATGGCTTAAATCAAGCACCAAGGGCATGGTATGATAGACTTAGCAACTTTCTATATGCAAGAGGATTTGAAAAAGGTAAAGTTGATAACAATTTGTTTGTTAAGAAAATTAAAAATCATACTTTATTGGTTCAAGTCTACGTTGACGACATCATATTGGATTCAAAAAATAAAGAACTATGTGAAGAATTTTCATTGATGATGAAAGGAGAGTTCGAGATGCATACGAATGGTAAGATGAACTATTTTCTTGGACTTTAAATTAAGCAACTAAAGAATGGCAGCTTTATCAACTAATCCAAGTGTTGTAAAGAGTTATTGTAAATATTTGATATGGACAATTGCAAAGCAATGGCTACTCCAATAGGTTCTGGAACATATGTAGATCAAGATGAATCTGGTGTTTTAATTGATATCACTAAATATCGAGGTATGATTGGTTCATTATTATATTTGACAGTAATTCGTCCTAACATTATATTTAGTGTTTGTCTTTGTGCAGGGTTTCAAGAAAATCTAAAGGAATCGCATCTTGCCTCCGTGAAGAGAATCATGAAGTACCTTAAAGGAAAAATAGATTTTGGCTTATGGTATCCTAAAGGTAGTCTATCTAATTTACTTGTTTATTCGGAAAATCTCTCGTATTATGGTCCTATAAGAAGTAAGCACGTTTGTCTTTTAGCACAGCTGAAACAGAATATATTGTTGCAAGAAGTTGTTGTGCACAAATCCTTTGGTTAAAACAACAACTTTGCAACTACGACGTGAAACTTGGATGCATTTCGTTGAAATGTGATAATACAAGTGCAATCAACATAACCAAAAATATAATCATGCACTCAAGAACAAAAGATATAAACATTCGACATCATTTCTTACGAGATCATATGCTCAAGGGAGATGTTGAAGTAAAATTTGTGGATACTCATAACCAATTGGCAGATATTTTCACAAAACCGCTAGCAAAAGAACAGTTCTTCAAGACTCGAAGATAACTGGGAATATTGGATAAACATGATGTTCTACATTCATTAATTAACAACATGCACATTTTTCTAAATTTGTATCAAGTTACATACTTTTGTTGCATTCTATACAAGTTAATTTTCAATAAATATGTGAATTCATATATTCTTGATGATTCTTCATGATTAAGTGTGTGATATGTGTTAAAGTATGTATATGCATGATTAATAGTCATCTTATGTGTTTAGTGATTGATAGTCATCATATGTGTTTAGTTTTTGAGTTACATACTGTTATGTCATTATGTTTTAACATTTTCCAAAATTTTACTGCATGTAACCGGTGACAGTCTGTCGTTAATCGGTTACATGTTCGAAAATTTTCCTTTATTCTAAAGTTTTTCTCTTGGGCGCATGTAACTCTTAGGCAAAATTGTAATGTTATGGTTTATGGAATATGTTTGCTTTTTATTTTGTATTCCTATTATGTTTACCATTTTGTTATGGTTTAAATTATGTTTTACTTTTCAATACTATCTATTGTCTTTTTGCCCTTCCTTTTGATAATGACAAAGGGGAGAAGATATGTGTGTGCTTGTATCCTCTAACTTATGTTGAAACAAAGTCTTCATATTTGCTATTGATCAAAGGGGAGTTATAAATGTTAGGGGAGAACTTGCTAAAGATATTTTCAAATACTCTAAGAGATTCAAGCATTTCATAGTTTAATGGTTGTCATCATCAAAAAGGGGGAGATTGTGAAGTCAAGCTTCTCTAACATTATGTTTTGATGAAGACAAGTTTACTATCTCCAGTTCATGTGCATTATTAAAGGATAAGAAAAAGCTCCATGACTCAAGCTATGGTATCAAGACTTGTATCTCAAGCAACACTGTCAAGACTTTCTTGTAACTTTAAAGATTGATCACTTCGTTAAACGTACAAGTTACAATTGTTCATGTGTCTTACCATAGTGCTCAGAAATTTCATATTCAGTTTATCTTGATGCATAAAATGAATTTTTTCATCAAATGGTTTAGCATCTAAACATTACTTAAAGTATATTTCAAACTTTCATCAGGTGTAACCGAATACACTTTCTTGTTAACCGATTACCAAAAAACTTTAAGTGTTTTTCAAAAATGCATTAGGTGTAACGGGTTAACCAAAGCCTGTAACCTATTACGCCTTCAAAAAACTCAATTTTCATAAAGCACTTCAACTGTAACTGGTTACGATTATGTGTTAACCAGCTAGCACTGAAGCAGTGACACTTTTTGACCGAAAATATGATTCCAACAGATTCTTAGTTTAATCTACCAATCAAGGCATTAATTCATAGTATTATACTTATTCCATTAGGTATGATTCATGTATAAATACCTAAGGTTTCCGATTATGAAAACACACCTCTTTCACTATAATTCAAACTCAATATTTCATCTTTCAAAAATAACTGCCTTGTGTCATAAGCTTATGAATGAAACTTACTGCATTCATTTTCATTGCTTCAATAAAAAAGTTTCATCATTTCTGTTCTAAGAAATTGTTTAATATAATTATGAATTGTATACTTGAAAGGTAAGATCAATTCAAGAAACCAATATACATCATTCAACTTCAAACTTCTTGTAAAAACTCAGATTTTGTGTATACATTGTTGTTTAGGATTATTGGAAACAAGAGAGGATTATTTTCTTTTTCTACTTTGTAAAATCATAAGGGAGTGCTCCTTATAAATTAAGTTAGCAACTTGTATATAGAGACTAGGATTAGGCTTGTACAAGGTTCTAACAAATAAATAAATCACTTACATGTTGTAAGAGGACTAGAGTACTCTCGAATTGTAAGGGGAACCAAGACATATCATCAGTGTTCTTTAATTTTCCTCAATTTTAAAGCTTTCTAAACATCATTAAACAAGAAAGTTAAAGTAACACTTCATTAAAACCAAAAATCGATCAAAGTACCTAATTCACTGCCCCTTCTTGGGTGCACTATACACTTATATTCTGAACCATAATCTAATTTGGATGATCAGAGTTGGCAGCAACGAAATAAGTAAGTAAAGAAGTAGAAAAGTAAAAGCAAGAACATAAGTAGTTTATCCTAGTTCCTTTCACAACTTGAGAGTAGTCTAGTCCCCTTGTACTTCCAAGGGATTTCCACTATAATCACATATGATTACAAATGCTCAAGAACACAAGCAAGAGACTTCCTTTGCTCACACGCACAAGTGTAAGACTTCCTTGCTCAAACACACAAGTTTGAGACTTTCTTGCTCAAGCCTACAAGCTGAATACTTCCTTTCTCTAGCACACGAGCTAAATACTTCAAATGTTCAAGCACTAAAGCAAGATACTTCTGACTCTATAACAAAGTGTTTAAGAGATTTGGATAATAAGTCACACTTAATATATAATAAGAGGTGTAAACAAAATACAACTTTGAAAGACTCTAACATTTAATAAATTCTAAAATATACACAAGGTTAGGATGTTATAAGTCTAAAAATATTGACAGTGTAGCTTCCCTTAGAATGTCAAGTTCTGAATCTTGTGGGGTATTGTAGTGTGGTATTCTTCTTCTTAGGTCTAAAGTGTTGGTGTAAGCCCTAGAGGCCAATACTTTTGGTACTTGTATCGATTTATTTATTAATAATAAAAGGCTTTTTCTTTATTATGTTTGTTTAATAAAGTCCCTAGAATAGCTAGTCCGTTTAATGTATCAAGTGTGACTTAATCATAAGATCCCATTAAACATAAGAACATTATTCTTAAAGTATCTGTAGTCGAGCTTTATTGTGAAGTGGAATAACATTAAAGCACTAAGACTATTATGTATATAGACTGATGATCACATATCATGGATCATGGATAAGGAGTTATCAAGTCTTAAACATAGGTATGAATATTAAGAGTAATATTTATACTGGATTGACCAGCTATGAGAATACTATATAGAATGTTATACAAAGTGTCATAAGTCATTCTCATGGTGATAATGGTGTATACCATCCTTCAACCTGAAACCACTATGGACCCTAAATGTAGAGTCGAGTGCCTTATTGTTGATCAAACGTTGTCCGTAACTGGATGACCATAAAGACAGTTGATGGGTACTCCACGAAGCATACCGAGGGACATGAGTGACCTAGATGGAATTTGCCCATCCTGCGTAACAAGATAGATGTCTACGGGCCCAATATTGAACTGGACAAGGATGACGCGGTCTATGCCTTGTGTTCAATATAGACATAAGGGCAAAAGGGTAATTGTACACATAAGTATTATCACAAAAGGATTTGTCAAATCACATGACATTTTCGTGTCTTGGGTAGTAGTGATGTGTTGCTAGATACCGCTCACTATTTATTATGTTAAATACGTGATTTAATATAATTGCTAATGTCGCAAAAACCTACAGGGTCACACACAAAAGGACGGAATGATGAGAGATAGAGTAAATAAGGAACACCGTAAGGTACGGTGCACTTAAGTGAATTGTAGAACATCATAAGGTACAGTGTACTTAAGTAGAATACGAAATATGGTAAGGTACCATGCGCTTAAGTGATTTTGGCATATCATAAGATATGGGCCACATACACTTAAGTGGGATTTTTAGCTTGCATCCTACACAAGTGGTTCTATAAATAGAACCCTTGTGCATAAGCATTTGTGCAGTTGTAATTTCGTTTCTCTCTATCTCTCACTCAAAGCCTTCATTCGTAGCAGCTAGCACCAAGATTGAAGGAATCTGTTCGTGTGGACTGAGTAGAGGTGTTGTCACCATTCAACATTCGTGATCGCTCCATAGATTTGCATCAAAGGTTTCAATCGCCACAAGAGGTAGCGATTCTATCACTGATCATGCCCATTCGTAAGGATCACTAAAGCAGAAATTTTTTAAATTCCGCTGCGTTTTGGATCGCTATTCTCCTTCAGTGGTATCAGGGCCACTTACGAAACCATGCATCTGATAGCTGTTTATTTTCTGTATTTTCTATATTAATATGATTAAAAGACAGAATGAATCAAGGAATAAATGAGTAATTAAATTTGGCATCATGTGCGTACGATTTGGATGATTGATGTTGACTATGCTTCGGAATCTGATGTTAGTATGGTGAAGCAGAGATACATCGATCGTCTATATATATATATATATATATATATATATATATATATATATATATATATATATATGATATAAGTAATCCTAATGCAAAATACGGTATATATGATATACTGTTTCTGTTTCGTTCATTCAAACACTTAATGGTTGTTTTCCTTTGAGCGATCAATGGTCATTTGCTTCTTGATCCGACATTAGTATGGTGAAGCAATGACGTGTTGATCAATCATACTAAATTAATAATCGAGGTTTGCTTGACGGTCTGAAATTAGGGCATTAGGGTTCATAACGGTACAAGGGTTGTGTTGTCAAAGAGTTATGCAATTAGGGTTATGAATGCACAAGAGTTGTGCTTTAAAGTATCAAGTGTTGATATGAAAATCAACGTCGATTTCAAATGAATTATTCATTAAAATTTTGCATAGAGTGATCGGTCCGCTGGCCGGGCAGCAGAACCCCGGCTAATTCTGCGTAGAGTGATCGGTCGCCGAAATTTAATTTGGTTTATTTAATTAACAGAATTTAAATTAATAATAACAATGTGTTTATTATTATTGTCTTGTGGTGATCGGTTATGGCCTTAGTTTTCCTTTATTTTGTTTTGAGATTTTAAAATACGACTTGCGTGTCGTGCCTCTCTTTTAATCTCTTAATGTAACTTCTTTTCTCATCTCACTCCCTCGTATGTAAAATGAGTTTCTTTTATGTAATGTAATGTTATGAAGAAAGAGAAGAATACAATATAAAAGGAGGATAACCTTGAAGATCTTGCTTGGAGAAGCTTAGATCGTTATTAGGTTAGCTTAGGTTCTCTCATTGGCTTGGGAGAACAATTGCGTTAGGGGCCATAACTGTTTCATTTTGTATGTATGTTGATGCATGTGAATGTATGTTGATGCATATGAGAGACTATTTATATGATAAATAAGCCGGTGAGATTAGAATAATTGCAAATTCCCTCAAATTAAATATTAAGTTTATGCTTTCCAAGTTTTAGCACTCATCAAAACTAGTATCAAATAATGTAGGTTTCGCCTACGCGAGGTGCATATTCTATATTAGTAAGGTGCGATGGGTTAATTGTAATATCCAATTGCTAAAACAATGGGTCAAACTTAACTAAACAAATTATAATAAGATTATATATGTTTAGAAGCAAGAGTTGGAAATGATCCATGTGATGGATTGGAATAAGGAGTTATTCACCCAAGTAAAATATTCGAGAGTTGTATTAGATACAATTGGAAGGAGTTCCTACCTAAATAACCTAGTTTTGTGTAATCTGCCTACGCAGACTTAAAACAAAGTGAAATGTGGATCTCAACCCGCTAGAAAATCTTCCAACGGGATTTTCCGAATCAAATGGTGAGGGTCATTTGTTTTGAGTAAAATAGTGGGAGCATATTTAATTAAAGGCCTAATTAAATATATTATTGATACTTATATTTTCATGTAGATTACCATGACAACAAACACCTCTAAAAACATTTTGCGATCAATCCTTGATAAGGAAAAATTGTCTGGGACAAATTTTCTAGATTGGCACCGAAATCTGAGGATTATCCTCAAACATGATAGAAAGTTGTATGTCTTCGAGAAACCTGTTCCTGAAGAGGAACATCCTAGTTCTACGCCTAAGGAAGAAAGAGATTCTTATAATAAGCATGTCGATGATGCCAATGAAACTGCTTGCCTCATGCTAGCTACCATGAACTCAGAGTTGCAAAAGCAACATGAGAACATGGCAGCGTTCGATATGATCGAACACTTGAAAATGCTCTATCAAGAGCAGGCAAGGCATGAAAGGTTTGAAGTTTCAAAAGCCCTTTTTCAAGGCAAGTTAGCTGAGGGAGCCCATATAGGTCCCCATGTGCTCAAGACGATTGGGTATGTGGAGAACCTTGAAAGGTTGGGTTTTCCCCTCGGAAAGGAACTTGCGACTGATTTGATCTTGCAATCGTTGCCAGATAGATTCAGTCAATTTGTCCTTAATTTCAATATGAATGATATGGACAAATCTCTTCCTGAACTGCTAGCCATGTTAAGAACTGCTGAGCAGAATCTAAAGTCAAAAGGGAAGTCCATTTTGATGATCGAAAATGGAAAGACACAGAACAAAAGACCCACCAAGTAGGGTGATAAAGGGAAAGACAAGGAAGTTTCCAAACCCAAACCCACTGCTCCTGCTTTGAAGCCTAGGAGGCATAGCAAAGGAAGGCATTTGCTTCCATTGCGGTAAGACCGAACACTGGAAAAGAAACTGCCCAAAGTACCTGGAAGATAAGAAGAATGGAGTAGAGACTTCAACTTCAGGTATTTTTGTTATTGAAATTAATTTATCTACTTCTGCATCATGGGTATTAGATACTGGATACGGTTCTCACATTTGTACCAATGTGCAGGGGCTAAAAAGGAGTAGAGATTTGGAAAAAGGTGAAGTTGACCTACGAGTTGGCAATGGAGCAAAGGTTGCTGCTTTAGCCGTAGGAACTTATGTTTTGACTTTACCTAGTGGTTTAATAGTTCAGTTAGAGAACTGTTATTATGTACCTGCAATTAGCAGGAATATTATTTCTGTTTCTTGTTTGGACAAGTTTGGTTTTTCATTTATAATAAAGAACAATTGTTGCTCCATTATTTGAATGATATATTATATGCTACTGCACAAATGAACAATGGACTATATGTCCTTGATCTTGAAATGCCTATTTATAACATTAATACTAAAAGGATGAAACCTAATGAGTTAAATCCAACTTACCTTTGGCATTGTCAATTAGGCCACATAAATGAGAAACACATTTCTAAACTCCATAAAGATGGACTCTTGGATTCTTTTGGTTATGAATCATATGAGACATGCCAATCTTGCTTAATTGGAAAGATGACAACGTATCCATTCACAGGAAAAGGTGAAAGAGCTAATGATCTTTTGGCCCTCATCCATACTGATGTATGTGGACCATTGAGCATACCAGCCATAGGAGGTTTTCAGTACTTCATCACATTTACTGATGATTTCAGTAGATATAGTTATGTGTATTTAATGAAACACAAATCAGAGTCCTTTGAAAAGTTCAAGGAATTCAAGAATGAAGTACAAAACCAAATAGGTAAGAATATTAAAACTCTTCGATCAAATCGAGGTGTGAATATTTAAGCCTAGAGTTTGATGACCATCTGAAAGAGTGTGGGATTCTATCCCAACTTACTCCTCCTGGAACACCCCAATGGAATGGTGTATCTAAGAGAAGAAAGTGAACCTTGTTAGACATGGTCTGATCCATGATGAGTCACGCCGATCTTCCAAACTCCTTTTGGGGACATGCACCATTGACAACAGCTTACACACTTAACTGTGTCCCATCCAAAAAGGTTGAGAAGACACCATATGAGATATGGAGTGGTAAGAAACCACATATGTCTTACATGAAGATTTAGGGTTGCGAAGTTTATGTGAAACGAAAAATTTCAACTAAGCTTGATCCTAAATCTGACAAATGCTTATTTGTGGTATTTCCTAAAGAAACAAGAGGCTATTACTTCTACAATCCTTCTGAGGGCAAAGTGTTTGTCGCTCGAACTGGAGTTTTCCTAGAAAAGGATTTTATTTCCAAAGGAATCAGTGGAAGAAATTCAAGAATCACAAAGCATTGATACACCTATGGAGGAATTAGAGCAGGAAATGTAACACCCCGATAAAATAAGATAATTATTTAATTTAAGTTAATAATATATTTATTAATTTAATTAAATAATTGGAATATTATTATTGGAATTATTATTATTGGGTTATTATTTTATTGGAATAAAAGTTGGAATTTAGAAAAGGTCCCATTTAGTAAAAAGGTTTATTTTTCACGTGAAAAGGGAAAAGAGACAGAAAGTGGAAAAGGGCGAAAAAGAGCCAGAGAACAAGGGTTGAAGAGAGGAAGAACTCGAAGCTGAAGGATTGCCGGATTGACTCAGGTAAGGGGGGTTTATCATCGTTTAATGGGTATTATGGGATAATATGTAATGGGTAGTGATAAACCGTTGATTTACCTCTGAATTGCATGATGTATGCTGAAAAGTGTGAAATATTGGATGAACGAATTTGGATTATAATTGAAGGAAATTCGTAGGAATTAGATGCAATAGTGTTAGGATTTGTGGAATCGAATAGGGTATGGTTTGTGTTAGATGATATGAACGAATAATGTGTAAAATTGGACTATGGAAGGTTGAATTGGATAGATCTCGTAGCAGAGAAAGCCATAGCAGATCTGGAATTCTGGGTTCTGGTCATACGCGTATGGCACTAGGCAATACGCGTATGAGATGGTCTGGTACGCGTATGGCACTAGGCAATACGCGTATGGATGAGGAAGATGATGTTTTGAACGTAGTTTGGTCTCTGTTGGTACGCGTATGGGGAAGTGGTACGCGTAGCATACGCGTATGAGATGGTGTTACGCGTATGGGATTTGGTCAGGAGATGGGCCATACGCGTATGGGGTTAGGCAATACGCGTATGGGCAGGATTGTGATTTTCCTGAGCTGTTGTTGTGCAGTTTTTAACTGTTCAGCTGAGTAACGTAATTCATATGATGTATGATATATTAGGGATCATTTCCCGTTGTTTTGAGTAGTATAGGTATTAGTAGAGTGTGCTAATACTGTGGTTGTTATTTGGCATGCTATGATATGCTTATGTGATAAAATACTGCTGATGTGTGATAGTATGCATGATGCTGTGAATGTATCAGTTATGTGTGCATTTGTGAATAGACTGTTTTATGGCTTAGAGTGTGAGCATATATCTATTCTTGAATTGTTGTTGATGATGTAGCATTGCTAGGTGATTAGCATGCATGTTGTGGCCTTTATGGTGGTAGCTAATTCCCATGGTGAGGAATTAGTGATGAGTTATTGTGGATTATTGTTGATGTTTGCATGCTAGGTGATTTAGCGTGCATAGCATAGCCCTTGGGGTGGTAGCTAATTCCCATGGTGAGGAATTAGTGATGTGAGTCACTAGGTCTCAAATGAGTGGGACTAGTGAGCTTGGTAGCCGTACCTGGATTTGGTCGGTGAGGTTGAACTATATGTTCACGAGTAGTCGGTACCGCATGCATGGAGTCTCATTGCATAATATATGTATGTATGGCGTATAATATGAATGGATGTATTCCAATATTATACGTGTGTTTTATGGTTGTCTTGAGTTTGAGTATGATGATGATGATGATTATGAGTTGATATTGCCGTTGCTGAATATGTGTAATCTGGTTGGGGTGATGATATGTGTTATATTACTTAGCATTACATGATATTTTATAATGCTTATTATATCGATTGAGGAACTCACCCTTACAACTATGTTTTCAGGTAACGAGCAGTGATTGAATAGAAGCTAGTCCTTGGAGTCTAGTGTAGTCCTAGTGGGTCATGCTCTGGTAGATGTAACATCGGGATGGGATGTTTTACTATGTTTTCTTTTAGTTGTTGAACAACTTTACATGTAATGTAGTACATGATTTGAATGTTGTTATTTTGTATCCGCTGCGAATTATGCAAAAAATGTCTTATTTTGATTAAATAAATGAGCATGACAGGATGTTGTTGATGATTGGTGTGAAATGATTGTGTGACACCCTTCAGGGAATAATTACTCTGATTGATATTTTATTATTTTAATTAAAAATTTGGGTTATTTTAGAAGGGTGTTACAGGAAACACAAGTAATTATGGAAGAGCAACCTGCTCAAGTAGAACAAGACCAACGTAGGTCAAGCAGGATACGTCACCTACCTGAGAGATATGGATACTTCATAACTGATCAAGGTGATGTATTACTCATGGATCAAGATGAGTTATGACCTACCAAGAGGCCATAACTGGTCCCGAGTCTGAGAAGTGGCTAGAAGCCATGAAATCTGAAATGAATTCCATGTACACAAAACGAGTTTGGACCTTGGTAGAGCCTCCTATAGGAGTTAACCCTATAGGATGCAAGTGGGTCTTCAAAAAGAAGACTTACATGGATTGTAAGGTACATACCTATAAGGCAAGACTGGTTGCAAAAGGATATAAACAAATTCATGGGGTTGACTATGATCAAACCTTTTCACCAGTTGCAATGCTTAAATCTATTCGGATTTTACTTGCTATCGCTGCATATCATGATTATTAAATATGGCAGATGGATGTTAAAACTTCTTTCCTTAATGGGAATCTTCTTGAGGATGTCTACATGACACAACCTGAAGGATTTGACATACCAGAAGAAGCCCAAAAGATATGTAAGTTACAAAGATCAATCTATGGATTGAAGCAAGCTTCCAGAAGTTGGAATCTTTGTTTTGATGAAACAATAATAAAATATGGATTCATCAAGAATGAAGATGAGCCTTGTATCTACAAGAAGGTTAGTGGGAGCATGATCGTCTTCCTGGTATTATATGTAGATGACATATTACTCATTGGAAACGATGTCCTTACCCTACAACAAGTAGAGTCTTGGTTGGGGAAATGCTTTTCTATGAAGGACCTGGGTGAAGCAACCTATATATTAGGAATCGGGATCTATAGAGATAGATCACAAAAACCGTTTGGCCTAAGTCAGAGTACATACATAGACAAAGTGTTGAGACGCTTTAATATGCATGATTCCAAGAAAGGATTCATACCTATGCAACATGGCATGTGTCTATCAAAAACACAATCCCCTTCAACTAAGGAAGAAAGGGATCGCATGAATAAGATTCCATATGTATCTGCAATAGGATCTATTATGTATGCCATGTTATGTACTCAACCAGATGTCTCGTATGCTTTAAGTGCAACGAGTAGGTACCAATTTGATCCCGGTGATGCTCATTGGGTAGCTGTCAAGAATATACTTAAGTATTTGAGAAGGACTAAGGACTTATTCTTGATATATGGAGGTCAGGAAGAGCTTGCTGTAATTGGATACACCGATGCTAGCTTCCAGGCAGATAAGGATGACTTTAGATCGCAATCTGGTTATGTGTTTTGCTTAAACGGTGGCGCTGTGAGCTGGAAAAGTTCAAAGTAAGATACAATTACTGATTCTACAACTGAGGCCGAGTATATTGCTGCCTCAAGTGCAGCAAAGGAAGCTATTTCGATTAAAAAAGTTCATTAATGAACTTGGCATAGTTCCTAGCATTGTGGATCCCATTGGTCTCTATTGTGATAACAATGGTGGTATCACACAAGCTAAGGAGCCTAGATCTCACCAACGATCCGAACACATACTTAGGTGTTATCACCTCATTCAAGAGATAATAGATATAGGAGATGTGAAAATATGCAGAGTACCAACACTTGACAATATTGCTGACCCACTGACAAAGCCTTTTGCGCAGCAGAAGCATGATGGCCATACTAGATCTATGGGCATTAGGGGTATGCCTTATTGGCTCTAGTGCTAGTGGGAGATTGTTGGTGTAAGCCCTAGAGGCCAATACTTTTGGTACTTGTATCGATTTATTTATTAATAATAAAAGGCTTTTTCTTTATTATATTTGTTTAATAAAGTCCCTAGAATAGCTAGTCAGTTTAATGTATCAAGTGTGACTTAATCATGAGATCCCATTAAACATAAGGACACTATTCTTAAAGTATTTGTAGTCGAGCTTTATTGTGAAGTGGGATAACATCAAAGCATTAAGACTATTATGTATATAGACTGATGATCACATCTCATGGATCATGGATAAGGAGTTATCAAGTCTTAAACATAGGTATGAATATTAAGAGTAATATTTATACTGGATTGACCCACTATGAGAATACTATATAGAATGTTATGCAAAGTGTCATATGTCATTCTCATGGTGATAATGGTGTATACCATCCTTCGATCTGAAACCACTATGGACCCTAGATGTAGAGTCGAGTGCCTTATTGCTGATCAAACGTTGTCCGTAACTAGATGACCATAAAGACAGTTGATGGGTACTCTACGAAGCATGCTGAGGGACATGAGTGACCTAGATGGAATTTTCCCATCCTGCGTAACATGATAGATGTCTACGGGCCCAATATTGAACTAGACAAGGATAACACGGTGTATGCCTTGTGTTCAATATAGACATAAGGGCAAAAAGGTAATTGTACACATAAGTATTATCACAAAAGGATTCGTCAGATCACATGACATTTTCGTGTCTTGGGTAGAAGTGATGTGTTGCTAGATACCACTCACTATTTATTATGTTAAATACGTGATTTAATATAATTGCTAATGTCGCAAAAACCTACAGGGTCACACACAAAAGGACAGAATGATGAGAGATAGAGTAAATAAGGAACACCGTAAGGTACGGTGCACTTAAGTGAATTTTAGAACATCGTAAGGTACGATGTACTTAAGTAGAATATGAAATATGGTAAGGTACCATGCACTTAAGTGATTTTGGCATATCCTAAGATATGGGCCACATACACTTAAGTGGGCTTTTTAGCTTTCTGCCCACACAAGTGGTTCTATAAATAGAACCCTTGTGTATAAGAATTTGTGCAGTTGTAATTTTGTTTCTCTCTCTCTCTCTCTCTCTCTCTCTCTCTCTCTCTCACACACACACACACACACACACACAAACACACACACACACAAAGCCTTCACTCGTAGCAGCTAGCACTGAGATTGAAGGAATCTGTTCGTGTGGACTGAGTAGAGGCATTGTCACCATTCAACGTTCGTGATCGCTCTGTACATCTGCATCAAAGGTTTCAATCACTACAAGAGGTTACAATTCTATCATTGATCATGCCTATTTGTAAGGATCACTAATGGAGAAATTTCTTACATTTCACTGCGTTTTGGATCGATATTCTCCTTCATAAAGCTCCTTATATAAAGAATAGAGAAAAAAGATGTTGAAGACATTCATAAAAAGGTTGGTTAACCTTTGTACTTGATTAGACACATCAAGCAAACACCTTTCTACAAGAGGAATCATTTGTTGAGGCTCAAGCATTAAAGAAGAGATGTTTCCTTAAGTCTTCACACGATCAAAAAGGTTTTGAATCTGTCATACATGCCTCGGTAGAAGAGCTTCTGCTTCAGTGGTCGACTTTCCTTCAGACTTCACTCTTCATAGGTTGGTCACATCAGATTCCGCTTCTTTGGCTTCTGAAGCTGCAGAGTCCAGGTTACCAGAGTTTAACTTTCTTATGAGTTGACTTCTTTAGAGTCTAGATCTCCATCAGAGGAAGAATCTTAAGAAGTGATCTTCATATCCAGAGTCTAATCTTTAGATTCATATTCCACAAGCATTTCTTCATCTTTTCTAAATGATATAATCCTACAAACTTGAGCAAATGTTAGAATACTGAATTGTTCTTTAAATACTTTGTTATCATCAAAACCGAAGGGATATGGTATTAACCAATTTTGTTCCAACAATCTCCCCCTTTTTTATGATGACAAACAATAGTATTTAAGAACAATGGTTGTTATTTTAATTAACTTGTTGACTCCAGGATTAGAGGTTTGTAAGCTCTCCCTAAGTCTGATAGTCTAGAGGGTGAGTTTTGTAAGCTCCGTCTAAGTCTTATCCAAGTAAATTAATTTTCTTTAATTAACATGTTGACTTCAGAGTCTGAGGTTTGTAAGCTCCCCCTGAGTTTGATAGTCTAGAAGGTGAGGTTTGTAAGCTCCCCTCAAGTCCTATCCATGTTAATTAAATTTATCCTTGAAGAATAATAAAAATTCTCTAGAATTTAAGCATAAAAAAATTAATTTAGATACTTAAATACTTATCCTTTTTCTTCCCCTTTTGTCATCAACTAAAAGATAATACAAAAGAAGGAAAAGATACTGAGAAGATATATGGGAAATTAAGTTCTGAGTAAAAATAAATAAAAATAGCTTTTGCAATCCCCAAAAAATTGAAATATGTTTTACAAGAGATATAAAAATGGATAGATTGGTTGAGAATATTTCCTCACTTATCGGGGCGGTTAGATAACATCCTTTCAGCTTCCAAGTATTAGAAACGATAGAAGTGATAATTGCAATTAAGAGCTAGTAAACCTAGAGTATTATGCATTAAAGATCATAGGTGATTAAACTTCCACAAGTAATGTATATGACACTCAAGATCCTCTATATAAGCATGAAACCATAGGTTAAGACCACATATCTACATCCAACTCTCTGTTATTCAAGATGAGCACATCTGCTAAAAACACCATAATCAACGTCTCTTCAAAGACCATCATGGTTAAGGAAACCAAAACTTCCACTGAGCATAATATTTATAGATATGAAAGAACCAAACCCTATAGATCAAACAACTTAATTGAGGCACTCAAGCCAATAAGGACTTCTATGTCGAGAAAGAAGCTTAAGAAGAAGAAGAAGAAGGTTACATCCAAAATAGTCTACATTGATTCTGATGAGGAAGATGAGTCGGATAAAGACTAGGAAACCTGCATCATGGATCGAGGTTGGAGTGATGATTTAGAAAAAATAATGTAGAAAAGAATCTTGTAATATCATTCCAACTTAATGAAAGTTTACCCAATTTCTCTTTATGCAAAGATACTCTTTTCCCTTTTCTCTTAATTCCTATCTGCTGATAGATAAGTCTCAGAAATATTTCAACCATATAAGCCTAAAGTAAAGAAAAACTAAGGAAAGAAAAAACTATTTTTAATTTTACCAGAAGGAATAATAACTCCCAATTAATATAGCTTAGAGTATGAGCAAACACAATATAATCTGAAGGATAAAATTAATCCAACAAACTAAACACTAAAATAGACAAAGAAACATTCAGATAAGTGACACATAAGTGAACTGAAGATGTTCAAATAAGAAAAATATCACTTATATGTCATCAGAGACAATTCCATCCAATTCTAAGTTTTACAGGCTGAGATGCATCAGAGTTTACTGTTCATCATAAGCTATTTTAGAGCTTCTAATCATAGTACCTTCTGATTATCATCAAACTTTGATCCTTCATTTAGAACCCAATATTATGTATGTTTAGATTCTTTAAGTTCTTTTTAATAGAAGAGGTTTGATAAATATATCATCCCATTGATGATCATTATCAATAGATTGTATATTTATTACACCATTTTGAACAAAATCTTTAATAAAGTGAAGTTTGATTTCAAAGTGCTTGGTTCTAGAATGTTGAACATGATTCAGTGTCAAATAAATAGTAGTAGTAGTATTATCATAGAATGTAGATATGTTGCTCCCACAAATCTGGTAATCTACCAACTGATATTTACAAAACATTGGGTTTAGAAGTTGTTAAGTAAAGTGAGAAACCAATCATACCTTAACACATCTTAAGATAGACTTTGAAGCTTTCTTCTTCCTTGTTCAGATTGCATGCTGAATGTATATGAGTGTTCATGAATTTTCACTTCAAGCTTGAACTTCTTTAGAAGCTCTTTAATATATTTAGACTGATGAACATATACTCAATTTTCTTTGGTTGATCTAAGTTCCAAGGAAGAACTTTAATTTCTCATCATGCTCATCTCAAATTCTTCCTGCATATTCTCAAATAATTCTTTGCAAAGAGATGCATTAGTAGAACCAAAAATTGTGTCATCAACATAAACTTGAACAATCAAGATTTCTTTCTTCAGAATCTTTATGAATATTGTAGTGTTAACATGACCCTTTTGAAAGAAATTATCTAACACCAAATTACTTATCCCCTCATACCAAGCTCTTGGAGCTTGTTTGAGTTCATAAAGTGATTTCTTGAGTTTAAGCACAAAATATGGGTGGACTAAATCCTCAAACCCAGGAGGTTGTTTGACATATACTTCTTCAATAATGAATCCATTTAAGAAAGAACTCTTGACATCCATTTGGTATAAAACAATATCATGACTAATAACATAAGAGAGAAAAAGTATGATTACCTTAACCTTGCAAATAGTGCAAAGGTTTCAGAGAAATCTGTACCTTCTAGCTGATTGTAGCCTTGAGCTACCAGCCTAACTTTGTTTCTTATCACCTCTCCTTTCCCATTGAGCTTGTTTATGAACACCCATTTTGTTCCAATGATGTTTTTCTAATGAGGTTTGGGAACCAAATCCCACACATCATTCCTTTGAAACAGGTTCAGTTCTTCTTGTATTGCAATAATTCATCCATCATCCGATAAGGCTGAAGGACTCTGAATTGTAGAGCTTCTTGAGAGTCATAAGGAGCTTCTTCATACATTGTTGTATATGGATGTGATTCTGAAGTTGAGATTAGTTCTAAATCAACAGCTTCTCAACATCTAGCTTCTGAAGCATCTTTTGACAAGAACTTTGCAAAACTACTGACTTGTAAATGAGATTGTTCTTAGAGGAACAACTTTGTTCCAACAATGCTTTTCTGATAATCACCATGAGCCTTATCACATGCCATTTTAGATGGATAAGCTTCAGATATAAGTTAGGCATCTGAAGCACCAACTTTCGATTAGACAACATCAGTCTTCCCAGCACCAGTAATCTTGATTTACCAGTTTCTTCCATATTTCACACCTTCTTCCTCCTTATGAGTTAGGATTTGGAATATAGGATTTTCTTTTATTGTATGTTGTAGTTAGAACTTTCCTAGACTTGAGATTGTTGATTTGTTCTTTTCTTTTAGCATATCTATAACAAAAATAATCTCTCTTTTTGGTACCCATACTTTTATGGATCCTTTAGTGTTAGTTCTGATAGGCCTTCTCTTATTTTGGGACTTAGCTTTGCAATAAGGCTTTGGAGCATTCAAGACTTTGGATTTAGAAGTTTGTTGTCTTGAATGATTCATAGTCTTAGGTTCTGGACATTTCAGAACCTTGTAACTTATCGTCTTAGGTTCTACCTTCTTTAGAAACATTGACTTTGAGGTTTCAGGTTTTGATTCTTTTAGAACCTTTGACATATGAATCACTGGTTCTGATTTCTTCAGGACCTTTGATCTTGAGACCTCAGGTTCTGATTTCTTTAGAACCTTTGACTCTACAGTTATAGGTTTTAATTGGTTTGAACCTTTTGATTTACTAGCAGGTACAAAATTAGAGTATAACCCTATTTGAGTAGAGCTTGAGGAAGAAGAAGAGTCTAAAGGTCTCATCAAGATTTCAGTTCTAGGATTAAAATATTTTTTATGATAATGAATACCTTCTCATTTGCTTCTACTTACACCATAAATCATGGATGCAAGTTAAGTTTTATTAAAGCCAGATATGGAAAACTCTTTGTAACACCCACATATAATATATGTCTAGAATACATATTATACATAGTGTAAACTGGTACTAAAATACATAAGCGCCTAGCAGCATAATGTACATATAAATACATGCCCAAAAGAAAACATAACATGGCACAAAATGTACACAAAAGTGCCCAAAATAAAACTACTAGGAGCTAGATCACTAAACAATGATCCCAAAAATATCTACACAGCGGAAAAACCATCCAGTCATCAAGTAAGCAAGACATCACTCTATCTTGTCCTTACCCTTCACCTGCTCAGAACCACCTGAAAAGTAATCAACAACATGGGGTGAGATAATAATCTCAATGGGTTCCCTATCTTATGGGTCCACTCGGCTCTACAAGGTTTTCTAATCAATATTCAGTTTTTCTATCAATACTCATCTAAAAGGGAACGAAGACTTGAGCGATGGGGAAACTAACTCACAATGTATGGCAACATGCACCTGAGTTCTCACAACTCAACCACGATCATTATTCAAATTACGAAACATCAATTCCCGAATGGAGTCACGTCTAAGCCAAGTCAGGTTCATGCATGCTCATATGATTCGACTTTCGCGGTGGATATCGGGTTCTCAATGAGGCTTAATCCCCAGTTCAAGCGACCGTCACCCGTATGGGCCTCTAACCCACTTAGGGTATCTTTCACCGTATGAGACTCTAACTCACTTAGGTGTCCACCTTTCCCCCACGTCCTCCGTGGTTGGGACTCAAACCTAATTGAGGCTCGAATCATCGATCTCACATCCGAATGCTTACTCATCTAAGCATACCAAATAGAGATGTGCACCATCACAGAAACATACATTCTGAACACATGATCGGTTCCATGAACCAAACAAAATCCGTCAATCACAGGTGACTTCATTCACCACAATACACAAATAATAACATGGCATGTTCCATACAATGCGTCTCATTCTCAATCATGGCAACGATTCGTCCACGACCTCCACATAAGCGTTGTACGAATGAATACCGTCATCCAATGTTATCTAAGTTATAAACCTCACTCATGACCTAATACCAATCCTAGGTTAACTTACTATATTCATCATGTAATTTTCACCATTAGCATGTATTCAACATAAGCATAGCATCACAAATGATTAATGGTTGGAAGAATACATTTAGAACCACTTAAGAAATGGATTTTGAAGTTTTTAACATAAGTCAATCGATTGGTTAGGGAGGCCCAATCGATTGGTTCCTCTCACATTTCTGTTTTTCAAAGTTTGCTGAGGATGAATCGATTGGTCCTGAGTGCCAATCAATTGGCTCACTAAAATTTTCCACTATTCATATACAAAAAGTTTGTGTAATCGATTGTAATGCACTGTCAAATGATTGGTCCCGTAAAAATCACATTTTCTGCAGAATAAAAGGGTTGTGCAATCGATTGGTTGCAGGGACCAATCGATTGGTCCACTCACATTTTCACATTTCCACTTCACTAATACCATTTTTCCTATGTTATTCCATTTCTAACAAAACACCACTTCTTCTTCCAACAAAACCCATCATAATACATGTTCATATACACATATAAATCAAGGATTCCAAGCTCATAATCACAAGGATTTCAAGGTCATAAACACATCTAATCATTTAACCACAACCACAACAAATCATATAATCACAACAATCATAAGAACACATCAAAGCACATGTTCATGGAAATCAACAAGAGCAAGAGAAATACTCATCATATAGCATGGATTTTCATGATTTATCTATGATTCTACAACCCTAATCTTCTAGAAATCTAGGGTTTCTAACTAGAACCCGCCTCAAGAAATAGAAGAGGAGACGTTGTTAAAGATGAGATGATGATGATGGAGATGATGGTGTTGGTTCCAAACTTTTCTTCTTCTTCTTCTTCTTCTCCATTAGCCTTGTTTTCTATCCTTCACTTGAGCTTTCCTCTTTCTTTATACTCTTTCTGATACATAAAGAAACAAATGGCATGTGGTAGGTAATATGAGATACAAACATGTGGACCACAAGCCATGGAGCTTTTGTATGGTTAGAAAGTGGTGGAAACAAATATCTTAAGTGGCACTACCCATCATATTCGTTCTACCAGAGCTATTGACCCATTATTAGTGTTACCAAAATGTCCCAATTAATAAAAGGTCAGTCCCAATTGATATTAATTAAGTCAACCTGAACTCACTATTTACTCTATTTATCCCAATTGACAACTTTTAGAGCACATAGGAACTCAATTGACCTTAATTAATAGGAATTTAGGTATTTAAGGAAATACGGGGTGTTACATCCTCCCCCCTTAAATAAAAATTTGTTCTCGAATTTAAATATTACCTGGTAGAGATGAGGGTAAGCTTCTCGCATTTCTGACTCCAGTTCCCAGGTAGCGTCGCCCGGATGTGATTCATCCCACTGAACCTTAACAAGAGGAATCTCCTTATTCCTTAATACCTTAACTTCTCGTCCTGTAATGCGACTTGGTAGAGGTTTGAAAGTCAGACCTGCTTCCACTTCTATTGAATTTGGAAGAATAGGCTGAAGAGAATCTGAAATGAACTTCCGGAGTTGGGATACATGAAGAACATCATGCATTTCTGATAGAGAAGGTGGTAAAGCTAATCTGTAGGCTACTTCTCCAATCCTCTCTATAATCTGGTATGGCCCTATATATCTCGGACTTAGCTTCCGTGACTTAAACGGTCCTTTCAGTCTCAACCTCGGAGTCACCTTTAAAAATACATGATCACCTTCATCAAATTCCAATGGTCTTCTCCTGTGATTCGCATAGCTATTTTGGCGATCTTGCGCTTTCTTCATCTTATTACGGATCATCATTATCCTTTCGGTAGTCTCTTGAATAATCTCCGGCCCTATGATCCTTTCTTCACCAACTTTCGTCCAACATAAAGGTGTTCTACATTTCCGTCCATACAAGGCTTCATAAGGAGCCATCCCAATACTTGCATGATAACTATTGTTATATGTGAATTCAATCAATGGTAAAAGCTCCTTCTCATTCCCTCCACTTTCAAGTACACAAGCTCTTAACATATCTTCCAGTGCATGTATCGTCTGTTTAATCTGACCATCTATTTAAGGATGATTAGAAGGACTCAAAAACACAACCTCGATCCCATAGCTTGTTGGAATGCCTTCCAAAATCTTGAAGTAAACTTTGGGTCTCTATCGGATACAATACTAGTTGGAACACCGTGCAGTCTAACAATTTCTGAAATGAACAACCGTGCCAGAGGACTTGCCTTGTAAGTAGTCTTCACGACCAAGAAGTGTGCGGACTTAGTCAACCGATCCACAATCACCCAAATTGAATCATAACCACCTTGAGTACGAGGTAACCCTACTGCAAAATCCATTGAAATACTTTCCTATTTCCAAACCGGAATCTCTAAAGGTCGCAATAAACCACCTGGCTTCTGATGTTCGATCTTTATCTGCTGGCATACAATGCATTCCGACACATACTCTGCAATATCTCTTTTCATTCCAGGCCACCAATAGTCCTTCTTCAATTCTTGATACATCTTTGATGAACCTGGATGTATAGTAAACTCCCCTTTGTGAGCTTCCTCCAAAACTTTTCTTTTCAGCTCAACATCATTCCGAACACAAATCCTTTGATTAAACAGAATGACTCCATCTGGTGACTGAGCGAAACCTGGTTGAGTCGATATCTCTTGCAACTTCTCGTCTATCATTTGTCCTTGTCGGATCTCTTCCCTTAGGTTGGAAGTAACATTCAAATTTCCCATTATCACACCATCCTGCGTCCAACTAAACTGAAGATTAAGATCTCAGAACTTTTCCAACAATGCATATTCTAACATCATCAACTCAACTTTATGCATCTCTTTCCGACTTAAGGAATATGCAACCTTATTCGCTTTCCCCGGGTGATACTAAAGCTCAAAATCAAAGTCATTCAAATACTCTATCCATCTCCTTTGTCTCATGTTTAACTCTTTCTGGTCAAATAAGTATTTCAAACTCTTGTGATCACTAAACATCTCAAAATGCACTCCATACAAGTAATGTCGCCACACATTCAATGCAAAAACAACAGCAGCTAGTTCAAGATCATGAGTCAGATAGTTCTCTTCATGAGGCTTCAACTGACGAGAGGCATAGGCTACAACCTAACCACTCTGCATTAACACCCCTCCTAATACTTTCTTAGAGGCATCACAAAATAATTCATAAGACTTACTGGGATCAGGGATGACTAAAACAGGAGCAGTTGTTAGCCTTTCCTTCAAACTCATAAAACTCTGTTCACACTTCGAATCTCATTTAAAAGAAATTTCCTTTCGAGTAAGTCTAGTCATTGGTAATGCTATCTGCGAAAACCCCTTTATAAACCTTCGATAGTAACCTGCCAAACCTAAGAAACTTATGACTTCAGAAGCATTCTTTGGTTTTTCCCAATTAATGACTGCTTCAACTTTAGATGGATCCACTGATACTCCTCCTTGCGATATTACATGACCAAGGAACTTCACTTCGTTCATCCAAAATTCGCACTTACTTAACTTAGTAAAAAGTTGATTCTCTTGCAGTACTGACATAATAATCCTTAAGTTTTCTCCGTGCTCTTGGGGAGCACGAGAATAAATAAGAATGTCATCAATAAAGATCACCACGAACTGGTCCAAGTATGGTTGAAATATCCGACTCATATAGTCCATGAAAACAGCAGGAGCATTCATCATACCAAAAGGAATTACAAGAAACTCATAATGGCCATATCGGGTTCTAAATGGTGTCTTCGATATATCCAAACTCTTAACTCTTATTTGATGATAGCCCGATCGCAAATCAATCTTTGAGAACACACAGGCTCCTTTCAACTGATCTAACAAATCGTCTATCCTAGACAGAGGATACTTGTTCTTAATGGTAACTTTATTCAACTGGCGATAATCAATACACAAACTCATACTACCATCCTTCTTCTTTACTAATAATACTGGAGCTCCCTACGGTGAGACACTAGGTCAGATGAAATGCTTGGTTAACAACTCTTCCAATTGATTCTTCAACTCTCTTAACTCTAGTGGCATCATGCGATACGAAGAAACGGAGACTGGAGTCGTCCCAGGTATCAGATCAATAGAGAGTTCCACTTCCCTTTCAGGAGGAAGAGAGGTGACATCCTCAGGGAAAACTTGCGAAAATTCACAAACGACAGGAATTTGCGTAACACTCAGATTATCGCTAGATTCCTTGGTAAGTACCAAGGGAACTAGCTTTTCCTTCTCAAATAAGAAATTAACCATACCAACCATACCATCCAAGATAGTAGTTAATACATCCTTTGGAGTAGCTTCACTAGATGGAATGATAATCAACTTCTATTCACATCCAATAAACACAGAATTGGCAGAAAGCCAATCCATCCCCAAAACCATGTCAACCTTCTTAAGTGGTAAACAAATAAGATCAATTTGGAAAATTCTACCATTCACCAAGAGCGAACAATTTTCACAAATCAACGGTGTCTCAACCACATCATCCATAGCGGTAGTAACCACCATAGAAGGAGACAAGGGAATTGCTTGCCAGCCAAGACGCTTCATGCACTGAATTGATACAAAAGAGTGTGTCGCCCCACAATCAAACAATACGAAACAAGGATGTTATTGACGAGACACGTACCAATAATTAAGGCATTGTTGCTCTTAGCCTACCTTGCATCCAAAGTTTAAACTCGACCGGTGCTCCTCCCCTGCATCTAATTCTTATTCTGAGGACATTCCCTAGACATGTGTCCCTCCCTCTGACAAGTAAAACACCTAACTCCAATTCCAGCACATCTTCCAAAATGAGACATCTTACACACTTGACATTTAGGTGGATGGTTAGGTCTTGCATGTTGCACCTATTTTCCTTTGAAAGCCTAAGATCTAGGCCTAAACTGGCTACCTGGCCTCCCTTGGTCTCTATGTCCACTTCTATATTGATCCCTTTTCTTCTTGAACTTTCTTCAAACTGTTCTCAGCCACATAACATTGCCTTAACAATTCAGCATAAGTAATGAATTCCCTTTGAGAAACACTATGAGAAATTTCACCCCTTAGACCAAACAGAAATGGATCAATCTTCCACCTCTCATCTGGTGCGTACGCGGCTTGTCTAGAACAAGCATCCATATCTTCGAACTTCTCAGCATACGCAGCTATTGTCATAGTACCCTGTCTAAGCTGTTAAAACTCAAACTCTTTCTGAGTCATCAAAGAACTAGGGAAATACTTATCCAGGAAAATAGTCTTAAAATGCTCCCAATCCCTAGGTACTCCTTGATTGGTCATAAGAGTCGAAGCACTCTCCCACCATCTCACAGTTGGACCCTTCATCATGTGAGAAGCAAACACAACCTTATTCTCTTCACTACAATGCACTATCTGAAAAATCCTTTCCATGCTGGTTATCTACTCTTGAGCCTTCACAGGATTCAACCTACCATGGAATTCAGGAGGATTCATGCGGAAGAAATCTTGGAAACTACCACCTGCAGCTTCTTGTGGAACCCCTTGAGGATTCAAACCACCATTCCATTGTTGCATCATCTATTGCATGAATTGATTATGTTTTTATTGCATCTGTTGCACAAACTGAGGCCATTGAAAACCTTCACTGCCACTTGGCAATTCAGAGTCTGAATTCTGGGTTTTGGGTCTACCACGACCTATGCGTCTGTCAGCCATGATCATGAATGTCCTATAAATAGGATTAAGTTGATCAGGCTCAATACTATGAATATAACACCAAGGACAATGATGATAACCCACATATGAGGCAGAAAGAAATACTTATAATATTTCATGGCTAGGTCGAGGATACAACCTACTCTGATACCAACTGTAACACCCACATATAATATATGTCTAGAATACATATTGTACATAGTGTAAACTAGTATTGAAATACATAAGCGCCTAGCAGCACATTGTACATATACTTACATGCCCAAAAGAAAACATAACATGGCACAAAATGTACACAAAAATGCCCAAAATAAAACTACTAGGAGCTAGATCACTAAACAATGATCCCAAAAATATCTACACAGCGGAAAAGCCATACAGTCATCAGGTAAGCAAGACATCACTCTATCTTGTCCTTACCCTTCGCCTGCTCAGAACCACCTGAAAAGTAATCAACAACATGGGGTGAGATAATAATCTCAGTGGGTTCCCTATCTTATGGATCCACTCGGCTCTACAAGGTTTTCTAATAAATAGTCAATTTTTCTATCAATATTCATCTCAAGTCAACAAGGGAACAAAGACTTGAGTGATGGGGAAACTAACTCGCAATGTATGGCAACATGCACCTGAGTTCTCA
The DNA here is from genome assembly GCF_024323335.1 of Lathyrus oleraceus. Lineage (NCBI taxonomy): Eukaryota > Viridiplantae > Streptophyta > Magnoliopsida > Fabales > Fabaceae > Lathyrus > Lathyrus oleraceus. The sequence continues at coordinate 362,985,621 of NC_066585.1, read as the reverse complement.
CAACTCAACCATGATCATTATTCAGATCATGAAACATCAATTCCTGAACGGACTTACGTCTAAGCCAGGTCCGGTTCATGCATGCTCGTATGATTCTACTTTCACGATGGATATTGAGTCCTCTATGAGGCTTAATCCCCAGTTCAAGCGACCGTCACCCGTATGGGCCTCTAACCCACCTAGGTGTCCACCTTTCCCCCATGTTCGTCGTGGTTGGGACTCAAACCCAATTGAGGCTCGAATCATTGGTCTCACATCCTAATGCTTACTCATCTAAGCATACCAAATAGAGATGTGCACCATCACAGAAAACACGTATTTTGAATACATGATCGATTCACAAATGAACGATTCCACGAACCAAACAAAATTTGTCAATCACAGGTGACTTCATTCAACACAATACACAAATAATAAGATGGCATGTTCCATACAATGCGTCTCATTCTCAATCATGACAACGATTCATCCACGACCTCCACATAAGCGTCGTACGAATGAATACAGTCATCCAATGTTATCTAAGTTATAAACCTCACTCATGACCTAATACCAATCCTAGGTTAACTTACTATATTCATCATGTAATTTTCACCATTAGTATATATTCAACATAAGCATAGCATCACAAATGATTAATGGTTGGAAGAATACATTTAGAACCACTTAAGAAATGGATTTTGAAGTTTTTAACATAAGTCAATCAATTGGTTGGGGAGGCCTAATTGATTGGTTATTCTCACATTTCTGTTTTTCAAAGTTTGTTGAGGATCAATCGATTGGTCCTGAGTGTCAATCGATTGGCTAACTGAAATTTTCCACTGTTCATATACAGAAAGTTTGTGCAATCGATTGTAATGCACTGTCAATCGATTGGTCCTGTAAAAATCACATTTTCTGCAAAACAAAAGGTTTGTGCAATCGATTGGTTGCAGGGACCAATCGATTGGTCCACTCACATTTTCACATTTCCACTTCACAGACACCATTTTTCCTATGTTATTCCATTTCTAACAAAACACCACTTCTTCTTCCAACAAAACCTACCATACTACATGTTCATATACACATATAAATCAAGGATTTCAAGCTCATAATCACAAGGATTTCAAGGTCATAAACACATCCAATCATTTAACCACAACCACAACAAATCATATAATCACAATAATCATAAGAACACATCAAAGCACATGTTCATGGAAATCAACAAGATCAAGAGAAATACTCATCATATAGCATGGGTTTTCATGATTTATCTATGATTCTATAACCCTAATCTTCTAGAAATCTAGGTGTCGCAACCTGAAAAATACAGTGCGCGAAAAAAACAACCGGCGAAAGAAAAAGACAGAAGAGTCGCCACCGTGCGTTATTCATCCCAAAGGAGGGAAAGGAAACGCTCGAAGTAAACCTGAAAAAGGAAAGGACAAGACGGGGTCTCGCAACCAAATCTTGGGTTTGGGAGTCGGTTATGCGAAGGGAAGGTATTAGCACCCCTACGCATCCATAGTACTCTACGGGATCCACTTTTGTGGTTTTTGTCTAAAGGGTGTGGGTTTACCTAATGTGTTTATTTACTAAAAAGGTTAAGAGAAATGACTCGCGTGGATGTTGCATCTAGTGCATACGTATCTCATCTGAATATGAGAATCAGAGTCTTCGTAGCTCGGCTGACCTATGGGTTAGGGGATGTGTGCTCGCTAAGACATCGCGTCTTATGCCTACGTATCTCATCTGGAATGAGAATCAGAGCAAGCCGTAGTTCGGCTAACTACGGGGTTGTGGATTGAGTTTTGGACGAACGACTTCACTACGCAATCTACCGGATGCTCGACCTTTGGAGACTTACTCGCCTGTAGTAGAAGGAGTAAACGTGTTGCTTTGGGTTTTAGGGTTTGGGATGCTCGAGGGCAAACAGGCAGTCCTTGACGAAGGAACCGCGCTACATGTGGGGATATGAATACAAAACAAAAAACATGTATCTCAAAGTAAAATGCCACCAAGGGGCTCAAACATTGCCTCCTATCGAGGTCTTCCAGCTAAGAAAGCGATAAAGTACTAGAAAAGGAAAAAATTACCACACGGATAAAGATCCGAAGTTACAGCAATTAAAGGATTAGCAACCCTGAGATCTCTCCAGCTAGACCATCAAAGAAAATCAGTCAATACGATTAATCAGGATAAACCTCCGGATGGTATCCCTGCAAGAGTATGTGAGCCCTCACGAAAACTCAACAGAAAGGTTAGACAAACAAGGTGAAATCCAGGGAAAACAATGCCATGGCAACACAAAGATAGGTTAGAGAAACAAAATAGGGTAACCAAGAGTTGCCCCTAAATCAAAATGTAACCACATGAATAATTCCATCAAAATTCACAAAAAGCTCACAAAAAGCAATCAAGGGTAGGAGGCCTAAACCTCTTGTCAAACACATGCATCAAAAGGGTATCAAATTCACCCATAATACCTCATACATTTAGAGCATTCAAATTAAAGGCATAAAGATGATGGATATATGGCAAACCTGATTGGAGAGATTGATTAAGATTGAATGGTACGGCCGGATCTGCAAAGTAATCCTAGGGTTTGTGTGAGGCGGAGTGAACTTCTCAGGGCTGCCTGAAGGTCGCTGCAGAGTAGTTCCTAGGTTTCCTTCTCTCAAAATCTTTCTCCAGTGAATCTCCCACTGTAACTCCAAGTGTGTTTTCCTCTACTGAAACTTCAGTATTTATAGACTGATTTTCGTGGGTAGTGGGCTCAAATGAGGGAGACCCAAGTCCAAAAAAAAAAATTGTTATATTTTATTTATTTATTTAATTAATTAATTATATTTATTTATTTTTAACTTCTTTTTTTTTTCATTTTTTTTCGTTTTTTTTTCAGGAAAAATGAAGGGTAAATTTTGGGGTATTACAGCTGCCCCTATTCAATCAACTGGAGACCCGGAAAGAAGATGGCAGCTGCTTTCGAACTTTCGAGGTATCAAGGGATTGAATACAATAAAAGCCCAAAAATTTGCACTGAAGTGAAGTGAAGTGACAATGCCTATCAGAATCGGCAAAGAGGTGGCCTTGAAAGAAGAATCCGTCTAGTACGGTGAGAGTCAGTCTGAATATCGAAAAAGAATGTTAAACTGGATACCAAAATAAATGGTAACACATAAATAACCATGGCCTGAATGCCGCTCATCAGTCTGAATACTGGAAAGGACTTCGATCTGAACATCGGAAAATTGGCCTGAATGCCACAAGTCGCATCGACCTGAACGTCGGAAACTTCTTCGATCTGAACATCGGAAAGACTTGGCTTGAATGCCACCTCGATCTGAATATCGGGAAAACTGGCCTGAATGTCACTTCGATCTGAATATCGGAACACTGGCCTGAATGCCACTTCGATCTGAATATCGGAACACTGGCCTGAATGCCACAAGTCGCATCGACCTGACCGTCGGAAACTTCTTCGATCTGAACATCGGAACACTGGCCTGAACGCCACTTCGATCTGAATATCGGAACACTGGCCTGAATGCCATAAGTTGCGTCGACCTGATCGTCGGAAACTGCTTCGATCTGAACATCGGAAAACTGGTCTGAACGCCACTTCGGTCTGGATACCGGAACACTGGCCTGAATGCCACTTCGATCTGAATATCGGAACACTGGCCTGAACGCCACTTCGGTCTGGATACCGGAACACTGGCCTGAATGCCACAAGTTGCATCAACCTGAACGTCGGAAACTTCTTCGATCTGAACATCGGAAAACTTCATGCCTGTCAGCATTGGCAGAAATAGGGAATGATAATAGAGGCGGCGCATGGGCCAATGACACTTGTTGGGGATAACAAAGGTAAGTCATGAACAATCTTCAGTCTGAGCACTGGAAACAACTTCTGGCTAATCACTTGGGATACCGAGAATGTTTTATGCTTACATGCGTATGTTTGAATCTTTCAATGGCGTAATGCTCCATGAAAATGGAAATGCTACGCGATTTGGAAGGATGCAATGCAATATGATTCTACATGCAGGGATGCGAAATGCTGGGTAGAATGCCAAGCTGCGGCAAGGGGATCTGCTGGGGAAATGATCACCATCTTCTGGACCCTGGCAAGGCTGCTGGAGATGCACAACACAAAGAATTATGTGGGGAAATGACCCGCCACACGGTGTTCTAGCAATGATGAAATGCCGAGATTCAGACTGGGGAGAGAACGACACTAAAAACCTGCTGTTGGGGAAAGCGATAGTGGTTCTGGCAACCACGATCTGCGAGAGATGACTCAACAGGGGAAGCAAACACTGATACGGTACCGAGGTTCTGCTTCAAGGAAAGAAACCATCGATCTGGCATTGGGATTATCGATCTGGCCTCGAACTCTAAGGAGCAACCACTTCTGCTGGGAAGATACAGTCTGGCACTGTCAACTCCGCTGGGGATATACAATCTGGCACTGTCAACTCTACTGGGGAGTGTATATTCTAAAACAACCGCTTGGGGAAGTACGGTGGTGAGAACCTACTGGGGATTGAAGAATCCAACACTCTGATAAGCTCTACAGGGATAAGACACCAGATTCGTCTGTTGGCGACTTCACTGGGGAAGATATTCACGATCATCTGCAGGGGATTTTAAGGAAATGCCCCGAGGGTATCTGTTCTGAATAGACGATCCAAAGCACTTAAAATTTACAGCAATTTTAAATGTTTATTAAGCATGTACCTGTAAAGCCCTTATGTGTCATGATGCAATGTTTATCAAAAATTCGGACGTCATTTTTGCAAACAAAACAGTAAAATGAAAATGAAAACAGAGATATACTGAATAACATGATTTTATTGATTGAATGGCCTCTGAATAGGCATTTACATCAGGAAGCAATCCCTGGAAAGAGGTAATCGCACAAAAGATAAAAACAAAAATTAATCTAATGGCAATGTGAAATGGATTTCTATTGGGTTCCAATTCTGCTATGACTTGCCCATCTTCAAGATCCTCCAGATGATCAGCCTTCTGAAAAGGTGATTGGACTGTTTCCTACCTTTCGAAAATTTCCAGTCATCGACATGAGATGAGATTCAGAACTAACTCAGAACGCAGTCATTCGCTTAATCCCTAACTTTTGCCTGGATCGCCCTTTTCGGGTTTTCAATCCACCGGGATACCCATTTTTGCCTAAGTTGCCTTTTCAGGTTTTCAACTTACCGGGTGTACGATCTTTTCATTTTTAATCCCTAATTTTTGCCCGAACCTTTTCATTTTCTTGGTTCGTCGGGATGCCCATTTTTGCCTGACTATTCTTTTTATTGTCCAGCGGGTCTATTTTATGTGAAGTATTTTTTAACTGCGTCTGAGTTCACAGGGGAAGTGAAGTTTTCACCATCCATAGTTGCAAGCATTAAGGCCCCACCGTCAAAAACCTTGGTGACAATATACGGTCCATCATAGTTAGGAGTCCACTTGCCCCTGTGATCTGTCTGAGGAGGAAGGATCCTTTTCAACACTAAATCTCCGACTTGGAAACAACGAGGACACACTTTCTGATCAAAGGCTCTCTTCATCCGACTCTGATACAACTGCCCATGACAAATGGCTGCCATTCGCTTCTCTTCGATAAGACTCAACTCATTGAACCTTGTCCGAATCCATTCGGCTTCGTCTAACTTGACATCCAACAGGACTCTTAGAGAAGGAATCTCCACTTCAACAGGTAGGACTGCTTCCATACCATACACCAAGGAGTAAGGGGTTGCCCCGGTCGATGTACGTACTGAAGTGTGGTACCCATGCAAGGCGAAAGGTAGCATCTCATGCCAATCTCTGTACGTGACGACCATCTTCTGCACAATCTTCTTTATGTTTTTATTTGCCGCCTCAATAGCGCCGTTCATCTTAGGGCGGTAAGGGGAAGAATTGTGATGCTGAATGTTGAAGTTCTGACACAACTCCTTCATCATTTTGTTGTTGAGATTAGAACCATTATCAGTAATGATTCTTTCGGGAATCCCATAGCGACAAATGATTTCTTTCTTGATGAAACGGGCAACCACATGTCTGGTGACATTCGCCAACGACGCTGCCTCGACCCACTTGGTGAAATAGTCGATGGCAACAAGGATGAAGCGATGCCCATTGGAAGCAGTCAGCTCAATCTTTCCAATCATGTCAATGCCCCACATAGAAAACGGCCACGGCGAAGACATCACATTCAGAGGATTTGGCGGTACATGCACCTTATCAGCATAAATCTGGCATTTATGACACTTCCGAGCATATTTGAAGCAATCTGACTCCATGGTCATCCAATAATAACCCGCTCTCAACAATTTCTTAGCCATTGCATGTCCGCCGGCATGAGTACCGAAGGAACCTTCATGAACTTCCTGCATTAACATGTCCGCCTCGTGTCTGTCCACGCATCTGAGCAAAACCATGTCGAAGTTCCTCTTATACAGCACATTGTCTTTGTTCAAGAAGAAACTGCCTGCCAATCTTCTCAAAGTCTTTCTGTCATTGTTGGATGCCCCTGCAGGGTACTCTTGATTCTTCAGAAAGCACTTGATATCGTGATACCAGGGCTTGTCATCGACTACCAGTTCAGCAGCAAACACGTATGCGGCCCTGTCAAGGCGCATCACATCGATCCTGGGAGCATGGTTCCAGCGAATTACCTTGATCATGGAGGATAGAGTAGCAAGTGCGTCTGCCATCTGGTTCTCATCACGAGGTATATGATACAATTTTACTGTTGTGAAGAAAGTCAACAGTCTTCTCGTGTAGTCTCTGTAGGGGACCAGAGTGGCTTGGAGAGTATTCCAATCACCATTCACTTGATTGATCACCAGAGCTGAATCTCCGAAGATGTCCAAAGTCTTGATTCTCAAATCAATGGCTTGCTGAATACCCAAGATACAGGCCTCGTACTCAGCTTCATTATTTGTGCACTCAAAAGTCAAACGAGCGGTGAAAGGTATGTAGGCACCTTTCGGAGTTGTAATGACAGCACCAATTCCACTTCCTCTAGCATTGACAGCCCCATCAAACAACAAAGTCCACTTTTCGTTTGGATCAGGTCCCTCCTCAACAACTGGCTCTTCACAGTCTTTCATCTTGAGGAACATGATGTCTTCATCAGGGAATTCAAACTTCATCGGCTCATAATCATCAATCGGCTGCTCGGCAAGGTAGTCTGACAGAATACTACCTTTGATGGCCTTCTGTGATGTGTACTGAATATCATACTCTGTTAAAATCATTTGCCAACGAGCCACCCTTCCGGTGAGAGCTGGCTTCTTGAATATGTATTTGATGGATCCATCTTAGAAATCAACAAGGTAGTATGGTTCAACATATACTGCCTCAGTCGGCGAGCAGCCCAGGCCAAAGCACAACAAGTTTTCTCAAGCTGCGAATATTTGACTTCACAGTCGGTAAACGTTTTGCTAAGGTAGTATATGGCATGCTCTTTTCGACCAGACTCGTCATGCTGTCCCAATACACACCCCATCGAGTTCTCAGTCACTGATAGGTACATTATCAGAGGTCTCCCAGGAACTGGAGGTATAAGGATCGGAGGTTTCTGTAGATACTCTTTTATCTTCTCGAAAGCCCTTTGACAATCTTCATTCCACCTGATAGCCTGATCTTTCCTCAGCAATTTGAAAATTGGCTCACACGTGGCTGTTAGGTGAGAGATGAACCTTGCGATGTAGTTCAACCTTCCTAAGAAACCACGGACTTGTTTCTCTGTTCTTGGCTCAGGCATTTCCTGTATCGCTTTTACTTTGTCGGGATCCACCTCAATCCCTTTTCCGCTAACAATAAAACCCAACAATTTTCCCGATCTCACCCCGAAAGTGCACTTGTTCGGATTAAGTCTCAGTTTGAATTTCCTCAAACGCTCAAACAGTTTCTGCAAATTCACCAAATGTTCTTCTTCTGTCTGAGATTTGGCAATCATATCATCCACATAAACCTCGATTTCATGATGAATCATATCATGGAACAGAGTTACCATAGCTCGTTGATATGTTGCTCTGGCATTTTTCAGACCAAACGGCATCACCTTGTAGCAGAAGGTGCCCCATGGGGTTATGAAAGTTGTCTTTTCCATGTCTTCTGGTGCCATCTTGATTTGGTTATAGCCAGAAAAGCCATCCATGAAGGAGAATACCGAGAACTGAGCTGTATTATCCACCAAAACGTCGATGTGAGGTAATGGGAAATCATCTTTAGGGCTAGCTCTATTCAGATCCCGGTAGTCGACACACATCCGTACCTTTCCATCCTTCTTAGGTACTGGGACGACGTTTGTGACCCATGGCGGATAATTGGTGACTGCTAGAAACCCTGCATCCAACCGCTTTTGTACTTCTTCCTTTATCTTGATAGCCATCTCTGGTCTTGTTCTTCTGAGCTTCTGCTTGACCGGAGGAAAACCTTCTTTGAGAGGGAAGCAGTGTACCACGATGTCTATGTCCAGCCCAGGCATGTCCTGATAAGACCAGGCGAAGATGTCAACGTATTCTTGCAGCAATTCAGTCAGCCCTTTCTTCCCATTGTCTTCTAAAGCAGCCCCTATCTTGATTTCTCTCTTGGCGTCCTCGGTGCCGAGATTAATCACTTCAACAGACTCTTGATGCGGTTGAATAACCCTTTCCTCTTGTTTTAATAACCTGGTAAGCTCTTCAGGAGTTCACAGTCTTCATCACCCTCTTCTTCAGCTTGAAAGATTGGATTTTCAAAGTCGAAGCGAGTCGTAGCAGAAACGTTATCAATAGGATCCGGTGATGTGCATTCCTTCAGAAAAGTGACTTGGACAATCTCCTCAGAAGACCAATTGTTGATGACTTCACCCGGGATCCTCGGACGCACCCAGTTGTCGATGTCACAATCACTATCCCCACCCTCTTCATTGATTGCTGATATCAGGCCAACTGATTTGGCTTCTCCTTCAACCATGTTAACATTTTCCCCACCATGTTGTGGCATGGGATTGTTAACGACATTCGGAGCTGGTGAAAGGTTGATGGCCTTTGAATCTATGAGGTCCTGAACTACATGCTTAAAAGCTTTGCAGTTCTCAATGTTATGGCCAGGTGCCCCAGAGTGGAAGCTACACCTAGCGTTGGCGTCGTAACCCACCGGAAGTCTACCAACAGAAGGAGCCAGAGTGCGCAGTTGCACAAGTTGTAGTTGTTGAAGACTAGAAAGCAACTGAGCGTACGACATTGGAAGGGTGTCGAAACGCCGGTCCATCATCCTTTGCCTCTGTTGATAAGCGGGTCTGTTACCCGGTTGCTGGTGCTGTTGATACTGAGCTGGTTGACGCTGCGGTTGTTGTTGTTGTAGTGATGTTGCAGCTGGAATGGTCACAGCCGCAACATACGGTTGCTGATGATAATTCTGAAAATTATTCCTCCGGTTATCCCTGTTCTGATAAGAAGATATGGCATTTGCATCCCCTTCTCCCCTCTTCTGTCCCTGAATGAACGACTTCTTCACCCCTGATGAGGATCCACCTCCACTCTGGGTCTTGTAGGTCTTTAGGTAATTCTCCACCCTTTCTCCAGTAGAGACCACATCAGCAAAGTTGGAAGCATTGCAACCTACCAGACGCTCCAGATAAGGTCCAGGCAGCGTATTCATGAACATGTTGGCCATTTCCTTTTCCAACATAGGAGGCTGAACACGGGAAGCTGTATCCCTCCTGCGTTGAGCGTATTCCCTGAAGCACTCATTGCTTTTAAGAGACGAATTCTGAAGTTGAGTTCTGTCCGGAGCCATGTCTGCATTATACTGATACTGCTTCACGAAAGCCTCTGCCAAATCCCTCCAGCAACGGATGTGGGCTCTGTCCAGCCTCATATACCATTCCAAGGATGCCCCAGCCAGGCTGTCCTGGAAGAAGTACATAAGTAGCTTCTCGTCATCAGAGTATGCAACCATTTTACGGAAATAGGCTTGCACGTGAGTTTTGGGGCAAGAGCTGCCATGGTATTTGTCAAATATCGGGACCTTGAATTTCGGTGGCACCCTCACACCTGGGACCAGCCCCAAGTCAGCAACATCTACTCCTAGAGGATTCTGTCCTTCCACTGCTTTCAACCTCTCTTCCAATCTTCTAAACATGGGGTCCATGCCAAAGTCTTCCTGAAGCAAGGGAAACTGATCATCCTGAATGGGTTGTTGATCTAGGTTGACATGCGGGATCGGGATAGGCCCCGGTCCATTGGGACCATTAGCCTCTCCAGCTGGAGGATCAGCCAACGTCTCCGGTTGAGTAATAAGGGGATCCCTCTGTACCAACAATCTAAGCTCCTGTTGTCCTTGAGCCACCCCTTGAACCAAATCCATGAATTGATTCATGTGAATCTTCATCTCGGTGAGCTCTGCTTGTAGGCTCTCCATCGCTCTCTATTGATTCCTTCGGGTACCGTATCGGTGAATGCCTGAGTCAGCTATCCTGCTGATGGAACACCAAACAACTGAGAACACTGTGGCGGTACCTGTTATGCAAGACATGCTGATGACTATGCAAATGCAATGACATGTTTATCAATTCCAAAAGGTATTCTACCCCCTTGACTCCAGTCTCTCATCAGATAAAATATCCCTTTTAAAAAGTACTAGAAAAACCCCGACTAGAATCAAGAAGAAGATGTAAACCCCTTTGAAATGGATAAACATGTGTTAAATGATATGAATGCAAATGATGTGATGATGTGAATGCAATGCAGTGGCATGTCAATCAGGGTTGCTGTATCTGCTTGAACATCTGTCGGGTTACACTGTCTGAAGAGAAAACCACTGAGGAATATAATACAAGATCAAAGCTCTGCTCCAGAAAACCGGGTTGGTTGGAGGTTAAGGTTTCCTGAATTTAGCCCGCCCCTTACTGGTAGGTTCTAAGAACAGAAGTTCGTCAACTTCAGCCCTTCAGTCGCGAATAATACGTTTACCACAGAAGGTTTGGCATTATTACGGGATAAAAGACCTCCACTGACTCCCCTCAACAGGACATCCTAAAGCAAGTTCCCAGTCTCGGGGTCCTCGGATTGATCAGCGAGAATGCGCCCACCAGAGCTAACATAATCACGTCTCGAAGGAGAGGCCTCGACTGAGTTCTCGGGAAATGGTCACCAGAGTCGACGATTTCTAAAGGAACATCATGTCGTTACGGAACATCCGTAGGACATAATATATCCAAAAGAAACCTCGTCTGGGTGTGGTTCTTCACGAACGACTTAACGTAGCAACATGCCACGCAAGCCTCATGATCATCCACTCTAAAACCTGTGTGTACACTCAAGCCTGGGTAATGGGCTTATCTCTCGTAGAACATCCCATCCCAACAAACAAACAACAGCTCCAACAGATACAGCAGATGAATGCAAGCAAGTAAGTAAATAAATGTACAAAAGCATGAACACCCAATGAACAAGAAATCACAAAATCTAGGAGGGACTCGCTTAGGGAAGATGGACCAGCAAGAGGTCAACTTCTTTTGGTCCCCAGTGGAGTCGCCAGCTGTCGCAACCTGAAAAATACAGTGCGCGAAAAAAACAACCGGCGAAAGAAAAAGACAGAAGAGTCGCCACCATGCGTTATTCATCCCAAAGGAGGGAAAGGAAACGCTCGAAGTAAACCTGAAAAAGGAAAGGACAAGACGGGGTCTCGCAACCAAATCTTGGGTTCGGGAGTCGGTTATGCGAAGGGAAGGTATTAGCACCCCTACGCATCCATAGTCCTCTACGGGATCCACTTTTGTGGTTTTTGTCTAAAGGGTGTGGGTTTACCTAATGTGTTTATTTACTAAAAAGGTTAAGAGAAATGACTCGCGCGGATGTCGCATCTAGTGCATACGTATCTCATCTGAATATGAGAATCAGAGTCTTCGTAGCTCAGCTGACCTATGGGTTAGGGGATGTGTGCTCGCTAAGACATCGCGTCTTATGCCTACGTATCTCATCTGGAATGAGAATCAGAGCAAGCCGTAGTTCGGCTAACTACGGGGTTGTGGATTGAGTTTTGGACGAACGACGTCACTACGCAATCTACCGGATGCTCGACCTTTGGAGACTTACTCGCCTGTAGTAGAAGGAGTAAACGTATTGCTTTGGGTTTTAGGGTTTGGGATGCTCGAGGGCAAACAGGCAGTCCTTGACGAAGGAACCGCGCTACATGTGGGGATATGAATACAAAACAAAAAACATGTATCTCAAAGTAAAATGCCACCAAGGGGCTCAAACATTGCCTCCTATCGAGGTCTTCCAGCTAAGAAAGCGATAAAGTACGAGAAAAGGAAAAAATTACCACACGGATAAAGATCCGAAGTTACAGCAATTAAAGGATTAGCAACCCTGAGATCTCTCCAGCTAGACCATCAAAGAAAATCAGTCAATACGATTAATCAGGATAAACCTCTGGATGGTATCCCTGCAAGAGTATGTGAGCCCTCACGAAAACTCAACAGAAAGGTTAGACAAACAAGGTGAAATCCAGGGAAAACAATGCCATGGCAACACAAAGATAGGTTAGAGAAACAAAATAGGGTAACCAAGAGTTGCCCCTAAATCAAAATGTAACCACATGAATAATTCCATCAAAATTCACAAAAAGCTCACAAAAAGCAATCAAGGGTATGAGGCCTAAACCTCTTGTCAAACACATGCATCAAAAGGGTATCAAATTCACCCATAATACCTCATACATTTAGAGCATTCAAATTAAAGGCATAAAGATGATGGATATATGGCAAACCTGATTGGAGAGATTGATTAAGATTGAATGGTACGGCCGGATCTGCAAAGTAATCCTAGGGTTTGTGTGAGGCGGAGTGAACTTCTCAGGGCTGCCTGAAGGTCGCTACAGAGTAGTTCCTAGGTTTCCTTCTCTCAAAATCTTTCTCCAGTGAATCTCCTAGTGTAACTCCAAGTGTAACTCCAAGTATGTTTTCCTCTACTGAAACTTCAGTATTTATAGACTGATTTTCGTGGGTAGTGGGCTCAAATGAGGGAGACCCAAGTCCAAAAAAAAAAATTGTTATATTTTATTTATTTATTTAATTAATTATATTTATTTATTTATTTTTAACTTTTTTTTTTCATTTTTTTTTTCATTTTTTTTCGTTTTTTTTTTCCAGGAAAAATGAAGGGTAAATTTTGGGGTATTACACTAGGGTTTCTAACTAGAACCCACCTCAAGAAATAGAAGAGGAGAAGTTGTTAAAGATGAGATGATGATGATAGAGATGATGGTGTTGGTTCCAAGCTTTTCTTCTTCTTCTTCTTCTCCACTAGCCTTGTTTTCTCTCCTTCACTTGAGCTTTCCTCTTTCTTTCTATTCTTTCTGATACATAGAGAAACAAATGGCATGTGGTAGGTAATATAAGATACAAACGTGTGGTTAGAAAGTGGTGGAAACAAATATCTTAAGTGGCACTACCCACCATATTTGTTCTACCAGAGCTATTGACCCATTATTAGTGTTACCAAAATGTCTCAATTAATAAAAGATCAGTCCCAATTGATATTAATTAAGTCAACCTGAACTCACTATTTACTCTATTTATCCCAATTTACAACTTTTAGAGCACATAGGAACTCAATTGACCTCAATTAATTGGGATTTAGGTATTTAAGGAAATACGGGGTATTACACTATTGAAGAGCCAATTCATACTCATTAAGAGGTTTGGCAGACATATCCTTTATTAAAGCAATATGTTCTCTTTCAAGTTTTTCAATCTTGTTTTTAGATAAATTTAGTTCATCTCTTATAAGACTATATTCTTTATAATGTTCATATGTATGGCTTTCTGTTGACATCTATCCATAAGACATTGACATAAAGTAAATAAATCAGCTCTAGAGAGTTTTGAAAACACCTCCTATGTATCCTCTGAGTTTGGGTCAGAACCAGCTTCTGATTCTGTGTCTAAGAATGTTGAAGCTACCAAATCTAGCTTGGATTTTTCTTTACTCCAGTCAGCTTCTTCTTTACTCTTGTCAACTTCTTCTTTATCATCAAGTTCATCCCATGTTACCATGAAACCTTTCTTGAACTTACTTCTGAAATTGTTCTTTTGGAAGCTTCCATTTTTAGCTTTGTCCTTTTGAAGCTCTGAACAATCAGCAATGAAATGACCAGGCTTCTAACAGTTGAAGAAGTCGTTCTGATCAACCTTGTTATCTCTGGAGCTTGTTTCTCTCAAACCAAATATTCTACCAGAGAACCTCTTGTTCTTGTTGGTAAGATACTGAAATCGTTTTTTGTGAAAGCCATTTCATCATCATTATAATCTTCATCAGAAGCTTCATCATGAGTGGCTTCTTTATGCTCCCAAGTATGAGAAGATTTTTCAAACCTTCCAACAGATTTCAACACTAGATTTTGATTTCTAAAATGGTACTTCTTCTCCATTGAGTTCTAACTCATGACTTTGGAGATTACTTATCCGACTTTCAAGACTGATATTGTTCGGGTCTTTAGCTTCCTAAATAGTTGCCACCTTTGGTTTGCATATGACAGGAAGACTCCTAAGAATCTTCTTGACATGATCAGAGGTGGTGTAGCTTTTTGTTTAGAACTTGAAGCCCAGACACAAGTACTTGAAACATCGAGAACATAGTCTCGATGTTCTCATCTTCTTTCATTCTGAAAAGCTCATATTTTTGGACCAAAAGACTTGTTTTGGCTTCTTAAGTTTGTTGGTTTCCTTCATAGGTAGCACATAAAGATTTAAAATTAGTTTTGGCAGTGGATTTTTCAATAATCTTTATGTACTCAGAATGAGGCAAATGATCTACATGAATTCCTCTCACTCTGTGGTGTTTTCTCTAGATCTTCTTCTGAGCAAGTGTGAGAGATTTTCTGTCAGAGACCATAGCAACACTATTGAATTTAATGTCAATGTCATCTTCTAAGATATCCTACAACTCATAATCAAGACCTATGATGTGAGTGTACATCTTGATTTTCCACCATTCAAATTCGGTAGAGTCTCTATTGATTGTTGGAGGTTTAGAAATATTTTTCAGATGTACTTTGATCATTATTAACATCACCAATAGGAGAACCCCTATTAAATCTAGATTCAACTAACATGAAGGAATATGTATTTTTCTAGAGATCTTTTCTACACCACTGTGAAGTGTTCATCACATACCTTGCTATGATACCAACTAAAGGTGAAAAAAACACAATAGGGGGTGGATTGTGTTGGATTTTTCTTATTTAAGTCTCGAGAGCTTCTGCTTTTGATGCTTCCTTATTAGAGTCTGAACACAAGGTTCAGAGTTTGACTCATAAACTACATTTGACTTCTGAACGACCTTATCAGATTTTGAACCAGAATCTGATTTGGATGATCAGAGTTGAGAGCAGCGAAATAAGTAAGTACAAAAGCAAGAAATTAAAAGAAAGAACACAAGCAGTATATCCTACTTCCTCTCACAACTTGAGAGTAATCCAGTCTCTTTGTACTTCCAAGGGATTTCTAATATGACCAAATCTGATTACAACTGCTCAAGAACACAAGCAAGAGACTTCTTTTGCTCACACACACAAGTGTAAGACTTCCTTGCTCAAACACACAAGTTTGAGACTTCCTTGCTCAAGCCTACAAGCTGAATACTTCCTTTCTCTAGCACACGAGCTAAATACTTCAAATGTTCAAGCACTAAAGCAAGATACTTCTGACTCTATAACAAAGTGTTTAAGAGATTTGGATAATAAGTCACACTTAATATATAATAAGAGGTGTAAACAAAATACAACTTTGAAAGACTCTAACATTTAATAAATTCTAAAATATACACAAGGTTAGGATGTTATAAGTCTAAAAATATTGACAGTGTAGCTTCCCTTAGAATGTCAAGTTCTGAATCTTGTGGTGCATTGCAGTGTGGTAGTCTTCTACTTAGGTCTGCAGTTCCTTATATAGATAAGAGAGAATAGAGTCGTTGAAGCTTTCACTAAAAGGTTGGTTAACTTTTGTACTTGATTAGACACATCAAGCAAACACATTTCTGCAAGTGGAATGATCCGTTGAGGCTCCGGCCTTAAAGAATATATTTTTATTTAAGTCTTCACGTGATCAAAAAGGTTGTGAATTTGTCAGAGTTGCGTTAGTAGAAGAGCTTATACTTTAGAGGCTGACTTTCCTACTGACTTCACTCTTCAGAGGCTGGTCATGTTAGAGTCCTCTTCTTTGGCTTTTGAAGCTTCAAAGTTTGGGTCACCAGAGGCTGACTTTTTTCATATTTGACTTCTTCAAAGTTTGGACATCCATCAGAGACAAAATATTCAGATGTGATATTTAGATCTAGAGTCTGATCTTCATATTCAGATTCCTCAAGCATTTCTTCATTTGTTCTAAATAATATAATCCTGTCAACTTGAACAGATGTTAGAATACCCAATTGTTTTTTAAATACTTTGTTATCATCAAAATCCAAGGGATATGGTATTAACTGATTTTTTTTCCAACAACTTTCCATTAATATCATATGAGTTATAATAGGGAATATATTTATTAATATTTAATTACCCTGATTTGGTTATAATTAGGAATAGGATTTTACATGTATATAATTAAGAATAGTATTTGACAATCATTTGTGACGTGATTCTCACGCCACAAAGGTGAAAATCACGTCACAAAGCTAAAATAGCGTTGCAGTTTTTCATGAGGCAGTAGCAGTTGTGACAACTTTTTTTCCACATGAAAATCACGTCAAAAAGTGGCGTCGTGATTTTCACGTCACAACATTTGCCATGTGATTTTCACGTTGCAACCTTCTGCTGCAATTCCACTGCACAACAGGTTTGTTGGTCAGCCTTGCAGGTTTGCCACGTGAAATTCATGACACTAATTTTAGTTTTGCGTCGTGTTTTCCACGTGAAATTCATGACAATAATTTTGCGTCATGCCACTGATTAATTTTTTATTAAAAAAATATTTATTAAATACTTTAAATATGAAATTAATAATAAAAAGTTTATAAATTTATTCACAATAAAAAAAATATTAATTTCAATTAATAATTAAAAATACTAATATTTTCAAATAATAATTAGAAATATCAATTTCAATTAAAAATATTAAATTCAAAATTATTCCAAATATTTTACAAAAATTAATATTTAAAAGTAAAATAACAATAAAAAACCAATCAACGTCATCATCCATAGCTTCGTCCACATCATCATCATCATCATCCATATCACCAACTGTCGAATTATTTGCTCCATCTCAATTTGTCTCTTCTTCATTTCCTCCATTTGAGCATTTATCGCCGCCTTACATTCTGCCGCCCCGCGTCTCGCCTCAGTTAGTGCCAATTGTCGCATTGTTTCCATCATTTGGGGTGTCAATTGTTATGGATGTGACGATCATTCCCCATCCGCAACTCTTTCAAATAATGTTTTATTCCATGGTCTGTAGTTCCCAACCAAAGATCCAGCATCAAATAAACACTCGTTAGGTCCTTTCCCGCGAATTACTAAATTCAAAATATAAAAATCCACACGATCATCAATCGGGTTTGGACCTATCGGAATATACTGAGGATTTTAAACAAAAAATTATTCGAGCAATGTGTCATAGTCCTTCTGCACATATAAGAATTTTTTAAAAATTAAATATAGTGTAAACATTATATAATAATTAAATTAAATAAAATAATGAAATATGGCCACGTGATTTTCACGCCACAAACATTAAATTAGTTGTCACATGAAAATCACGCCACAACTTTGCCATTAGATATTAAAAAAATTTAAATAATTTTTTCATGTACATAAATAAATTTAAATAAAACAATACAATATAAATAACTTACCAAAGCTAATTTGGTACATTCGTCAACAAATTCCCCCGATTTTTTGGTCCGAGTCTTTGGAACCAGCTCATTCATTCGTGGATGTCTCCCCAAATCCTTAGACTAATTAAGAAAGTTAACTTGAATTAAAAATATATAGTAAATCAAAATATAACTTAAATAAGTAGTTATAATTACTATGCGTCGAGCATGTTTGGCGATACTAATGCTTCCAACTGCATTGGGGTGACCTCCATTTTCAAATGCTCTCATTTTCTTTGCATTTTCATATTTTGCCTTAAAACCAGGTGAATCTCAATAGACAAGTAGTTCTTCAAAAGTTTCCTTGCGTATCTAGTTAGGACGAATACGTTGCTCTTCCCAACCACGTCTAGCACGTTGTAGCATGTTAGAAAGTCGGACTACTGTTCTGCCCCGCTAGTTTTTTTCAATCCTAGCCTCGTCAATTTTTTTCACAGGTACACTTTTCCTGTAATGTTGTATGACATTCAAATTAATTGTTAGATAAATATAATTAAAAAGTAATTAAAATAATAATAACTTAAAATAAATTCATTATACCTTAAATTTGTTAAACCATGCATCTCTATCATTCTTGGAAAGTTCTCCAAATCGCTTCCAATATTTTTTATACACTTGTTGAATAACATAATTTATACATTGGGCAGCAATCCGACTCGGCTCAAAACTAAACAATAAAAATTTGAATAAGTATTAATAAATCTAAAAAAACACAACATGTTTACATAAATTAAAATTTTATAAATTAGAAACTTACAATTTTCTACTGGGCCAAATATAGTATCTTCCCTTAATAATCTCGTACTCACTCGAATGTGCAGCACGATGTTGCTCCTGATAATCATCCTCATCCTCCTCCTCATGATCGTCCTTATCCTCCCCCCCATGATACTTCTCACACACAGGTATGTGTGTGGTATGTGAGGTGTGAGGTCCCCCATGATGCATGGATAGTGAAGGTATATATGTGGTAGGTAAGGTGCAAGGTCCCCCATGATGCATAGATGATGAAGGTATGCGTGAGGGATGTTAGGTGCGGGATGCCCCTTGATGCATGGATCATGAAGGTATGTGTAAGGGATGTGGGGTGCAGGATCCCCCCAGTCTGCATGGGTGGTGAGGGTATGTGTGAGGGATGTGGGGTATGGGATCCCCCTGGCTGCATGGATGGTGAGGGTATGTGTGATGGATGATGAGGGTATGGAAATTTAGACACCCCAATCTATTGGTGTGGAAAGCTAGATCCACCCGTCTGCTTGAATGGAAAGATAGGTCCCATAGATGAGCTAATGAAAGTTGGAAGCCCATATGGGAACATAGGATGGTCATGAGGGGAGAGTAGTGACATAAGAGGTTGATAACTAGACATAGACATGGGATCTATCTGACTTTATGGGGGAGGACACATAACCAACTGAGGTGCCTCATGTAACACCCCGATAAAAATAAAGATAATTATTTAATTTAAGTTAATATTATATTTATTAATTTAATTAAATAATTGGAATTATTGGAATATTATTATTATTATTATTGGAATAATAATTATTGGAAAATATATATAAGTTGGAAATAAGGAAAAAAGAGTTCCATTTTGGTAAAAAGAGTTTTCACGTGAAAAGCAGAGAAGCGGCTGAAAAGAGGAAAAGGGCAAAGAGACAGAGCAAGAGGAAGAAGGTTGGAGAAGAGAAAAGCTTGAAGCTTAAAGATTCGCCGGATTAACTCAGGTAAGGGGGGTTTATCGTCGTTTAATGGGTATTATGGGTTAACATGTAATGGGTAGTGATGAACCGTTGATTTGACCCTAATTGGGATGTAGAATGCTGAAAAATTGTGTTGGATAAGTTGTACTAAAACTGAAGTTGAATCTGTAATTAGATGAGTCGTGATTTTCCGAAAACGTAGCTTTTTACGGAATTGGAATCGGAGGTCCGGAAGTCCCCCAATGGCGGAAAATGCGGAGAATTCTGCATTCTGCTTTGTGTTAGCGCAGGAACAGCTTTCTGTCTTGTGTTAACCGGTTAACCCAGGGTGTTAACCGGTTAACACTGTTGTGAATTATGAAATATTGCTGTTTTGCTTGCGTTAACCGGTTAACCCAGGGCGTTAACCGGTTAACACTGTTAAAATTTTCCAGGAAGCGTGTTCTGTCCTGCGTTAACCGGTTAACCCAGGGCGTTAACCGGTTAACACTGTTGAAAAGTGGAAAAATTAATATTTAAAATGTTGTGTACATGTTTGATGGTTGGCCTATATCGGTGTATGATATAGTAGGGATCAATTCCCGTTGTTTTGAGCAGTATAGGTATTAGTAGAGTGTGCTAATACTGTGATTGAATTATTTGGCATGACATGATATGAGTATGTGATAAATATGCCGATGATGTGTGAAAATATGCATAATGTTGTGAATGTATATATTATGCATGTATTTGTGAATGGACTGTTTTATGGCTTAGAGTGTGAGTATATGTCCATTGTGGATTGTTGTTGATGGTTGTATGCTAGGTGAATTAGCATGCATATTGTGGCCTTTATGGTGGTAGCTAATTCCCATGGTGAGGAATTAGTGAGTAAATCATTGTGGATTGTTGTTGATGTTTGCATGCTAGGTGATTAGCGTGCATAGCATAGCCCTTGGGGTGGTAGCTAATTCCCATGGTGAGGAATTAGTGAGTGAGTCACTAGGTCTCAAATGAGTGGGACTAGTGAGCTTGGTAGCCGTATCTGGATTTGATCGGTGAGGTTGAACTATATGTTCACGAATAGTCGGTACCGCATGCATGGAGTCTCATTGCATAATGTATGTATTGTGTATAATATGAATGGATGTGTTCCAATATTATACGTGTGTTTTGATGTTTATGTTGAGCATGATTATGATGTTTGAGTGGAGGTTGCCGTTACCGAATGTGTGATATGATTAGGGTGATTAATGTGTTATTTACTTAGCATTACATGATATTTTATAATGCTTATTATATCGATTGAGGAACTCACCCTTACAACTATTTTTCAGGTAACGAGCAGTGATTGAGTAGAAGCTAGTGCTTGGAGTCTAGTGTAGTCTCCTTAGTGGGTCATGCTCTGATAGATGTAACATCGGGATGGGATGTTTTACCTTGTTGAATAATTTTACATGTAATGTGTTACATGTTTTGCATGATTGATTTGATTTCTATCCGCTGCGTATTGTGCAAATGCTTTATGTTTTGAGTTAATAAAAGAGCATGACAGTTATTATGGTGTGAAGTGTTTGTGTGACACCCTTAATTGCATAATTACTCTGATTGATATATTGCTATTTTAATTAAATAGTTGGGGTATTTTAGAAGGGTGTTACATTAGTGGTATCAGAGCATAGTCGGTCGAGTCGAGTTGTAATTATTCTGTTCCCCTGTACGGGATAGGTGTTGTGTAACCCTATCAGTACTTATTGTTTTAGCTTGATTGGGTTTTCAGAATAGAGATGGCTGGAAGAGGTAGAGACGATGCTGCGATTGCTGAGGCTCTGGGTATGCTAGCTGGAGTACTTGGGGGAAATCCGAATGTTGTGGGAATGGGAGCTGCTCGTCAACTGAGTGAGTTCCAGAAGAACAATCCTCCAATGTTCAAGGGAGCATACGATCCAGATGGTGCTCAGAAGTGGTTGAAGGAGATCGAGAGAATCTTCCGAGTGACTGAGTGTGCCGATAACCAGAAGGTCAGGTTCGGTATGCATATGCTGTCAGAAGAAGCAGATGATTGGTGGGTTGCTACCCGCACTGAGTTGGAATCTGTTGGGAATGCTGAGATCACTTGGGCTGTGTTCAGAGAGAGATTCCTGAGGAAGTATTTTCCAGAGGATGTCAGAGGAAAGAAAGAGATAGAGTTCTTAGAATTGAAGCAGGGCAATCGGTCTGTTACTGAGTATGCTGCTAAGTTCACAGAGCTGTCGAAGTATTACACTCCCTATGATGAGGCTACTGGGGAATTCTCGAAATGTGTGAAGTTTGAGAACGGGTTACGTCCCGAGATTAAGCAGGCTATTGGGTATCAACGGATTAGAGTGTTTTCTGATTTGGTTGACTGTTGCAGGATTTTTGAACAGGATACCAAAGCCAGAGCGGAGAGCTATCAGCAGAGGGTTGATAGGAAAGGCAAGAATCAGAATGATCGTGGGAAACCGTATGCAGCTGGCAAAGGTTTCCAGAGACAGAGTGGGATGAAGAGGCCTAGTGGGGGAGACTCCAGTGCCCCTGCTAAGTGTTTCAGATGTGGTCAAGCTGGACATCGTATCCATGAGTGTACCAGTAATGAGAAGAAGTGTTTTAAGTGTGGCAAAGGTGGTCACTTGGCTGCAGAGTGTCGGTTGAAGACTGTGACTTGTTTCAACTGTGGAGAGGTGGGTCATATCAGTCCACAGTGTCCTAAGCCGAAGAAAGAGAACCAGTCGGGAGGCAAGGTCTTTGCTTTATCGGGTTCTGAGACTTCTGCAGATGATCGTTTGATCCGAGGTACGTGTTATATTAATGGCTTTCCTCTTGTAGCTATTATTGACACAGGTGCGACTCATTCCTTTATATCTTTGGATTGTGCTGTGAAACTTAAGTTAGAGATATCTGAGATGCATGGTAGTATGGTGATTGATACTCCTGCGAAGGGTTCAGTGACTACTACTTCAGTTTGTTTAAATTGTCCTTTGAGTATTTTTGGTAGAGACTTTGGGATGGACCTAGTGTGTCTTCCACTAGTGCAGATTGATGTTATTCTGGGTATGAACTAGTTGGTGTCTAACCGAGTTTATATCAACTGTTTTGATAAGACTGTGATCTTTCCTGAGATTGAGGAAGGAAAGGATTTGTTTCTATCAGCAAGGCAGGTGAATGAGGAAGTAGCAGATGGGGCAAAGTTGTTTATGCTGTTAGCGAATTTGGAGGCTAAAGATAAACTGGTGATTTGCGATCTAGCTGTGGTGTGTGATTTTCCTGATGTGTTTCCTGAAGAAGTGAATGAATTACCGCCAGAGCGTGAAGTTGAGTTCTCGATTGATTTGGTACCTGGTACTAGGCCGGTGTCGATGGCTCCGTATCGTATGTCTGCTGTTGAGTTAACTGAATTGAAGAGTCAGTTGGAAGATCTGTTGGATAAGAAATTTATTCGTCCGAGTGTGTCACCGTGGGGTGCACCAGTGTTATTGGTTAAGAAGAAAGAAGGTACTATGAGGTTGTGTGTGGACTACAGGCAACTGAATAAAGTGACGATCAAGAATCGGTATCCTTTGCCGAGGATTGATGATTTGATGGACCAGTTAGTTGGTGCGAGTGTGTTCAGCAAAATAGATTTGAGGTCGGGATATCATCAGATACGTGTGAAAACTGAGGATATTCAGAAGACTGCTTTCAGAACAAGGTATGGACATTATGAGTATTCTGTAATGCCTTTTGGTGTGACCAATGCGCCTGGAGTATTTATGGAGTATATGAATAGGATTTTCCATCCGTACCTAGATCAGTTTGTTGTGGTGTTTATTGATGATATTTTGGTGTATTCGAAATCTGAAGAAGAGCATGTTGAACATTTGAGAGTGGTTTTAGGAGTTCTACGAGAAAAGCAGTTATTTGCTAAACTGTCCAAGTGTGAATTTTGGTTAGAAGAGGTTAGTTTTCTTGGTCATGTGATTTCAAGAGGTGGTGTTGCTGTTGATCCTTCTAAGATAGAAGCGGTATCTAAGTGGGAAGCTCCGAAGTCAGTTTCTGAGATAAGGAGTTTTCTTGGACTTGCAGGTTATTATAGGAAATTCATTGAGGGATTTTCTAAGTTGGCGTTACCGTTGACGATGTTGACTAGAAAGGGGCAAGCGTTTGTTTGGGACTCAAAATGTGAAGAAGGTTTCCAAGAGTTAAAGAGAAGGTTAACTACTGCTCCTATTCTGATATTACCGAGTCCGTCGGAACCATTTGAGGTTTACTGTGATGCTTCATTGTTGGGTTTGGGTGGTGTTTTGATGCAGAATAAGCAGGTTATAGCTTATGCTTCGAGACAGCTGAGGGTTCATGAGAGGAACTATCCGACACACGATTTAGAGTTGGCAGCCGTGGTATTTGTTCTGAAGTTATGGAGGCATTACTTGTACGGGTCAAGATTTGAGGTTTTCAGTGACCATAAAAGTTTAAAGTATTTGTTTGATCAGAAAGAGCTGAATATGAGACAGAGAAGATGGTTAGAGTTTCTGAAGGATTATGACTTTGGTTTGAATTACCATCCGGGTAAAGCAAACGTAGTGGCTGATGCATTGAGTCGGAAATCATTGCATATGTCTATGTTAATGGTTAAGGAATTAGATTTAATTGAGCAGTTTAGAGACTTGAGTTTGGTGTGTGAGAGTACTCACAATAGTGTTAAATTGGGAATGTTGAAGTTAACGAGTGGTATTCTGGATGAGATTAGAGAGGGTCAGAAATCCGATGTGCTTTTGGTTGATAAGTTGACTCTAGTGAATCAAGGTCAAGGTGGTGAATTCAGAGTTGATGAGAATGGTGTTTTGAAATTTGGTAGTCGGGTGTGTATTCCGGATGTTACCGAGCTTAAGAAGAGTATTCTTGAGGAAGGACATCGTAGTGGCCTGAGTATTCATCCTGGGGCTACGAAGATGTATCATGATTTGAAAAAGTTATTTTGGTGGCCGGGAATGAAAAGAGAAATTGCGAGTTTTGTTTATTCTTGTTTGACTTGTCAGAAGTCAAAGATTGAGCATCAGAAGCCGTCTGGGCTAATGCAACCGTTGGCTATTCCAGAGTGGAAGTGGGATAGTATCAGTATGGATTTTGTTTCTGGTTTACCGAGGACAAGTAAGAATTTTGAAGCTATTTGGGTGATTGTTGATAGATTGACGAAATCGGCTCATTTCATTCCGATCAGAATGGATTACCCGTTAGAGAGATTAGCCGAGTTGTATATTGAGAAGATTGTAAGTTTGCATGGTATTCTGTCGAGTATTGTTTCGGAAAAAGATCCTAGATTTACATCGAAGTTCTGGGAAGGTTTGTAGAGGGCTTTGGGAACTAAGCTGAGATTGAGTTCTGCATATCATCCGCAGACTGATGGTCAGACTGAGAGGACGATTCAGTCACTAGAGGATCTTTTGAGGGCTTGTGTTTTGGAAAAGGGAGGTGTTTGGGATTGTTACTTACCTTTGATTGAGTTTACCTACAACAATAGTTTTCATTCGAGCATTGGTATGGCACCGTTTGAAGCTTTGTATGGTAGGAGATGTCGGACGCCTTTATGTTGGTATGAGTCCGGTGAGAGTGCTGTGGTTGGACCGGAGATTGTTCAACAGACTACGGAAAAGATTAAGATGATTCAGGAGAAGATGAGAATTGCTCAGAGTCGTCAGAAGAGTTATCACGACAAGAGAAGGAAGCCACTTGAGTTTCAAGAGGGGGATCATGTGTTTCTCCGTGTTACTCCGATAACTGGTGTTGGTCGAGCTTTGAAGTCGAAGAAGTTGACACCTCGATTTATTGGTCCTTATCAGATTTTGGAGAGGATAGGGGAGGTAGCCTATCGTATCGCTTTACCGCCGTCGCTTGCGAATTTGCATGAGGTTTTTCATGTGTCTCAGTTGAGGAGGTACATTCATGACCCGTCGCATGTAGTCCAAATAGATGATGTACAGGTGAGAGATAACCTGACTGTTGAAACATCACCTATGAGGATCGAGGATCGAGAGTTGAAGCAGTTGCGGGGTAAAGAGATTGCTTTGGTAAAGGTAGCTTGGGGAGGACCAGCAGGTGGCAATGTGACTTGGGAACTTGAGAGTCAGATGAAGGAGTCTTATCCGGAGTTATTCACTTGAGGTATGTTTTCGAGGACGAAAACTCTTTTAGTGGGGGAGAGTTGTAACACCCCGATAAAAATAAGATAATTATTTAATTTAAGTTAATATTATATTTATTAATTTAATTAAATAATTGGAATTATTGGAATATTATTATTATTATTATTGGAATAATAATTATTGGAAAATATATATAAGTTGGAAATAAGGAAAAAAGAGTTCCATTTTGGTAAAAAGAGTTTTCACGTGAAAAGCAGAGAAGCGGCTGAAAAGAGGAAAAGGGCAAAGAGACAGAGCAAGAGGAAGAAGGTTGGAGAAGAGAAAAGCTTGAAGCTTAAAGATTCGCCGGATTAACTCAGGTAAGGGGGTTTATCGTTGTTTAATGGGTATTATGGGTTAACATGTAATGGGTAGTGATGAACCGTTGATTTGACCCTAATTGGGATGTAGAATGCTGAAAAATTGTGTTGGATAAGTTGTACTAAAACTGAAGTTGAATCTGTAATTAGATGAGTCGTGATTTTCCGAAAACGTAGCTTTTTACGGAATTGGAATCGGAGGTCCGGAAGTCCCCCAACGGCGGAAAATGCGGAGAATTCTGCATTCTGCTTTGTGTTAGCGCAGGAACAGCTTTCTGTCTTGTGTTAACCGGTTAACCCAGGGTGTTAACCGGTTAACACTGTTGTGAATTATGAAATATTGCTGTTTTGCTTGCGTTAACCGGTTAACCCAGGGCGTTAACCGGTTAACACTGTTAAAATTTTCCAGGAAGCGTGTTCTGTCCTGCGTTAACCGGTTAACCCAGGGCGTTAACCGGTTAACACTGTTGAAAAGTGGAAAAATTAATATTTAAAATGTTGTGTACATGTTTGATGGTTGGCCTATATCGGTGTATGATATAGTAGGGATCAATTCCCGTTGTTTTGAGCAGTATAGGTATTAGTAGAGTGTGCTAATACTGTGATTGAATTATTTGGCATGACATGATATGAGTATGTGATAAATATGCCGATGATGTGTGAAAATATGCATAATGTTGTGAATGTATATATTATGCATGTATTTGTGAATGGACTGTTTTATGGCTTAGAGTGTGAGTATATGTCCATTGTGGATTGTTGTTGATGGTTGTATGCTAGGTGAATTAGCATGCATATTGTGGCCTTTATGGTGGTAGCTAATTCCCATGGTGAGGAATTAGTGAGTAAATCATTGTGGATTGTTGTTGATGTTTGCATGCTAGGTGATTAGCGTGCATAGCATAGCCCTTGGGGTGGTAGCTAATTCCCATGGTGAGGAATTAGTGAGTGAGTCACTAGGTCTCAAATGAGTGGGACTAGTGAGCTTGGTAGCCGTATCTGGATTTGATCAGTGAGGTTGAACTATATGTTCACGAATAGTCGGTACCGCATGCATGGAGTCTCATTGCATAATGTATGTATTGTGTATAATATGAATGGATGTGTTCCAATATTATACGTGTGTTTTGATGTTTATGTTGAGCATGATTATGATGTTTGAGTGGAGGTTGCCGTTACCGAATGTGTGATATGATTAGGGTGATTAATGTGTTATTTACTTAGCATTACATGATATTTTATAATGCTTATTATATCGATTGAGGAACTCACCCTTACAACTATTTTTCAGGTAACGAGCAGTGATTGAGTAGAAGCTAGTGCTTGGAGTCTAGTGTAGTCTCCTTAATGGGTCATGCTCTGATAGATGTAACATCGGGACGGGATGTTTTACCTTGTTGAATAATTTTACATGTAATGTGTTACATGTTTTGCATGATTGATTTGATTTCTATCCGCTGCGTATTGTGCAAATGCTTTATGTTTTGAGTTAATAAAAGAGCATGACAGTTATTATGGTGTGAAGTGTTTGTGTGACACCCTTAATTGCATAATTACTCTGATTGATATATTGCTATTTTAATTAAATAGTTGGGGTATTTTAGAAGGGTGTTACACCTCACGTACGATTACCCTCGGGCGTTGGCGCTGATGCTAGGTCTTACGCTAATCATTTCAGGGTGGCATTTTATCTATTTTGAGAGAATACATATATAATAAATTAACACAACATATAAAACTAATTCATCAACACAATTAATAAATCAACAAAACACATTTAAATCAACACATTATTTTCTACCAATCATTAAGTAAAATTACAAAAATGATCTATTCAAACTCTTCATCCATATCATTTTCATAATCTAGTATGATATTATCCTCAGGTCCAAACTCATAATTCTCTTCGTCCACATTATTTTCTTTCAACAACATAGATGCATCAACTTGATGACCCTTAACCACTGTATCACACAAACTTGTAATTTGTTAAACTTCAATCACATCATTAATTTGAGAAATTTCATCAACATGGTAAGAAACGTCTTCGACCAGTTTTCCAGTTTCAATATGACCCAATGGTTTTGTTTTAATTACAACACACCACCCTCTTTTACGTGGAACAATTTAAGGATAAGGAAAGAATAAAATTACCTAACAACATGTGACATTATGAAAGGGTCATAATCTTTGTACCTTTTGTCCATTCGAATCTTAACATTATTATATTTCTTATCTATTTGTGTGCCTCAGTCAGATGGATCATACCAATTACAATAAAGCAAGACAACTTTATTTTCTGAGTCCAAGTAATTATATACCAACTCGTAGAAATGTGTAACAACGCCATAGAAGTCATCTTCACCATCATTTGTAACTCCTTTTGCAAATACACCACTGTTTATGGTTTTTTTTCCATTCAATCCATGTCTCAGTGTGAAATTTATATCCGTTTAGAAAGTATGTGTGTCATTCATTTGCGCTTTGAATAGGGCCGTCAGACAAGTTTCTCAAATGGAGTATTTATTGAGGCGGTGCAACAATGCATGACAATTGCTCCTTGAACCATGCTAGAAAATACACATGAATGTGACCGATACTTGCTTGTTCACCAGTGCTATGAATATAGGAGGTGTTAAATTCCCTATAAAGCAACACACTATAAGTTTTAATGTAATAAGTTTTATATTCACAATGTAAAGATAAATAGGTAATTGGGGTATACTTACTCAAGATATGGTTTAACTTCAACGCATTTAATCAAGACATGAACATGCACAAATTGCATTTCTTTTTGGGACTCTCCTCAACTTATAATTGTGTTTGTCCTCAAACAAGAGTCTTACAAACCTAAAGAAACAAGAGCAACTACCAAGACTTCACATGATCAAACAAGTTTTGAGAAAATAAGATAAATGCATGGTTCAAATTTTCAAAAGCACAAGCAAAAGGATGCTTACCACTATACTACAACCAAACCATGATCATGGAAAAAATTCTAAACACAAAACTCATGTCATAAATTCTAAAACAACACATGCTCAATTATGAATCACACCTAGCCCACATCTTCAAATTGTGATGAAGAACAAAAATGAGGGACTTGACTCACAACCAACAATCTTGCTAACATCTTGATCAACTTATGCACTCATCCAAGCAAATCACATTGAAAGCATAAAAGCACAAATCACAAAGGACTTTCAAGGATTGTAATGAGGTTTGGCTATTAAAGAAGGGTCATATCTAAAGGTATTGAAATCAAGTTTCCAAAATATAGAAGAACATTCACTTCTCTAACTCTTAATCATTCACAACTTCATTTACCACTTTTCTCTGTTTAAATGATACACCCATGAATTCATTTATTGGCACCAATTGTTTGATACTTTTTCTTTCAAAAAAATTCATTTCTTTTTCTTTTTTAATTCTTTTTCACAATTTTCTTTCTTTTCCAACTTTTTAGCAACCCACCTTTTTCTCCCCAACTTGAATACAACCAATATTGTAGTATGAATGCTCCCATATTTTCTATGGCAAGGGAAAAAATTACACAATCAAATGAAGGTTTAAGATTCAAGAAAAAATGTCAGAGTCCATTCTAAAATCAATGATGAACTATTCTTTGCATGCAAAGGAAAAATTGTATAGTTCAAAATTGATATATATCCTGATATTAAGGCTCAAAGTGGTTAACGAATTCTCGCTCAGGCACAAGGTAGGTTACTTTTTATAAATTAGTTTTGCTGAAATTCAAAAAATGCCTTGATCATTTTCATGCTTTCGTAACCTCAACATAAATGCAAGATTAAACATAAATCAAGCGAGTTAAAACAATGGATTGTTGGTCTCCTGTGCATATAGTAAACAACGGAAATTATCCTCACATTTAGGCTTTGATCTAAAGTGATTCAATCATGGACATGTAGTTCAAAAGAATGAATGACATTATGTTTATACAAATTACAAGTTTCATATTCATGATATGGTCTAGAAAGCAATAAACACGTACCTTGACATTGTACCATCCTTCAAGCTTTTATAATTACCAAATAATTTGCTAGTTGAAACATTCAAACTTGGAATAATCACTCAATTCTTTTTCAAGCCATTCAAAAACAAAGTTAATTTTTTTGCCAAAACTCTTGAAATTAAACTAAACTACTATATTATCTACTTGAAACAAGTTAAACAAAACACAACTTAATTAACAAAAATCACCACAAATATGGGGTAAATGGGCATCGGTGAAAATGGATAAGAGGGTTGAGTAAAAAGAATTTTTACTAGTATAGCAGGGCACGCTCAGTGTCCAAAAGCTGCGCTTAGCACCAACTCTGTTGCCTAGAATTTTCAAAATGCAAATTTTTGTCAAGCTTTCTATCCACTTTCACTCTTTAAGGCTTAAACTACTTAATGGAAAGCTATTAAATTCTTAAAAAGTTGGGTTGCCTCTCAAGAAGCGATTGTTTAACGTCGTTAACTCGACGCCTTTCTCAATTAGACGCTCCTTCTCGTTGCTTCTTTTGCTTGGCTAGTTGTTTGCTCTTCCTGGTTTTGTTGTTGTTCCTTCACCAGCAGTTACTCTTAACCAATACTTGAGCAAACATGATGGGAAACAAGTATATATACAATATAGATAAATGCATAAAGCTTAAAAAGATAGAAACTATTGTTATACTTTTAATATCTAAATGCCAGTCCCCGACAATGACGCCATTTTGTTGGATGTAGTAACTATCAAGGGTAAGTATTTGTTTTGTCGTATCCGCAGGGACTGGTGAGATATCAATTTCGTTCAACATTTACTATGATTTTAAGCGTAAGTTTGCAAGATGTTTGGTGGTTTAAACCTACACAATGTAAAACGGATGAATGATAAATAAAGTTTCATAGAGATGAGAGCTTTCTAGGATTGAAATTCATCCACTGATAGAACATGTAATTTACTTATCAGGTATACACAATCTAAACATTTATCAATATCATCACGTATCGCTCGCCGACAATGTTTATGTTTAAACTCTTGACGAGAGTTCAATTGTATTGTTGAATCAACAATCTCTCAGCCTATTAAATAATACAACAGCATTAAGACTCGATACTCAAGTGAATGTTAAATCTAAATCTATGTCTATAGTTTAGCATCTAACAGATGATTATCCTAGATTGAGATTCGAATAGTATTTCTCAATAACAATTCCAATTAATATGTAAAACAAGTAAACAAGGATAACATCACTACTAATGCATGAATAGATTGTACATAACTCCATGATCAATAAAAACAAATACTGTGACAGTGAACTACATCCAATCCCAACAAGAAAGGGATTTAGCTACTCATGGTAGCTTGATAGAAAGAGAAGAATGAAGATGAACATGCATCAATCGTGATTTCCCAATGATTGATGCGAACCCAACTTCTGATCTTCAAGAAGCATCCTCTCTTGTTGTTTTCTAAGTTTCTCTCTCTCTAATATGTAATATATAAAAATATGAAGTGCAAAGCTATTTATACAAATATGAAAAAGTGAATTGTGCTAAGCCCCAAATTTTGTGCTAAGTGCAGCTAGCAGACAAATAACTTAAACCACCATAAATGGCGCTAAGCCCCAAATTTAGCGCTAAGCACGGAAGCCCCTAACTTGTTGTGCTACAATGGAGCTAAGCCCAATCTGATGTGCTACAATGGCGCCAAGCCCCATTAACATGATTGCTTTGATCCAAAAAATGCATGTTGAAGCCATATCTTTGTCTTTTGATGACCAAAGATCCTCCTAAGCATAAATATCTACAAAACTGGTTGAAATTAAGCAAACTACAACTAATTACATGATAAACTAATATAGTTAGATATTTACACAAAAGTTGAAGTTTTCCTACAAGAATCTAATGAAACAAGTTAATAAATGCCATGTTTTCATGTACAAATTAACCATAATTTGGCACTTATCAGTCAGCCAATGCACATTCTTCTTTCCAAAGGGACGACATGGAAGACTGAAGACTAATAAGGTAAATTAAATTATTTAATTAACATTTATTACATTCCGTATGATTCTCTGAGTTAACATCAAGTGAAATAATGATTGAAAAAATGTGATGTTTCCTAATGCAAGTAATGTGCACATATTGATCCTTCAACTTTAGCTTTATTTTTCACTGATCGCTTTGAGTCACCCATGAAACATTCAAACGGATACATCCAACTATATTGGACAGGGCCGCCAAGATAAGCTTCATATGCAAGATGCACATGTAGATGTTCTATAGAGTCAAAAAACCCAAGAGAAAAATATTTGTTCCAACTTATAGAGAATGACTAGAATATTTTGGTCCAACTTAATGATGTCGCCCACTCTTAAAGCTGACGCACAAATATCTCTAAAAAATTGACTAATTTCAATTAGTGGATTAAGCACATGTTTAGGTAGTGAACTGAACGCAGTTGGAAGAAATCGTTCCATGAAAACATGGCAATCATGACTTTTCATTCCATTCAACTTCCCAGTGTTAGGGTCGACACACCTTGCTAAGTTTGAAGCATAACCATTAGGTATTCTCAATTCATTTAACCATCAAAAAACCACTTTAGCTTCTTGGGAAGTTAGATTGTAAGTAGCCTTTGGTATTTATAATTTCCTATTTGGTTCAGGCTTCAACTCCAACTCTTTTTGATTACACCAAATTTCCATGTCTTTTCTAGCCTTCCCGTTATCTTTTTTTTTTGCCTTGAACATCCATCATTTTCTCTCTTGTAAAATATATACATAATAATATGAAACTATTATATCAGTTTGCAATCATCCTCTCATACTTTCTTTCAAATCCTTAAAAGGTACATAGTTCATTTATGATATAATCATTTCAAATAATGTATTTTATAATTTTTATCTATCAAATTATTAAATATTTCTTAACACACCAATTTGATCCGGAACAAACATATAAAATTTATATTCCTAATTACCATTTCCACAAGAAAATATTAATACTACCGAGTGATGGGTCATGAGGTTTTTCCATGTTAAAATAAATTAGTGTTATATTATACATATATTTGTTCTATTTGTTTTCATAAATTTGTTGTTGATCCTCA
Organism: Lathyrus oleraceus; assembly: GCF_024323335.1. NCBI lineage: Eukaryota > Viridiplantae > Streptophyta > Magnoliopsida > Fabales > Fabaceae > Lathyrus > Lathyrus oleraceus. Next base: position 362,952,465 of record NC_066585.1, on the reverse strand, counting down.
TAGGTTCTTACAAGTTTGGGAAATTTTATCTCCGTTGTGTATTGTTTTTTTTATTGTGTGTTAATTTCTCATCAGAGTGGCATCCAAGCTCTTGTCTAGGGGCTATTTTACTTGTTTGAATCATGAAGTCAAATACAAATATGAAGATGATATTGTTAAATGGTTCTAATAACTATTTGTAAAATGTAAACATGAAAGACTTACTATTTATGAAGAAATTGCATTTACCGATTTTTAGTTCCAAAAAGTCGAATTATGTCTCTGGTGAAGAATGAGAGTTCAAACATTTACAAATATGTGTTTTTATTCGAACGTATGTAGAATATATTATTTTTAGTCATATTGCTAATTAGACACATGCAAAAACTTTGTGGGAGAAGATAGAGTCCTTGCATGCCTCTAAATTAAGGAATAATAAATTGTTCTTGTTGAATAGCTTCATAAGTTTGAACTATAAAGAGGAGACTTCTATTTCAAATCACATGAGTGTGAATTTCAAGGGCTCATTGATCAGATGTCAAGAATGGGTATCAAACTTGATGATGAAATTTTGTGACTATTTCTATTGCTACTTTTACCAGAGTCTTGGGAGACGTTTCAGGTTTCTATCATAAGTTTTGATCCTATTGTTTGGAAATGGCTAAGGGTTGTATTCTTAATGAGGACATGAGAAGGAAACCATAAGGTTCTTCAACTAAATCTAAGGTACTTGAAAATAGGGGGGAGAGTTAGAAAAAAGAATCGAATGATGGTATAGAGAATATCATAAGCAAATCTAAGTTGCGATATAAGAATCTGGAATGTTATTATTGTCACAAAATAGGACACATACATAAGTATTGCTATCAGTGAAAAAGGGATAACAAAAGAAAGAAGGGTAAGTATAAGATGAGAGGTCATGAAGATTATGATGATGATTATGTTACTACTGCTAATGGTGATGATCTTGTTATTCTTCATAATCATGAGTTTGTTAATCTAATATCAGACGAGAGCATATTGATAGTTGACAGTGGTGATACATTGCAAGTTACACCGAGGAAAGAGTTCTTCACATCTTATACAACGGGTTACTTTAAAGTGTTGAAAATGAGTAATAATGGTGTATCTAAGGTGATTGGTGTTAGTGATGTTTGAATGCAAACCAACATAGGAATACAATTATTGCATATAGATGTTAAACATGCTCTAGATTTCTACTTTAATTTGATCTTTGTGCATATGCTTGATGATTTTGATTATGACAATCACTTTGGTTTTGGAAAGTTGAAACTTTCTAAACTGTTAGACAAAATCTTTGGTATCTAGAGATAGTGTGAATGATATCAACATGAAAGCATCTTGTGGAACCGAAGACTTAGTTATATTAGTGAAAAAGGACTCAATGTTTTGGATAAAAAAGATGTACTTCCAGGATTAAATAATGCATATTTGGAGAAATGTTCTCATTGTATGGTTGATAAACAAACTAGAGTATCTTTCAAGAGACACCCCCCTAAAAGAAGTTAGAATTGTTTCAATTGGTACATTATAATGTTTGTAGTCCATTAAAGGTAAAAAAAAATAGTGGTTCACTTTATTTTATTAGCTTTATTGATGACTATTCCAAGAATTTATGGGTATATACCTTGAAGACAAAAGACGAAGTGTTGGATAAGTTCAAAGAATTATATGCTTTGGTTGAAAGGATGATATGCGAGAAGCCAAAATGTGTTCGTTCTGATAATGGTGGTGAATATTGTGGACCTTTTGATTCCTATTGCAAGCAGCAGGGTATTGCACATGAAAAGACTCCTCCTAAAAATCCTCAGCTGAATAGTTTAGCACAAAGGATGAATAGAACACAAATTGAGAGGTTAATGTGTATGCTCTATGAATCTAAGTTTCCCAATCATTATTGGGGTGAGTCATTTTACACGGTGGTGCATGTTCTTAATCTCACTCCTAGTGTTGCTTTGAACTATGAACTTCTAGACAAAATTTTTTTTAGAAAGAATGTCAAGTGTGACCGTTTGAGATTCTTTGGTTGTAAGAATTGTGTTCATATTTCAAAGGATGAAAGACTCAAGTTTGATGAAAAAATAAAAATAATGTATCTTCATCGGCTATGGACGATACGAGTTTGGTTATAAGTGGTATGATCTTGTAGGGGTAAGCTTATCAGAAGTCGGAATGTGGTGTTAATGGATGACTAAACTATTAAAGACATTGATAAGGTGGAGAATAATACACCCAATAAAGATATAAGTTTGTCTAATATTATTCTAGTTCGATTACATGTTCATAATATGGATAATATTGATGATAATGATCAAAATGGTAAGCCACACGATTGTGTTGATATCAACAACTTAAAGATGAGGTAAATATTCCAACTAATGATGATAAAAAGGATAATGATATGTCATAAGATGAGAATCTTGGTGAATATCTAGAATCATCTCAAGTTTAACTTAGGAGGTCTAACAAATAAAGATAACCTTCTACAAGGTATAGTTTTGATGATCATGTGACCTTGACTGGTGAGGGTGAACCTAAGTGTTTTCAAGAGTCCATGGAAAGGGATGAAGATCAAAAGTGGTTGAATGCAATGCATTATGAGATGAAATAATTGCATGATAATCACACTTATGATTTAGCGGAGTTTCCTGAAGGCATAAGGGATTTCTAAGACATGTGGATATATAGAGTTAAACATGAGAGAAACTGAAAGTCTCTAAGGTATAAAGTCAGATTAGTGGTGAAAGGTTATTATCAAATAAAATGTGTTGATTTTAATGAGATTTTTTTACCAGGTGTAAAGATGTCATCAATTAGAACCGTGTTGAGTTTAGATGCTACTCTTGATTTAGCAGTTGAGAAAATTGATGTGAAAACAACTTTCCTTCATAGTGATTTATAGTAAGCGGTCTATATGAAACAACCTTATGGTTTTTAATTTAAAGGCAAATAAGAACATGTGTGTAGATTGAAAAAGAGTCTTTATGGGTCGAATCAAGCTCCAAGGCAGTGTACAAGAAGTTTGATTCTATTATGTGTGATTAAGGATATTAGAAGACTACTTCAAATCATTGCGTCTTTGCTATAAAATTTTCTAACAATGACTTTATTATCTTATTGCTATATCTTGATGCTATGTTTATTGTAGGGAAAAAATTTCTAACATTGACATGTTAAATAAGCAGTTGGGCGGGTCATTTTCCATTAAAGACATGGGAGAAGTAAAACAGATTCTTGGAATTAGAATCATGTGTGACAGAAAATAGAAGAAACTTTTTATGTCACAAGAATATTATATCGAAAGAGTGTTGGAGAGATTCAAATGGAAACTTCTAGGATGGCACGCACTCCTTTTGTTACTTATTTCAAGCTAAGTTCTAATCAAATTTCTTCAAGTGAAGATGAAAATTTTGATATGAAATATGTTCCTAATGCATCTCCGTGGGTAGTTAGATGTATACGATAATGTGTACAAGACCAGACATAACACATGTTGTTGATACAGTCAGTATTTTTTTTGTCAAATCCAAGTATAAAGCATTGGAATGTTAAAAAATGGTTTTAAGGTATCTTCGCGATACTACTTAAATGAGGCTTTACTTTTGAGGAGATATGTTTCTCTAGAAAGTTACCCTGGCTCAGATATGGCTAGAGACATTAATTCCAAGAAGTTTACTTTGGGCTACATAATTAAATTTCCAAGGTGGGTTGTGGTTTGGCATTCCATATTGCAAAAGTGTGTAGCATTGTCTAATACAGAGACATAGTTCATTTTCATTACTAAAGCATGCAAAGGTTTGCTAGGGTTGAAGAAACCTTTATAATGTTTTGGATTTGTCCAAGACAAATATGTGTTATTTGTTGATTGTCAAATTGTTACTCATCTTGGTAAGAATCCTACTTTTCATAATAGTTTCAAGCATGTTGATGTGAGATATCATTGGATATATGATGTTTTAGATGCTAAGTTATTGGATTTATTGATGACACTTGGTCATTACATAATATTTTCAAGAAATTTCAGATAAATCGATGTAATTATGACCAAAAACCAAGCCAAAATGTTGAAGAAGTTAGAAAATTCTCCAAAGGTGAAGAAAGTTAGGACTCAGTGAAAATTTGATGCAAAATGAAGAAAAAAGATGAATTTTCCACTATTTTCACACGGTCGTGATGCTGACATTATGGGCGCATTGGCATCATATCATGATCCTGATGAGACAAAATGTGATCATGATGACAATTTTTTCTAACACGTTTTTTTACACTTTAAATAGGAAAAAGGTGGAGACTTTTTTGGAGGTTATGAATTTTAGAGAGAAAGTGATGGCCAAGAGCTTTTCTGAGCAAATTTGGAGTGATGAAGCCTTGAAGAGCCCATTTTCCATTGATTTTGATGAATCCTTATTAACTCATGGTAACTTTTAACTTTACTATGAGTAGCTAAGTTATTTTAGATTAGTCCTTTATAAATGAACTTAATTATACTATGTTGGATCATAGGAATGTTTGATATTTCATGAATACTTTTATGTTATAATTATTATTCATTTGTTCTTGTTTCATTTCCCTTTGTGTGTTGATAAGCATGCAAAGTGATTTTTTTAACTTTGAATTGGCCTAGGAATTAGGGAATTATTATTTAAATTAATGAGATGTATACTAGGGAATTGGGTGCAGTGGTCGTGTTGATTCGCCATATAATTATCGCAAGAGTGTTATTCATCTGATACATATTCACCAATAGGTATAATTAGAGGATTCAATAAAAAGATCTAATCATTTTTTCTTATCAAACTTTACTCCGAAAGTTTTTCTCATATTTGTTTTTGTACCAAATCATAATTGAACCCCCTGTTATTTATTTTAAATCGCATTGTTATTACATTGTTTAAATTTACAATCCCTGTCGAGAAGAATTATTTTATTACTTTGACAAGACTAGTACACTTGTTAGTTTAGTCATTAAGTTTTTGGCGCCGTTGTTGGGTATTGTTGATAATTTCAAAACACAAATATGTATGCAACATTTTTTAATTCCAAATTGTAATTTTATTTTTGTTAGTTATTTTAGTTTTCAATTTTTAATTTTATTTCCTTCTCTTATTCTGTTCGATTTGGTGTCGTGCTACTAAGGTATTGTTTGTTTGTTTATGCGAGGTTCAAATTCGATATTGATACCAATAGACCCAGAAATTGAAAGAACAACGCACACACTTTGTAGAGAAAAATAAGAAGCACTGCAAGTCACAGAAGAACCAAAAGAAGAAAGAGAAGATATGGAAGTTTCACCATGACAAACATTGGGGGGTTATTGCAGGAAAACTGGTGTTGGACAGATATCATTAGGATTTCAACTAGCTAATCCTGTCAATTTTGATATTAATAATTATGTACTTTCAGGTTTGAAGGATAATTCGTCCGACGGGAAAGCAATAAGAGATCCTTGGGAGCATCTTACAAAATTCTTCAAAACATGTTTAATGTGCAAGCCAAATGAGGTTACTAACGATCATGTAAAATTATCTTTCATTGGTTTTTCTTTGATAGGTAGCGCTAAGGATTGGATGTAATGCATACCAATTGGCACTATTCATACTTGGAAAGAACTGGAAGACAAATATTTAGAGAGGTATTACTCAAATGCTCAATTTGTGGAGAAAAGTTGCAACTTCCAACTTTGATCAGGAAGAGTCTGAGTCATTTTTTGATGCATGTGAGAGGTTCAAGTTGTTGCTCCGTAAGTGTCTAAATCATAATATGAGTTCTATGGAACAAATGACACACTTTATTAGTAGGCTAAAAACACCAACAAAAATACTTCTCCATGCCTCAGCTGAAGGTAGGTTGAAAACATAGAATGAAGACGAGGTAAAGACATTGATTGAAAATATGTTCTAGAATGAGTATCTCTCAATTGATGAAGTTGTAAAACAAAATGGTGTTCTTATAGTTGATGCAAATATAGCTTTATTAGCTCATATGGAGGTACTTTCAAAAATGTTAGCTGCGTCCCAATTAGCACACACAAATATGAATCAAATTCAGATACTCAAGTTTAATTTTTGTGGAAAGGGCATGCAAATGGAAACTATACACTAGAGGTTTAGAATACTGAAGCTCAATATGCAAACTTTCAGAAAAATAATCCTAATTCTAACACCTATAATCCTGGTTGGAAAGATCATCTAAATTTCAAGTGGAGAAAAAATCAATCCTTAAATTATAATCAAGGAATTCAATAGGTTCCTCAAGATTCTCAATGAAAACCATCACCTCTAGAGGAAACCTTGTCCAACTTCATGAAAGAAACTCAGACAAATTTTGAACATGTTAGTGAAACTCAATAATACATATTTAAGACTCAAAGGGAGATGGCATAAAATAAACTCACCATGAACAAGAACATCAATGATTCAATAAAGAACTTAGAGATGCAAATATGTCAATTATCTCGACAAATGGTAGCCCAAGCTGGTTCAAGTGGGGATTTATAGGTAACATCGTAGATAACCCAAAAAATGAAACTTGCAAATTCATTAATTTGAGAAATAGAGTGGTACCTTTGAACCTAAAAGGGAGTATGGAAAAGAAAGAATCAAGCTAAGTTTAGAAAAGGAGTGGAAAGAAATGGCATTTGACAAGGAGTTTGAGAAAAAATTCGAGGGAGAAAAAAGTGAGGATAGCAATGATGATGAAGTTAAAGGATGCACCTGTCACACCCTCAGTTTTACCCTAGTATTCATATCATTCATACCTTATAACATTGATCCTCAAGCATGATCATATATTGTTTAGAGTATGAGATATGGTAATAAGGGTTTTTCTATGGTTACTTTCCTAAGAGTGTTGCCAAGATCACTCAATACATTTGTTTGTTACCTAGGTGGATTATGGTTTTTGCATATTTTTGTTGCATCTTATTGTACATCTAACCATTGTGCATTCAAGGTGGATGTTTGTGTCCAACATGCTCTGATATGTAGTTGTGTTCCACATCAATTACAAGTGAAGAATTCAAGGATCATTATGCTTAAATTAAAGTGTATAATCAAGGCATTGTCATGAAAGGTTCACTTTGGTCAAAGAAAAGTCAAAGGAGATTTCAAAATGTTCATCATTTCTTTAGTGACAAGAATTTAACCATGCATACTTTCATGATCAAGGTTTTATTTCAAGATTGATTCAAGCTTTCTCAATATGAAACCAAGCATCACTTCATTCATTTTTTAACTTAGTCATCATCCTAGTTTAAGTGAAATTGCAAGGATGCGTATAAGCTTTCTTTTAGTTTTTAGACCAAGTTGCAAGTGTAGGCTATTCATGCACCATGTTTCAAGGTTCCAATTTGGATTTGTTATTCACAAACAAGTAAAGACATGATCATCATGAAGATTTCCATGAGCAAGAAAGAACATGAACATAGTTACATCAAACAAGCAACATAACATTGCAAATTTAAAAGCAAGTTTGATCCAAAAGAGCATGATCATGGTTACATATTCCAAACATCAAAATCAAGGCATGTTTCATCATTTTCAAGAAGAAAAAAATCATGGTGAGTTCAAGGGTTGTAATAACAACACCATCATCATCCAATTCATGAGGATACAAGGCTGAATTTGAGTGACCACAGATCCAAGTGCAGTAACATGTGCATCATTATCACCATGAATCAAACTCGTGCAACCATGAAAGTTTTCAAGCCAAGCCATCCAACTCAATTGTGATTAGGAAAGCATCATACATGTGAAAAATTAATCAGATGCAATCAAATGTAGGACCAATCAAGCAAGATGCAACAAGTACGAATGACAACAAGAAAAAGAGCATAATCGAGTACAAGAGAAAAAAGCAATTTGAGAGAGTTTATAGAAGGAGTAGGGAACATAAATCATTTCCAAAAGATTCCTTTCTGCAATGCATGAAATGAGAGGAAGATTATGCACTAAAATTCAAAAGTATCACCTCATCATTCTTAGCAAACAAGTCACTTTTCATTTTTTGGATTCACACGATTCTCACTCATTTTGGAACGTATTAAGCACTATCTTTCCCTCTATAAATAGAGAATGATTTTCCCTTAGTGATTCAAGCTTGGCATCCACCAAAACTCTGCTAAAATCACTTGCCAAAACACTACAAAACAGAGAATACGTGTAGAACATTTGAGCCATCGTCAAAGCACCTTGAGCATTCAAATACTTCCTCTAACCATCCCTGAAGCTAACCAGATCAAGAATTGTCATTGAAATATCCATATCGGAGCTCAGTGAACTCACCGGAATCAGCGTTTGAACAACTTTTCGGCAAGATAGAAATCACCATCGTTTCACTCCAAACTAGTTATCAGTCTACTCAGCTTGGTGCGCATATCATTAACCTTATCGTTTGATATTCTATTGTTACATATTCGTAATTTAATTTTTGAATTAGGGTTTTGTGTTCATCTAATTTGGACTCGAATTCTCCACACTCAGGGCCAATCAATGGCTATTGAGTATGAAGCCTGCAACGATGACCATGGAGGAAGTGGGATTTGTGGTTAAACTCACTTGAATCCTTGATTTGCAGAGTATGAGATTTCACATGGACGGAGGTTGAATATGATGTTATTCACGAGTTATTCCCTCCATTTTATGTTATTTTTTCAATTCACCATTTATTTAATTCCATTTATCTATTTTTGATTGACTCATTCAAATGATGTGGTTGTTGGACTTAATGAGGCCTTGTTTGGCTGATCACATGTGTTCCTCTTAATCTGAGCCATACATCATGTTTACTAATTTAATGGTTTCCACGAGTCAAAGTTTCACGCGTGTGAGCCATCAGATAAGATCCAATGGATCTGATCATGTGAAGGACCATCCATGGTTTAGGCAGATCAAATCCTTTTGATCTGGACCTTCAGTGCATTGGCCTCTTGTATTTACTTTCTAGCCTCCTGTGTCAAACTTGCACCCCCGCCCCCCTCTCACTTTTTTTCTTCTTATTTTTCTTATTTTATTTTTTTGTTTAATATTTATTTTTTCAACTTAATTCCAATCTTTATTATATTTGATTTTATCAATTTTTTTATTTTCTTTTTTTAAAATATTTGTTTTTATTTATTTTCTTTTGTCAAATTGTAAATTAATTTTGATTTTAAAATGCAATATAACTTTCATTATTAATTGCATTTTGACCTTCATTTTTAGTTTCATCTTTATGTTTGCATTTTTATTCAAATCTTAATTGTTCTTTTCATCTTGCAATTGTATTTTCATTTTTATTATTAATATGATAATGGATTAAATTGTAATATGATTTTATTCTAATTTTTCTTATTGCTTGCAATGTTAACTTCATATAAACATCTAACTTCTAATTCATTTCATCCAATATGTTGTTCATTTTTTTGTTTGAGCTTGAGCAATTGCTTGGTTGATCTTGTCTTCCATATTTCAAATCATTGATAGATGGTCCTTTGGTTTATTCAATCTTCTTCAATTCAAACATGTTTATAAATGATCATTTGGTCATTTTGACACTTTGAAACGATGATAGGTTATTCCTTTGTGTACCATATTTTGAGTCATTTGACTTATGGATAGATGATCCATATGTGATTGTCTTAGCTCTTCTCTTCACTTTTCCCATCTTCGTCTTTTGTTTTAAAATATTGTGTTACAAGTTTTTAGGAGATTAACTTTTGTGTTAGTTCTCTAACATGTTTGGCACATAAATTTTTATTAACCGGCCTTGTAACGCCCCGATTTTTATTAAGTGTTATTATTATTATTTTTATAATGTTTGATTTATCATTATTTCGGTAAAATATTTTATTGTGTGTTAATATATTATTAGAGTTTAATTATGAGAATTGTGGTATAATAGCTATTGGGCCTAGTGGTGTATATAGTAATTAAGGGAGGTGTAACAATTAAGCCCATTAGTTAGTTTTTATTTAATTAAAACAAAGAATAGAAATAGAATAGAAATAGAAAGAAGAGAAATAGAAAGAAGTAGAGAGAAGGAGGAGAAAAGAGAAGAAAAGAGAGAAAAGTTAGGGTTTGGAGGAGGAAGAGGAAATTGGAGAAGAAGAGCATCATCTTGATCAACCCAAGCTTGCTAGAACACTATAGAGTAAATCAATCATCATCTCTAAGGTAAGGGTGTGAGTTATCATTTCCTATAATTATGAAAATGATGGGTTTTAGGTGGGTAATGGTTGTTAGAGGATATTGTCTGGTTTTGATGTTGTGATTGGATTCCTTGCTTTGAAAATGTTGTTTGTGTTCTTGATGTAGTGTTGATTGTTTGTGATTATTGAACATGTATCAATTCTTTGCAAAATGTTAGGGTTAGATTTAGAAGAATGATAAATAACATTGTGTGTTGTGTTGTTGTTGATGGTTTCGGGTTGATGTATGTTATGAAAAATATGCTATCGTGTTGTTGAATCAAAGTATGAGTAATTTCACAAATTGTGAAATTAGGAAGTGTTGGAAATTAATTGAATGATGTTTAGAATGATGAAATAAAAGTTAAATTGTGGTTAGAATGGCTTTGTAATATTGAAAATACCGTAGTTCGTTGAATTCTGAGAATGAGACTTTTTACGGAATCGAAATCGGAGATCCGGAAGGTATTTAACGGTCAAAAACGCATTTTCTATGTTTCTTGCTAAATTCGCGGCGCCAACTGAGTTGAAAATAGAATTCTTTTGTAAACTTCAAAAAGTCATAACGTTTGAACCGTAACTCCATTTTGGTCCCCGTTCGAAGCGTTGCGAAGCTTATGAAATTTTCTACATGTTGTTGATGTTTATAGGCCATTATAAGGGCTTATTTTAATAAGTGATTATTTTGGAAAAGTGATTAACAATTGATATAGTAGGAAGCCTATTTGATTAATGAGGAATACCACTTAACTATAGTGTGTAGGTGTGCGATGTAAATAAACATAGCATGAGGTTGAATTACCTAAGAGATTGTATGATGAAACAATTGATTGTGATGAATATTCTCATTTGTTTTATATATAAACACATGTATGAATGTTGGTGAAGATGATGTTGTGTGAATGCTTTTATGCATGTGAATGGCGACGTGGCCTAAATGGCAATAGCGACGTGGGCTTCGGCCATTGTGATGGCTTATGTTGATGCGATGATGATTTTGGTGTATGTGTATCATTTATCATGGAGTCACATACATTTTCATAAGCGACATGGCCTTTTGGCAATAGCGACGTGGCCTTTTGGCAAAAGCGAAGTGGGCATAAAGTCTTGGCCTTGATGGCAAAGCGACGAGTCGGTACCGCATAGCATTTGCATAGTTGAGTCACATATGTTGGTTATGTTTATTTCCGCATTTTGTGATAATTGTTGTTATGTGACGGTTTATGATGTGCGGTGATATTTTGCGGTGAGGCGATGAATCGTAATGTTTTATGATGGATTGATGAAATGTTAAAGTGATGAGATGCTATGATGTAACATTGATGTTGTGGATGATTATTGATTTTGTTTATGATTAAATACATAAGCATTCAAGTGAAGGATTGTGCGATGTGGTAACAATATTTCTAACTTTCCGAATTTACTTATATATTGCTTATCATTATCTTGATTATATGATTTGAGTATCTCACCCTTTTGTTGTTGGTCGTTACCTTTATATTGGTAACGTGCAGGTGCTCTGTGTTGAGAGGAGGATAGTGGTAGCACACTTTTGGCGTCATTGCTCTGATTAGGATTGTAACACTCAGGGGTTAATGAACGCTTTTCATGATTTTGATAGTAACAATGCCCTTTTCTATATCATTGTATATGATAGTTGTGATGGGCATTTGTTTGCTTGTTTTCTTTTGAATGTATAAATGTACGACTCAACTTAATTATCTAAATGATTTCCGTTGCGATGTTTTGTGTACTGCTGCTATATGGACTAGGTGAATCCATGTACAGTGTTGTTTATTATTTAACAAGGACTAAGTGGATCCTTGCGTAATTGCCGTGTTGTGTAATTTGTTTAAGTGTTGATGAAACGATATGCGTGATGCCTCAATTTGGTGTGAAATTTGTTTACTCTGATTTTTAATTGAATTTACGACGGGTAGAATTGGGGTGTTACATTAGTGGTATCAGAGCAGGTCGGTCCATCTGACCACGTTGTTGAGTCTTTTGTTGTTTAACGACCTTGTGTTGTTAATTTGTTGCTAATCCTTGTTTGTGTTGTGAGCAGAGGTGTAAGATAGCCGGAAGAAACGCTGGGAGGAATGATGAGGCTCTTGCTGCAGCTATGCAGGCAATGGCTCAGGCGTTCCAGAACCCACCCAATGCTGACGAGAACGTGGGGTCTCGTAGTCTGGCGACGTTTAGAGGGAGAACCCGCCTACTTTTCTGGGTAGGTATGATCCTGAAGGAGCCTTGGCTTGGTTGAAGGAGATTGAAAGAATCTTCAGAGTGATGGATTGCACTCTTGTGCAAAAGATCCGTTATGGAACTCATAAGCTGTCAAGTGAAGCCGATGATTGGTGGGTGGACACTCGTCTAAGGTTGGAAACTGCGGGCGAGGAGATTACTTGGGAAGTGTTTCGTAGAGAATTTCTGAGGAAGTATTATCCAGAAGATGTGCGAGGAAAGAAAGAGATTGAATTCCTCGAGTTGAAGCAAGGGAACTTGTCAGTCACGGAGTATGCTACTAAGTTCACTGAATTGGCTAAGTTCTATCCTCACTATAATGGAGCCAATGCCGAATTCTCTAAGTGCATCAAGTTTGAAAATGGATTGCGTCCGGAAATTAAGAAAGTTGTGGGATATCAAAAGATTCGCGTCTTTGCGGATCTGATTGATAGTTGTAGAATCTTTGAAGAGGACAACAATGCACACTATAAGATCTTGTCTGAGAAGAGAGGAAGGGGCCAACACAGCCGTGGTAAGCCATATGAAACTCCGGTTGGAAAAGGGAAACAGAAAGTGATTCAGGGTCGAAGAACAAGTGGGGGAGATGCTCCTGCTAATGTTATCTGTTTCAAGTGTGGAAAGCCGGGTCACAAGAGTAATGTGTGTAGGCTTGGTGAAATGAGATGTTTCCGTTGTGGTATTCCGGGGCATGCGGCTCGTGATTGTAAGCAGAAGGATGTTGTTTGCTTTAACTGTGGGGAAGGAGGACATATCAGTGCTAAATGTCAGAAGCCAAAGAGGGGACAAGAGAGTGGTAAAGTGTTTGCTTTGTCGGGAACTCATACTACAAATGAAGATGGACTTGTTCGAGGTATTTGTTTCATTAATAGCATTCCTTTAATTACTATTATTGATACCGGTGCCACACACTATTTTGTTGCTGCGGATGGTGTTGAAAGATTGGGTCTTTCTTTGTCTTCCTTGGGTAGAGATATGATTGTTGAGGTTCCCGCTAAGGGAACGGTATCTACGTCTCTTGTGTGTAAGAGTTGCCCCTTGTCAATATTTGGTAAAGATTTTGTAGTTGATCTTGTTTGTTTTCCGCTTGTCGGGTTGGATGTAGTATTGGGTATGGACTGGTTGAAATCCAACTATGTTCATATTAATTGCTACAACAACACTGTGAGGTTTTCTTCTGCCGAAGAAGAGCGAAGAACAGAATTGTTATCCAAGAAACAATTGAAGGAGTTCATAGAAGAAGACGCGTTGGTGTTCTTGTTGATGGCAAGCTTGTCTGTGGAGAGTCAGGCTGTAATTGCGGACTTGCCAGTGGTGTGAAATTTCCCTGAAGTTTTTTCCCGATGAGATTCCTAGTGCATCGCCAGAAAGAGAAGTTGAGTTCACTATTGACCTTGTACCTGGTACTAGACCCATCTCTATGGTGCCGTATAGGATGTCAGCATCAGAGTTGGCTGAACTGAAGAGTCAGCTAGAGGATTTGCTTGAAAGGAAGTTTGTGAGACCTAGTGTATCACCTTGGGGAGCTCCAGTTTTGCTGGTGAGAAAAAAAGACGAAAGCATGCGACTTTGTATTGATTATAGACAATTGAATAAGGTGACGATTAAGAATAGGTATCCACTCCCAAGGATCGATGACTTGATGGATCGTTTAGTGGGTGCTCGTATTTTCAGTAAGATTAATCTAAGGTCGGGCTACCATCAAATTAAGGTGAAAGATGAGGGCATTCAGAAAACTGCTTTCAGGACTCGTTATAGACACTACGAGTACACGGTGATGCCTTTCGGCATTACTAATGCGCTGGGAGTATTCATGGAGTACATGAATCGCATTTTCCATCCTTATTTGGATCAATTTATGCTGGTGTTCATAGACGACATTTTGGTTTATTCTAAGTCGGAGGAAGAGCATATGGAACATTTGCGTATTGTTTTGAAAGTGTTGAAAGAGAAGAGATTGTATGCTAAGTTGTCTAAGTGTGAGTTTTGGTTGAGAGAAGTTAGCTTTCTTGGTCATGTTGTTTCCGATGACGGAATTGCGGTTGATCTATCGAAGATTGATGCGGTGTTGCAATGGGAAGCTCATACGTCAGTTACCGAGATAAGAAGTTTCCTAGGCTTGGCAGGTTACTATAGGAGGTTTATAGAAGGATTTTCTAAGTTGGCACTTGCTTTGACTAAGTTAACTTGTAAGGGTGCTGCTTTTGTGGGGGATGTCCGATGCGAAGAAAGTTTCCTTGAGTTGAAGAAAAGGTTGACAATGGCTCCGATTTTGATTTTGCCAAATCCCGAGGAACCGTTTGTGGTTTATTGCGATGCTTCGAAGATGGGATTAGGAGGTGTGCTTATGCAGAATGGTAAGGTGGTTGCTTATGCTTCTAGACAATTGAGGATTCATGAGAAGAACTACCCTACGCATGATTTGGAGCTTGCGGCGGTTGTGTTTGTTTTGAAAATTTGGAGACATTACCTTTATGGATCTAGATTTGAAGTCTTTAGTGACCATAAAAGCTTGAAGTATTTGTTTGATCAAAAAGAGCTGAACATGAGACAAAGGAGATGGCTGGAATTGCTAGAGGATTATGACTTTGGGTTGAACTACCATCCGGGAAAAGCGAATGTGGTGGCCGATGCTCTAAGTAGGAAGACTTTGCATATGTCGACCTTGATGATGAAAGAGTTGGAGTTGATTGAGAAATTCCGAGATATGAGCTTAGTGATCGAGGTGACACCAGGAAGTGTATTTTGGGTATGTTAAAGATTAACAATGATTTTCTTGATAGCATTAGAGAGGCTCAGAAGTTGGATATGAAACTTGTTGATGTGATCATTGGACACGGACAATCTGAGAATGAGGATTTCAAATTGGATGCACAAGGTGTGTTGAGGTTTCGTGATAGGATTTGTGTTCCCGATGATGTGGATTTAAAAAGGATGATCTTGGAAGAAAGCCATAGGAGTAATTTGAGTATTCATCCCGGAGCGACTAAGATGTACCAAGATTTAAAAAGATTATTTTGGTGGTCGGGAATGAAGCGTGAAGTAGCTCAGTTCGTGTATGTGTGCTTGACTTGCCAGAAATCAAAGGTGGAGCATCAGAAACTTGCGGGGTTGATGCAACCGTTAGAAATTCCTGAGTGGAAGTGGGATAGCATTTTTATGGACTTTGTGACGGGTTTACCGAATACATCTAGAGGATGTGATGCTATTTGGGTGATTGTTGATAGGCTTACGAAGTCGGCTCACTTTATTCCTATTAACATAAGTTATCCGGTGTCGAAGTTGGCGGAGATTTATACCAATGTTATTGTGAAGCTGCACGATGTTCCTCTTTGTATTGTTTCGGATAGAGATCCGAGGTTCACTTCAGAATTTTGGAAGAGTTTGCAAGAAGCTTTAGGTTCCAAGTTGAGGTTGAGTTCGGCGTATCATCCTCAGACGGATGGTCAAACGGAGAGGACTATCCAATCCTTGGAAGATTTGTTAAGGGCGTGTATTCTTGAACAAGGAGGTTCATGGGATACTCACCTTCCGTTGGTGGAGTTTACTTACAACAATAGTTACCATTCAAGTATTGGAATGGCGCCTTTCGAAGCTTTGTATGGGCGGAGGTGTAGGACTCCGTTGTGTTGGCATGAATCTGGTGAAAGTGTGGTACTTGGACCTGAGATTGTTCGAGAAACTACCAAGACGGTTAAGATGATTCGGGATAAGATGAAGATTTCTCAAAGTAGGCCAAAGAGTTATCATGATAAGAGGAGAAAGGATTTGGAATTTCAAGAGGGTGATCATGTGATTCTAAGAGTCACGCCTACGACCGGTGTTGGTCAAGCATTGAAAGCTAAGAAGTTGACTCCTCGTTTCATTGGACCGTATCAAATTACGAGTAGAGTGGGAAAAGTTGCTTATAGAGTGGCGTTACCGCCAAACCTCTCGAATTTGCATGACGTGTTCCATGTGTCTCAACTTAGGAAGTATATTCCGGATCCGTCTCATGCGATTCAAATGGATGATATTCAAGTGCGCGATAACCTTACGGTTGAGACGATGCCTTTGAGGATCAAAGGTCATGAGACGAAGTCCCTACGGGGAAAGGAAATTGATTTGGTGAAGGTTGTTTGGATTGGTGCAGTCGGAGAAAGCACGACATGGGAATTGGAAAACAGGATGCGCGACTCCTACCCCGAGTTATTCGAATGAGGTAATTTTCGAGGACGAAAATATTTAAGTGGGGGAGAGTTGTAACGCCCCGATTTTTATTAAGTGTTATTATTATTATTTTTATAATGTTTGATTTATAATTATTTCGGTAAAATATTTTATTGTGTGTTAATATATTATTAGAGTTTAATTATGAGAATTGTGGTATAATAGCTATTGGGCCTAGTGGTGTATATAGTAATTAAGGGAGGTGTAACAATTAAGCCCATTAGTTAGTTTTTATTTAATTAAAACAAAGAATAGAAATAGAATAGAAATAGAAAGAAGAGAAATAGAAAGAAGTAGAGAGAAGGAGGAGAAAAGAGAAGAAAAGAGAGAAAAGTTAGGGTTTGGAGGAGGAAGAGGAAATTGGAGAAGAAGAGCATCATCTTGATCAACCCAAGCTTGCTAGAACACTATAGAGTAACTCAATCATCATCTCTAAGGTAAGGGTGTGAGTTATCATTTCCTATAATTATAAAAATGATGGGTTTTATGTGGGTAATGGTTGTTAGAGGATATTGTTGGGTTTTGATGTTGTGATTGGATTCCTTGCTTTGAAAATGTTGTTTGTGTTCTTGATGTAGTGTTGATTGTTTGTGATTATTGAACATGTATCAATTCTTTGAAAAATGTTAGGGTTAAGTTTAGAAGAATGATAAATAACATTGTGTGTTGTGTTGTTGTTGATGGTTTGGGGTTGATGTATGTTGTGAAAAATATGCTATCGTGTTGATGAATCAAAGTATGAGTAATTTCACAAATTGTGAAATTATGAAGTGTTGGAAATTAATTGAATGATGTTTAGAATGATGAAATAAAAGTTAAATTGTGGTTAGAATGGCTTTGTAATATTGAAAATACTGTAGTTCGTTGAATTCTGAGAATGAGACTTTTTACGGATTCGAAATCGGAGGTCCGGAAGGTATTTAACGGTCAAAAACGCATTTTCTATGTTTCTTGCTAAATTCGCGGCGCCAACTGAGTTGAAAATAGAATTCTTTTGTAAACTTCAAAAAGTCATAACGTTTGAACCGTAACTCCATTTTGGTCCCCGTTCGAAGCGTTGCGAAGCTTATGAAATTTTCTACATGTTGTTGATGTTTATAGGCCATTATAAGGGCTTATTTTAATAAGTGATTATTTTGGAAAAGTGATTAATAATTGATATAGTAGGAAGCCTATTTGATTAATGAGGAATACCACTTAACTATAGTGTGTAGGTGTGCGATGTAAATAAACATAGCATGAGGTTGAATTACCTAAGAGATTGTATGATGAAACAATTGATTGTGATGAATATTCCCATTTGTTTTATATATAAACACATGTATGAATGTTGGTGAAGATGATGTTGTGTGAATGCTTTTATGCATGTGAATGGCGACGTGGCCTAAATGGCAATAGCGACGTGGGCTTCGGCCATTGTGATGGGTTATGTTGATGTAATGATGATTTTGGTTTATGTGTATCATTTATCATGGAGTCACATACATTTTCATAAGCGACGTGGCCTTTTGGCAATAGCGACGTGGCCTTTTGGCAAAAGCGAAGTGGGCATAAAGTCTTGGCCTTGATGGCAAAGCGACGAGTCGGTACCGCATAGCATTTGCATAGTTGAGTCACATATGTTGGTTATGTTTATTTCCGCATTTTGTGATAATTGTTGTTATGTGACGGTTTATGATGTGCGGTGATATTTTGCGGTGAGGCGATGAATCGTAATGTTTTATGATGGATTGATGAAATGTTAAAGTGATGAGATGCTATGATGTAACATTGATGTTGTGGATGATTATTGATTTTGTTTATGATTAAATACATAAGCATTCAAGTGAAGGATTGTGCGATGTGGTAACAATATTTCTAACTTTCCGAATTTACTTATATATTGCTTATCATTATCTTGATTATATGATTTGAGTATCTCACCCTTTTGTTGTTGGCCGTTACCTTTATATTGGTAACGTGCAGGTGCTCCGCGTTGAGAGGAGGATAGTGGTAGCACACTTTTGGCGTCATTGCTCTGATTAGGATTGTAACACTCAGGGGTTAATGAACGCTTTTCATGATTTTGATAGTAACAATGCCCTTTTCTATATCATTGTATATGATAGTTGTGATGGGCATTTGTTTGCTTGTTTTCTTTTGAATGTATAAATGTACGACTCAACTTAATTATCTAAATGATTTCCGTTGCGATGTTTTGTGTATTGCTGCTATATGGACTAGGTGAATCCATGTACAGTGTTGTTTATTATTTAACAAGGACTAAGTGGATCCTTGCGTAATTTCCGTGCTGTGTAATTTATTTAAGTGTTGATGAAACGATATGTGTGATGCCTCAATTTGGTGTGAAATTTGTTTACTCTTATTTTTAATTGAATTTACGACGGGTAGAATTGGGGTGTTACAGGCCTCAGATAGGTATGGCTTCTACAGAAGCCTACTTACGATTGCTTAACATAGCACTACATTGTCCCAATGTAATCGATTGGCCATTAACCTTTATCATTAACCATTGCCTTGTTGACTTTATCTTATTGTCACTTAATTCTTACAATTTATTTTATTATTCATCATCATTATCATCTATCTCATGCATTTTGTTTTTATAACATTCCATGTCCTCTTATTTTTGTCTTTTTGTTCTCTTGTTATATTATTAAAGGAAAGAACAAAAGCATGACAAAGTGAAAGGACCAAAAAGACGGGATACTTGGGATTTAATAGTGAGACATAAAGGATTTGTATGGACCTTGGACTATTGTGATTGACCTATGCTTGACTTGGAGCTCATCATGGACTTGTAATATATTATTACAAGGATATCATGCATGGCACTACCCTAGGGAGACATGTATTGATTCCGTTATCCACTTGTTTAACTTAGGCCACTTTGCATGCATAAGGCTTTCTCTTGGGCTACCTTACAACGAGACCTTTTATTTCTCTCATTATTTCCCTTGTAATTTTATTGTATCCCTCTCCCTATTTTAGTGTATTATTGTTTCTTGTTTCCCTTTGTCTGTTGTTGCTTTTTAGCCAACCTTAGGAGCTACGTTCATCACCATATTTTCTTAAAAAATAATCAAACCCTTGATCCAACGTCAAGTGGCATTTTCCTCAATAAAATTAAAAACACAATAAAATACGATTAGGATTGCGTGCCACGAGCCTTAAGCAGTGGAGAAGGAATGGGAATGGAGCTTTCGTACCACCATTCTGAGTGTCTTGAACATGAGACACTTGGCTCGCTCGTTTGAGATATTCGCCTCCACTCATAGTCTTTAGTGCAATATAAAATCAAAACAATCATGTATTCAAAACATAAAAAACAACAACAACTCATCAAACACTTTTTGCGCCTTGGGGTATCATTCCCAAAACCCCTTTTCAAGGTAAAGTCAACCAACAAATAATCATTTTCTACTCTGAACTATGGAGCTCTTATTCCTCATTTAAAGGATACGTTGGCATGAGGGCCCTAATCCTTGGCGAGCACACTAATAAAAAACCTCATTCTTTTCTCTTTTAGGAAGTAACCTTTAAATAACGGCACCCATTCAAGCGTAGACAACCAAGATGGTTCCCGTCGAGTACGACAGATGTGAGGGGTGTTAACACCTTCCCCTTGCATAACCAACTTCCAAACCCGAATTTGGTTGCGAGACCACTTTTCTTCACCTTTAGGGGGTTTTATCGATATTTTCCCTTTCTTTTTGGAATAAATAAAATTTGGTGGTGACTACTGTGCATTTTTTTCCGTGTAGCGACAGCTGGCGACTTTGTTGGGGACCTTTCCTTAAGCAATTCAAGCCTAGTCTTGGTTGCCTTTTGCACGTTTGGGTGTTTATCTTTCTGCTTTACTTTCTCTTTATTTATTGTCCTCGTTATTGCTTTTCTTATTATCTGATATATCATATGGATTTATGGTGTTGTGGTATTGATTGGTTACTTTGATTGTAGGAAACCTTGAGGGAAAGACTCCATACCCGGGTCTAGAGTGCAAACATGAGATAAGATAATGGTTGAGAATATTGACGATCGACAAGTTTTTTTCGTAAGCGTCGAGATTTTCATTAGGATCTTTGGTTCTAAGGACCTTTGTAGAACCTTGAACCTTTGGCCAACTAGAAACGATGGTCGCATAATGCGGGTCCCCGAGAAGCTTTTCTCACATGGGTCGGGTCGAAGACCTCATTCAGAATAGATTTACTTGAAGGAGTTGACGTCTGGCAAGTAAATTGACATACGTGGCAAACAATCAAGGAAATCCATGATTCTGAAACCCTTGTCTAGAACCCAATGTTGATGGTCGCGTGTTGTGGGTCCCCAATAAGCTTTTCTCACGTGGGTCGGTACGAAGACCTCCCCCAAAATAGACTCATTTGATGGAGTTGTCGATCGACATGCATTTGTCGTAAGAGACAAACATTCATGTGAATCCATGGTTTTGGAGGTCCCTGTTTAAACCCTAGATTATACCTCGTGAGATTCCTGATATGGAAAGCAATCAGTGTTATCCTCCATCCGTACCACAGACTTATGAAGCCATGCTTGAGTTCCACTCATTCACTCATTCATGCATTCATACATCATAAACATAACAACAAAGCAAAGCTCTTAGTATCTTGGGTTCACTGTAGGAATATAAAGCATTTGCCAAAGCAATCATGGCGAATCCTCCCAGAAAAAGCACATTCTCATTTAGATAAAAAGAACCTAATATTGACAGCTTGAAGAATTTGAGTTCCCGAGTAACACCTCTCAAGCTTAACAGATTCCATATTTCCTATGGGAACATTTTTGAGGTGCTAATAGAGAAAGTGGACTTGGGAACCCTCACCACTTTGGCTCAATATATGACATCTCTCTCTGATGTTTCCCTTTTTCATATTTCCAGATAGCTCTTACCTTGGAGGAGTTTGAAAGGATCTTGCATTGACCCATCAAAGATCATAACGCTTTCCCAAAACTTAAAGAAGAGGTGACTAAGCCCAAAATAGCCCCAACTTTGGGTCTTGATGTGAATAAAGTAATAGACAATTGGGCACCAAAGGGAGCCGTCAAAGGATTAACAAGAAAATTCTTAAAAGGTCAAGATTGGAAGTGCATCAAAGAAGAAAAGTGGGATGCATGTTATGTAATCATGGCACTTCTGATCCATAGAATTGTACTATTCCCTAATATTGACAATTTCGTGGATCACTTAGAAGTGGAAATTTTCTTATCTGGAAATCCAGAGCCTTTCCTTTTGGCAGATTTCTATCACACATTCCACACTCAATATGAAAATAAGAGTGGGAGTTTCCTCTGATGCGTTCCACTCTTGCACATATGGATGGGTACCCATATGCTTAAAGAGGGTCCATTTATCTCTAAAGATATCACATGGCCTCGGAGGTTTGCTTCACTCACCTCCAGTTCCATCAAATGGTATAAGAGGAAATGGGAGACTAAAAACATCATACTCCATTGTGGAGGGTTTCCCAACGTACCACTGGTGGGGACACGTGGTTGCATTAATTATAAACTAGTGTTATGCATGAGACAATTTGGGCATGCTATGAATGGCCCTTCTGAGGACAAGGATCTTGTGCCATTTGTCATCAATGATGTCAACCCGACTAACCTTGTTGTGAGAAGAGTCAGGAAAGCATGGACAAAGATCATCAGAAGTGGTCTAGATATAGGGAGGAAGAATATCATTTCCAGAGAGCCTTATGTCTAGTAGGTGAAAGAAAGAGCCCGAGTGGTCAAGATCCCTTTCTTATTTGATTCATCAAGTTTCCCACTTATGTCGTAGCTTGAGACAATCCTACAAAAAGATGTCGAAAAGCTCACCGCCAAGATCAAGGAGCTTGAAATGGAGAACTCTTAACTACAAGTCCAATTCAACCGAGCAAAGCAGAGAAATGAGGACTTGGAGGATGAACTTAAGGAGATGAAAGAGAAGTTTGAAAGTAGCAAGAAAAGAATTAGATATGAAAAAGGAAAGAATGATTGGGTTGGAGGTGCTCTTTTGGGGGCTAATTCTGAGCTTAATGGTCGAAACGACGAGTTGGATCGAGCTTGGAACATCATCCGAGACTTAGAGAAGAATGTGGAGTTGTCCAATTCAATTAAGAAGGAAGCCCAAGAGGACTATGACGCCCAAATTCTCGAGTTGAGGAATACCATCAAAGAGTACCAAGACTGTTTATCCCATGAATAGTTGGAAAAAGAAAAGACACATCGAGGGTATTTGAATGAAACATTCCAACTAGGAAGAGCTTGGAAACAAATCAAAAATCTGAAAGAGGGAAACTTTGATGAAGCTTATGTGGAGATGAGAAACAATTGCAAGTATTGGGAAGAAATATGACTTTGGACAGAAGCTGTTATGGCTCAGATGGATGGTATCATCAAGACTCTTCAAGATCTCTACACATAATGGAAGAGGAAGTATGCAAATATGGTTATCTTAACAAACTATGCCATCCAAGATTTCCCCGAAGAACTGAAGGAGGCGGATCAAATCATATGCCCAGAAAATACTCCTCATCAAGTCTTTAATTTTGTGAAGTTTTGCAAGAAGACTATGGAGGAACTCATCACCGATATTGGGGCGCTTTGTAGAGATCAAGGGGTCCCTTTTAGAGTTAATTTGTAATTTGAATTTATTCAGGAACTTTGTATTTCCAGTTTCCTTGCACTTGTATTTGATTGCAAGAATGAATGAAACGAGTCTTCATGTTCCATTTTATGTGTACTTTTCATTATTGATTGCAATGTCAAATGTTCTAATATTCTTAACAATAAATAACAATATGGCCGAGAGCTTTGCATATATGAAAAAAACATAACATTCATGCATCATTCTGCATGTCATGAAGCAAAACAAGAAAACTTATCACTTGGCCTTTTTTATTCATAATCATCCGCCAACAATCTGACTTCATGGCACCACTACAACACCCGAACCAACCAAAGAATACTCATGAATCAATTAGAGCATAATCAAGTTGTGTTAAGAGAGGAGGTGGCCTACGTGCTCAATTGATGGAAACTATCCAAGTTGTGGCAAGGGGCCAAGAAGCCACGACTAGGGGCCAAGAAGAACTTAGAAAAGCTAGTCAGAGGGTTTCCGCTATATATCCTCCTTTGCCACCACCAGTGTGTCCTACTGTGCAAATCCCTGTGAATCCATCTTTGGTCATTCCTCTACCTCTGGGAGGAGGTCTAGTCAATCAGAATCACATACCTACTGTTAACCCTCATATCCTTAAAGTGGATGACCAACACGATGCTTTCTTTAGTACTAGAGATGAATCAATCTATGATGCCTTTAGACCATCAACTGCCGAGGTGGAAAAGAAGGTTTGTGCCCTCGAAGAGAAAATGAAAGCAATGGAAGGTTCCAACGCCTTTGGGTTGGACGTTGCTGATATGTGCATTGTGCCCGATGTTAAGATATCTGCTAAGTTCAAAGTCCTAGACTTTGAAAAGTACAAAGGGGTCAGCTGTCCAAGGACCCACATCCGGTCTTACAGAAGAAAGATGGATGCATATTCTGACGATGAAAGACTCTTCATACATTTCTTTCAAGACAACCTTAGTGGGGCTTCCCTTGAATGGTACATGCAGAAGGAATGTACTTACATCCAAACTTGGAGAGAATTGGCTGAAGCATTCCTCAAGCATTACCAGTACAATATGGACATGGCTCCAAACAAAACCCGACTTCAGAGTCTCACCCAGAAAGCTAATGAATCATTTAAGGAGTACACGCAGAGGTGGAGAGAGTTGGCTGCCAGGGTGCAACCCCTCTTTTGGAAAGAGATCTCGTTGATATGTTTATGGGGACCCTTTAATGGGAATATCTATACAAAATTATGGGGGAGTGCTTCCTCTGGTTTTTCAGATTTATTTGTCCCTGGAGAAAGAATTGAAAATTGTCTTAAAAGTCGAAAGATTCAGACTACTGTCGGTACTTCTGTTGGAGAAAAGAAGCCTTACCCTGGGTATGCTAAAAAGAAGGAGGGGAAATTAATTATGCCTCGCTTTCTAAGGGGAAGACTAAGGCATACCATGAGCCTTATCATCAAGTGGCTACAGTGACGCTTAGTCATTACCATCAACAACCTTATACAAACCATGCCGGTCAGCCTTCCGACTAACAGCCAACTCCATATCAGTAACGTTATGCTCCTCAATAGAAACGGTATTACCAGCCCGATCAACAGAGGCAGAGAAGACCTAAAAACAAATTTTTATCCTATTCCTATGCCATATGGTTGATTACTCTTACATTTGCTACGAGTATCTTTGGTACAGTTAAGGGAGCTGACACCTACAATAGTTTTTCCCCTTGGTTATGATGCAAATGCTTGATGCGAGTTCCATTCAGGAGCACCCGATCATACCATCAAAAAATGTAAAGCTCTTAAGTATAAGGTGCATGATTTGATTGATTCCAAGGCCATCTCGTTCATGTCTAATGGTCCAAATGTGAAAAACAACTCTATGCCTTCCCATGCTAATCCTTTAGTAAGTATGGTGGAAGAGTTTGAAGGCAAGAATATGATGACAAGTGTGGACAAAATGAAAACTCATATGGCTACTGTCAAAGAGCAATTACTGATGAATGGGGTATTTCCTGGTTGTGATACTAACTGTGAGCACTATTTGATGAATCCTTAGACTTGTCAAGTTTTGAAAGTCGATGTTCAAAAATTAATAAATCAAGGGGTGATATTGGTAGATCAATCGCCTACTACTGAAGAAGTTGTTACTCTTGAAATCCCATATGATCAGGCTCAAATACCTTTGGAGATCCCCTATGATATGACTCCCATACCGACATCACACTATTTGGTCATTCCTCTGGTGATCACTGTACCTTCTTCGTTCCTATTCGACAGTACAAAGGTAGTCCCATGGAACTATGACTCTGCAGTCTACATTCATGGGAAGAAAGTAGAGTACGAGTCGTTAGAGTCCAAAGAAGCAACTGTTAATATCACTGGAACAGGTGGGATAACCAAAAGTGGTATGGTGTTTGCACATATACCTCCTCCGTATAACAACAATGAGGTTTCAAATAGAGCCAAAGGTAAGAAAGTTGTGAATGGTGATCTGGTTCAGAACTCCTCCCAAAAATAACTCCTACTGATGAAGTCAATGAGTTCCTTCGCATTATAAGGAAAAGTGATTACAAGGTGGTTGATCAACTCAACCAAACACCTTCCACAATCTCAATGTTGTCTTTACTAATGTGTTATGAAGCTCATAGAGATGCGCTTGTGAAATTCTTGAGGGAAACTCATGTTCCCCAGGAAATATCAGTAAACCAGTTTGAAGGAGTAATGGCTAACATTGCTTCCAGTATCAGTTTGGGTTTCAATGACGATGAGTTACCACCTGAGGGGAGGAATCATAACAAGGAATTAAACATCTATGTTGAATGTATAGACGATGTCTTATCCCGAGTTTTGGTAGATATTGGGTCATCGTTGAATGTTTTGCCCAAGAATTCTCTGTCAAAGCTGACCATTGAAGGGCTGATAATGAAACCTAGCTCGCTAATAGTGAAAGACTTCGACGGTTTTAGGAGATCATTGGTTGGAGAGATAGACTTTCCTGTGAATATTGGACCATACACTTTCTTCATTACATTCTATGTTATGTATATATACCCAGCCTATAGTTGTCTCTTGGGACGATCGTGGATCCATTTAGTTGGGGCAGCCACCTCGACTATACATCAAAGACTTAAGTTCATGATTAACAATAAGTTGATTGTTATGGAAGGAGAGGAAGATATCATGGTTAGCCATTTGGAATCGTTCTGTTATGTTGAGGTAGGAAGGGAAATTGATGAGACTCCTTTTCAGGCTTTTGAAGTAGTAAATATGGTAATGACTCCTCCTGTGAAAGAATCCAAGAAGGCTGAACTCCCCATGGCTTCATGGAAAAATGTCAAGACTGTGATAGAGACCGGTCACCCCGAAGGATGGGGCAGGGTGCTCGAGCTTCCAGTAAAAAATACCGACCTGAGATGGGTACCATTCCCATCAGGGGGCACCAAGGAAGACAACAATGAATGCAGTCAAGGGACATGTTCTCCTGTTACTAGATACTTTCACTAGCGTCGGATATCTCATAGATGGCCAAATTTGTGGGGTGGAAGATGAAGGCAATGCCTATGACACAATGTGCTTTGTGTACTGAAGGACCGAAGGCCAAGAGCTCAACAATTGGACATCCGTGGAAATTCCAGAAGTCACTTTAATTGAAGAGTAATTTTCTTGTTTTGCTTTGAAAACCCCATGCTCTGCCCAAGGCATGGGGAAAGCTTGTAGGGCCCCCTTATTTTCAAACAAAGTTTATTAATAAACTTAATGAGAATTTTGAATTCAATTATGTTCCATGTCTTTCTTTTTTTCCTTTTTTTATATATAAAAAAATGGCAATGTTTTTTTCTTGCATCTTTTTCTTATTTCCGTCATTCTAAAATGAAGCATGAATCATGAATCATGCAGATCCGCCTTAGATTCAATTGATAACAGTACTGCTATGGTCCGTTATGACTTTGATAATCCAATTTATCACGTCGACAAGGATTTTGAGGAAGATTATGAGCTCCCTGAGGAGTTAGCCAGATTGTTACGGCAAGAATCAAAAGTCATTCAACCATATAAAGAATCAGTGGATGTTATCAACCTTGGGACATAAAAGGATAAGAAAGAAGTTAAGATAGGTGTTGCCCTAGATGGCGAAGTAAAGAAGAAGCCGATTGAGCTCCTACATGAGTATATGGATGTATTTGAATGGTCCTATCAAGACATGCCTGGGTTGCATACCGATATCGTAGTGTACAAACTACCCCTCAGAGAAGAGTGTCCTCCTGTAAAGCAGAAGTTGAGAAGGACTTGTCCTGACATGGCCATTAAAATCAAGAAGATGTTCATAAGTAACTAGATGTCAACTTCTTAGTAGTGGAAAATTACCCTCAGTGGGTGGCAAACATAATACATGTACCAAAGAAAGATGGTAAAGTGCGGATGTGTATCAACTACAGAGACCTGAATACGGCAAGCCTGAAGGATGATTTTCCTTTACCTCACATTGATGTGTTAGTAGACAATACAACCCAGTTCTTAGTCATGGATGGCTTCTCCAGGTATAACCAAATCAAAATGGCCCCAAAGGATATGGAAAAGACTGTGTTTATTACCCCTTGGGGGACCTTTTGCTACAAGGTTATGCCTTTTGGTTTGAAGAATGTTGGCGCAACATATCAGCGTGTGATGGTAACTCTCTTCCATGACATGATTCATAAAGAGATTAGGGTATACTTCGATGATATGGTTGCAAAATCTCAAACTGAGGAGGAACATCTGATTCATCTACAGAGTTTGTTTGCACGGTTGAGGAAGTTCAAGCTTAGATTAAATCCCAACAAGTGTACCTTTGGGGTAAGATCTGGAAAATTACTAGGTTTTATCGTCAACCAACGGGGAATTAAGGTCAATCCTGATAAAGTCAAAGCTATACAAGGTATGCCAGCGCCAAGAACTAAAAAGGAGGTTCGTGGTTTCTTGGGGAGATAAAACTGCATTGCTAGATTTATATCTCACCTTATGGCTACATGCGAGCCAATATTTAAGTTACTCCATAAGGATCAGGCGATCAAGTGGAATGATAATTTCGAAAAGGAGTTTGAAAAGATAAAAGAGTATTTACAAGAGCCACCGATCTTGATGCCTCCCGTGTCGGGAAGACCTCTTATTATGTACCTGACAGTTCTTGAGGGATCTATGGGATGTGTTCTTGGACATCATGATAAAACAGGTAGAAACGAGCATGCAATCTACTATCTAAGCAAAAAGTTCACCGAATGTGAGACGAGGTATTCAATGCTTGAAAATACATGTTATGCACTTGCTTGGGATGCCAAACGCTTAAGGAAGTATATGTTGACTCGATAAATCTTTTGATATCAAAAATGGATTTGATCAAATACATTTTTGAAAAGCCTGCTCTCACAAGAAGAGTTACCCGTTGGCAAATGGCACTAACAGAATATGACATCCAACATGTCACGCATAAAGCTATCAAAGGTAGTGTGTTGTTTAATTATCTAGCCCATCAACCTATGGAAGGTTATCAACCTATGTGTTTCGACTCCCCTGGTGAGGACATTATGTTTATTAGAGATTGCAACATTCTAGGCCCTGAGGAAGGACCTGAACCAGGATCACGATGGACGATCATGTTCGACAGTGCTTCCAATGCTCAAGGAAATGGAATTGGGGAAATTATCACCTCTCCAACTGGTTTTCATCTACCTTTCACTACAAGGTTGTGCTTCGATTGCACTAACAACATGGTAGAGTATGAAGCGTGCATCTTTGGCATAGAGGCAACCATTGATTTAAGGATTAAGATCCTTGAAGTGTATGGAGATTCAACTTTGGTAATCAGCCAGGTTGGGGGAGATTGCGATGTTCGAGATCCCCAGGCCGATCTCGTACAAGGAGCATGTCTTGAACCTAATCACATACTTTAATGAGATCACTTTCCACCATATCCCTCGAGGGGAGAATCAACTGGAAGATGCCTTAGCCACTTTGGCATCCATGTTTAAGGTTATATGGAAGAATGAAAAACCATCCATCTACATTAACTACTTGGATGAACCAGTATATTGTTTGGCAGGAATATCTAGAGAATATCTAGAGAATGCATCCATTACAGATAATAAGCACCTCTTAAGGCTCTCAGCTAAATTCTTTTTAAGTTGAGATGTACTTTACAAGAGGAATTACGAATTGATCCTGCTCAGATGCATGGATAGACACGAAGCAGACCGAATCATAATTGAAATTCATGAAGGCTCATTTTGGACTCATGCCAGTGGCCACACCATGGTTAAAAAGATCTTGAGGGCATTCTATTATTGGATGACAATAGAGGTTGATTTCCACCGTCATGTGCAAACATGTCATAAATCCCATATCTACGTAGACAAGATACATGTGCCACCAGTTCCGCTAAATGTCTTGATATCCTCTTGGCCTTTCGCCATGTGGGGCATAGATGTGATTGGGCATATTGAGTCAACTTCTTCAAATGGTCATCCCTTTATCCTTGTAGCCATTGACTATTTCACCAAATGGGTGGAAGCAGTCTTGTATGCGAACGTTACGAAGCAAGTGGTTGCTCGCTTCTTGAAGAAGGAAATTATATGTCATTTGGGGTCCCCAATAAAATCATGGTTGATAATGGATCCAACCTCAATAACAATTTGATGAAGGAATTGTACAAAGACTTCAAGATCGAACACCAGAATTCATCACCGTACCATCCAAAGATAAATGGTGTTGTTGAGGCAGACAACAAGAACATCAACAAGATCATTCAAAAGATGGTAGAGACACACAAGGATTGGCATGAAATGCTACCATTTGCTTTGCATGGATATCGTACTTCGGTACACACTTCTACTAGGGAAACCTTGTTCTCTCTTGTGTGTATGGCATGGATACAATACTGCCTATTGAAGTAGAAATCCTTTCTTTAAGGGTATTAACGGATGTGAAATTGGATTAAGTTGAGTGGACACAAGCAAGACTGGATCAGCTTAATCTAATTGAGAAAAGTGCCTAGCAGCCATTTGCCATGGTCAGCCATACCAGAAGTGGTTGAAAAGGGCATTCGACAAGAAAGTTCGTCCTCAAAATTTCGAGGTTGGAGATTTGGTATTAAAAAAGATTCTACCGATTCATACAAATCCCCGGGGAAAGTGGACACCTAATTATGAAGGCCCATACGTTGTAAAAAAATGTTTTCTCCAGAGGAGCCTTAATCCTTTCAACTAGGGACAGTGAAGATCTCCCATCCCTAGTGAACACAGATGCAGTCAAAAAATACTTCGCCTAGAAAAGAGACTCGCTAAGTCGAAAACCCCAAGGGGAAACTTAGGAAAAAAATGGGTATCCTGGTAGACTGAAAACCCGAAAGGGCGGTCTAGGAAAAAGTTAGTGATTTAAAATACAAGAGACTACAGTCTGTGAAGGATATGTACATCCATCATTACAATCCTTGAAACCCCGAAAGGGGGGAATAAATCTAATCGCTTTCCTCATAAGCAAAAGTATAACGATCTCTGAAGACATATGGATTATAGTAGAATTAGAACTCAATTGAAATCCGAGCTTTTCTCATTGCCATTGTATATTTTTTCCAATTATTTTTTGGCAATTACATCTTTTAGGAATTGTTTCCTCATGTAAATTACCTAGTTACAGGTTATTTTATCATCAATAAAATGGTCTTTTACCAAAAATGCTCCATATTTTTATTTTACTGCTTGTTTGTAAAAATGTGAATTAATTTGTTAATAAACAATTTATTGATAATTTTGGGGACAACAGTAGAAGTTTTGAAAGAAAATGTGAAGTTACTCTCTTTTTAAATTGTATGGAGGATAACCATGGTTTCCAAATGGCATACTTGGTGCACAAATTCACCGTCAGATTGCAAGGGTCGCCTAGGCTTGATCAAGTCAAGGGAAATCCAGTTCAAGATAATCGATAGTCAACTTGTTTACTCAAAGCCAACTTGAGGTTCTAGAAAGATCTAAACCTTGCTACATTACTGTCAAGAGGTGAGTATGTCGAGAAGTCAAGCTTATCCTCATTTGAAAACCAAGCCCAATTACATTTGGCACCTCCATAACTGAAGCCCAACCATGCTTGGCACATTTCATGACCCATAAATTGCTCAAACAGATGATACATTTTTTTATCCTCAACAGTTTGAGCATGCCCTGACATTTTGCATACATCATTATAACATTGCATTATTAAAATATATACCCAATGAGGTGGAACATGTACACTTATCACAAGCCGGATCCAAGTCTTTCATAAAAGCATGAGGATGCTTCTGAACATCCCCAGCAAGAATCCTCCATTGAGACATTTCTTCTTCCCCAGTTGAGAAATTTATCATGAAACTCTTGAGTGGTATTTCTGACAGGTTTTTCGAAATATCTCTTTTTACGTGTGCCTTTTTGCAAGTATGTTTATGATCTTTCGTCAATTTCTTACCTTTTTTAAGTCCCCCGTGTCATTTGCATGGGATGTATTTCTCTCAACTTACCTTTCATAAGTACCCTATGCCTTTTGCAAAGGAAATACCTCTTATTTCTTACTTACCTTTTGTGAGTTCCCTTTTGCCTTTTACATAAAGACTATCATCCCCACCTGCTTACCTTTTATGAGTCCCCTCAGCCTTTTGCGTGAGGATTTCTATCCCCAAACCTGCTTACTTTTTGTAAGAACCCTCTGCCTTTTGCATGGGAAATCTTCTCTTGCTAAGGAGTCATTGCTACCTTTTGCAGGAGAAAACCAACCCTACCCAACTTTCTTCTTAAACTTTCATTAAGGAGTTTCTCATTTTCCTTTTGCATGAGAAATCATCTCCATCTTCATGCGCCTTCTTATCCTTTCGCTAAGGAGTTTCTCATTACCTTTTTGTATGAGAAATCCCTATCCAGCTTTCTTCTTAACCTTTAGTTGAGACGTTTCTCAGTACCTTTTATATGAGAAATCCATTTCGACTTTCTCCTTAACCTTTTGTTAAGGAGTTCTCACTACCTTTTGAATGAGAACTTCAATCCCCAACAGACCTTGTGTCGAAGAGTTCTCATTACCTTTTATATTAGAATCTCATCCCCACATTTGTTCTTGACCTTTTGTTAAGGAGTTCTCATTACCTTTTGTATGAGAAGTTCAATTCCATCCTTCTTCTTAACCTTTTGTTAAGGAGTTTCTCATCACCTTTTGTGTGAGAAACATGTCAATCTTTCTTCTTAACCTTTTGTTAGGAAGTTCCCACTACTCTTTATAAGGAGTCATTGATACCTTTTGCATGAGAATCCATATCCTCAACGAAGCCATTGATCATTTTTTCTCCTTAACCTTTTGTTAATGAGTTCTCGTTGCCTTTTTCATGAGAAAAAGTTATACATTTCCTTGCCTTTTGCAAGCCACCTCTACCTGTTATAGCGGAAAATCCTTTTAACCACCGCAATGTTCTCATTGCCTATTGCAAGAGGGACCTCACTCCCCAATCAAGTAATGATTTCCTTTTTCAAGACTCCTCTCTGTCTTTTACAGAAGAAGATTCAATTTGTAACTATACCATTGTTGTTTGCCTTTTGAGAGTGCATAAATCTCTAGAATCCTGCGGGGATGTCTCAACTATCAATGCAGGAAAAACCTATCAGTGGAAGCAATACTCAGTGGTGCATAGCATACATTGCATATCATAATATCTCCATCGCAACTGACCTATATTCCCCGCAGATGCTTCAGTCAATCCCCAATAGATAAGCATAAACAAAAACTTATATGTCATTCCATAACCATAATAAACAAAATCCCCATAATACACTTGCGTTCCATCATTCCCTTCTTAACGGCTAAAAATTACTAGTATTCTAATATTTAATCCTCTTCTACCTCGAATGTCTAAAAATCGTTGCTATTCATACTTTCAGGTCCAAGAATATTAAATAGGGGTTGTTGTCACACCCTCATTTTTACCCCAGTATTCATATCATTCATTTATCATACATTCCTCATAACATTGATCATCAAGCATGTCCATCTATTTGTTTGAGTATGAGATATGGGAATTAGGGTTTTACTATGGTTACTTTCCTAAGACTGTTTCCAAGATCACTCAAGACATTTGTTTGTTACCTTGGTGGATTAGGGTTTTTGCCTATTTTTGTTGCATCTTATTGTACATTTAACCATTGTGCATTCAAGGTGGATGTTTGTTTCCAACATGCTCAGATATGTAGTTGTGTTCCACATCAGTTACAAGTGAAGAATTAAAGGATCATTGTGCTTGAATTAAAGTGTATAATGAAGGCATTATCATGAAAGGTTCACTTTGGTCAAAGAAAAGTCAAAGGAGATTTCAAAATGTTCATCATTTCTTAAGTGATAAGAATTTAGCACGACATACTTTCATGATTGATTCAAGCTTGCTCAACATGCAACCAATCATCACTTCGTTCATTTTTTAAACTTGGTTTTACATAGTCATCATCCAAGTTTAAGTGAAACTGCAAGGATGCATGTAAGCTATCTTTTGCTTTTTGGACCAAGTTGCAAGTTTAGGCTATTCATACACCATGTTTCAAGGTTCCAATTTGGCTTTGTGATTCATAAACAAGTAAAGACATGATCATCATGAAGATTTCCATGAACAAGAAAGAACATGAACATAGTTACATCAAACAAGCAGCATAATATTGCAAATTTACAAGCAAATTTGATCCAAAAGAGCATGATCATGGTTACATATTCCAAACTTCAAAAGAAAGGCATATTTCATCATTTTCAAGCAAACAAAGCATGGTGAGTTCAAGGGTTGTCATGACAACACCATCATCATCCAATTCATGAGGATACAAGGTTGAATTTGAGTGACCACAAATCCAAGTGCAGCAACATG
Source organism: Lathyrus oleraceus (assembly GCF_024323335.1). Classification (NCBI taxonomy): domain Eukaryota; kingdom Viridiplantae; phylum Streptophyta; class Magnoliopsida; order Fabales; family Fabaceae; genus Lathyrus; species Lathyrus oleraceus. The sequence continues at coordinate 362,918,333 of NC_066585.1, read as the reverse complement.
TGCACCATTATCACCATGAATAAAACTCGATCAGCTATGAAATTTTCCAAGCCAAGACATCCAACTAAAGTGTGATTAAGTAAGCATCATATATGTGCAAAAAGCAATCAGATGCAATCAAATACAGGCCCAATCAAGCAAGATGCAGTAGGTACGAATGGCAACAAGAAAAATAGAAAAATTGGGTACAAAAGCAAAATGAAATTTGAGAGAGTTTCTAGAAGGAGTAGGGACCATAAATCATTGCCAAAAGATTTCTTTCTGCAATGCAAGAAATGAAAGGATGATTGTGCACTAAAATTCACAAGTGACATGTCATCACTCTTAGCAAAAAAGTTTGTTTTCATTTTTCGGATTCACAAGATTCTCACTCATTTTGGCACGTAATAAGCACCCTCACTCCCTCTACAAATAGAGCATGTTTTTCCCCTCGGTGATTCAAGCTTGGCAGCCACCCAAGCCCTACTGAAATCAATCCCCAAAACACTCCAAAATAGAGCATATGCGTAGAACATTTGAGCCATCCTCAAAGCACCTTGAGCATTCAAATTCTTCCTCTAAGCATTCCTGAAGTTAACCAGATCAAGAACCATTATTGAAACAGCCATATCGGAGCTTTGTGAACTCACTAGAATATGCGTTTGAACAAATTTCCGGCAAGGCAGAAATCATCATCATTTCAATCCAAACTAGTTACCAGTCTACTCAGTTTGGTGCATAGATCATTAACCTTATGATTTGATATTCTATTGTTGCATATTTGTGATTTAATTTTTGAATTAGGGTTTTCTATTTATCTGATTTTGACTCGAATTCTCCATTCTCAGAGCCAATCAATGCTCCTGACTATGGAGCCTACAATGATGACCATGGAGGAGTGTAATTTGTGGTTAATGTCACTTGAATCCTTGAGTTGCAGAGTTTGAGGTTTCACATGGATGGAGGTTGAAGATGATGTTCTTCACGAGTTATTCCCTACATTTTCTGTTATTTTTTAAATTCACCATTTATTTAATTTCATTTGGTTGTTTCTTATTGGCTCATTCAAATGATATGGCTGCTGGACTTAATGGGGCCTTATTTGACTGATCACATGTGTTCCTCTTAATCTAAGCCATACATCATGTTTACTTCTTTAAGTAATTGGATCCAATAGTTGCCACGAGTCAAAGTTTTAGTGCGCGTGAGCCATCAAATCTGATCCAATGGATCTGATCATGTGAATGACCACCAATGGTCTAGGAAGATCTAATCCTTTGGGTCTGGGCCTCCAGCGCATGGGCCTCTTGTTTTTACTTTCTAGACTCCCATGTCCAGCCTGCACCCCCTCTTTTTTCTTTTTTTTTCTTTTTTTCTTTTGTTTTATTTTAATTTTTTCAACTTAATCCAATTCTTGTTTATATTTGATTTTATCAATTTGTTTTATTTTCTATTTTTTTATTTTCTTTTGTCAAATTGCAAATTAATTTTGATTTTAAAATCCAATTTTATTTTCATTATTAATTTCATTTTGATCTTCATTTTTAATTTCATCTTTATGTTTTCATTTTTATTCAAATCTTAATTTTTCTTTTCATCTTGCAATTGTATTTTCATTTTTATTATTAATATGATAAATGGATTAATTTGCAATATGATTTTATTCTAATTTTTCTTATTGCTTGCAATGTTAACTTCATCTAAACATCTAAGTTCTAATTCATTTCATCCAATTTGTTATTCATTTTTTTGTTTGAGCTTGAGCAATTGCTTAGTTGATCTTGTCTTCCATATTTCAAATCATTAATAGATGGTCCTTTGATTGATTAAATCTTCTTAAATTCAAACATGTTGATAAATGATCATTTGATCATTTTTGACACTTTGAATTGATGATATATTATCCCTTTGTGTATCATATTTTGAGTCCTTTGACTTATGGATAGATGATCCCTATGTGATTTCCTTAGCTCTTCTCTTCACTTTTCCCATCTTCATCTTTTTTCTTCTTCTTTTGTTTTGAATCATTGTGTTACAAGTTTTTAGGAGATTGACTTTTGTGTTAATTCTCTAACATGTTTGGCACATAATTATTATTGACCAGCCTCAGATAGGCATAGCTTCTATATAAGCCTACTTACGATTGCTTAACATAACGCTACATTGTCTTGATGCAATCAATTGACCATTATCGCTTATCATTAACCATTGCCTTGATGACTTTATCTTATTGTCACTTAATTCTTGCAATTTAATTTCTCATTCGTTATCATATATCTCATGCATTTTGTTTTTATGTCATTTCATGTCCTCTTATTTTTGTCTTTTTGTTTTCTTGTTATATTATTAAAGGAAAGAACAAAAACATGATAAAATGAAAGGACCAAAAAGATGGGATACTTGGGATTTAATAGTGAGACATAAAGGATTTGTATGGACCTTGGACTATTGTGATTGACCTATGCTTGACTTGGAGCTCATGATGGACTTGTAATCTTTTATTACAAGGAAATTCATGGAACTACCGTAGGGAGACATGTATTGATTTCATTATCCACTTGTTTAGCTTATGCCACTTTTCATACACAAGGTTTTCTCTTGGGCTACCTTACAAAGAGACCTTTTATTTCTCACATTATCTCCCTTGTAATTTTCTTGTTTCCCTCTCCCCATTTCAGTGTATTCTTGTTTCTTATTTCCCTTTGTTTGTTGTTGCTTGTTAGCCAACCTTAGGAGCTAGGATTATCACCATACTTTCTTAAACAATAAACAAACCCTTGATCCAACGTCAAGTGGCATTTTCCTCAATAAAATTCAAAACACAATAAAATACAATAGGATTGCACGCTACGAGCCTTAAGCAGTGGAGAAGGAATGGGAGTGGAGCTTTCCTACCCTCACTCTGAGTATCTTGAACACGAGACGCTTGGCTCGCTTGTTTGAGATATTCTCCTCCACTCATAGCCTTTAGTGCAACCCAAAACCAATACAATCTTCTTTTCAAAACATAAAAAACAACAATTCATCAAACTCTTTTTGCGCCTTAGGGAATCATTCTAAAACCCCTTTTTCAAGGTAAAATCAACCAACAAACAATCATATTTTACGCCAAACTACGGAGCTCAGATTCCTCATTTCACGATGAGGATACGTAGGCACGAGGGCCCCAATCCTTGGCGAGCACACTAATAAAAAATCGTCTCCTTTTCCCTTTTAGCAAGTAATCTTTAGATAACGACACCCATTCAAGCGTAGACAACCAAGATGGTTCCCGTAGAGTACGACGGATGTGAGGGTGCTAATACCTTCCCCTTGTATAACCGACTTCTGAATCCGAATTTGGTTTATGAGACCACTTTTCTTCACCTTTAGGGGGTTTTATCGATATTTTCCATTTCTTCTTGGAATAAATATAATTTGGTGGAAAAACCAAGAACACCCTTGACCAATTCATAGATAAAAACTCACCTTTCAGAAGAACCAAGAAACAAGAATCTTGAATGAACTAAATCCTGAGCTACTTGATTAAATCATTACCCCATTCTGACGAAGAAACCCAAGAACGAGAATGAAGTGGGTCATTTTAAAAACTTCATGGATATGTTGAACAAATACAGGTTAACATTCCATTTTGTGAAGCTCTCAAACAGATGCATTTTTATACTAAATTCATGAAAGAGCTCTTATAAGGAAAACGTAAGTTGAAGCATGATCAAAATATCTCTTTGGTAGAAAAGTGAAGCGCAACCATTCAAAGAAAGCTTCCACCCAAACTCACTTATCAAGGTAGGTTTTCTAATGCTTGTTCTATTGGTTCACTAACCATTGGTTATTCTTTATGTGATTTAGGAGCTAGCATCAATCTGATGCCGCTATCCATGATGAGAATGTTAAAGTGTGGCAAACCACTGGCAACTCAAATGACCATGACATTAACATATCATTCTATCACTTATCCTTATGGAGTTCTTAAAGATGTCCTTGTTAGAGTCGATGGGTTATTGTTCCTAACTGACTTCGTAATTCTTGACATATTTGAGATTCTAAAATCCCATTACTGTTGGGAAGACCTTTCCTAGTAATAGGTATAACTCTAATTGATGTAGCATTGGGAGAGTTAATATTGAGGTTTAACAATAAAAAAATTATCTTCAACGTGTTTGAAGTAATGAAATACCAAAAAGAGAACCCTTAATGTTATTGAATAGACAAGATGAAAGAAAAACCAAAAAAGGCTCTATGAAAAGAAATTAGTCAGTAAAAAATTTCAGGTAGGATAAAAGGTTTTGTTGTATAAACCTCGACTGAAGATGTCGTTGGTAAGTGAAAATCTAGATGGTCGAGTCCTTTTCTTGTTAACAAATTGTGTGCAGGTGATGTTATAGAAATATAAGATCAATAAAATTTGCACACTTTTACCATAAAAGGTAAAAAGTTGAGATTTTATGCAGGAGAGAAGATACCATATGAGAAAGTGTCTCTAATAACTGTAGAGCCTTAGACTGAAAGAGTTAAGCAAATGGCCTTAAAGAAGAGCTTAATGGGAGGGAACCCATCAAATTTTATTTTTATCGCAAGTTAAATTTCTTAAATTTTAATTTTACCGTTTAATGTTAATTCGATTAATAGTTTATTATTTTGTAGTATGTTTTCTTGTTAAGTAGCCTAATGGCTGGTGTCCACTTTATTAAAGATAAACAAATGTTATTTTGTAGTATCTTGTTAGAGAAGGAGTTATGATAAAAAAAAGGAGAAAAAAAGAATTAAAGGAAGAAGAATAAGAATGCAAAAGTAAGGAGAAAAGAAAAAAATGCTATTGGATTCCACACGCCCGTGATTGATCCATCATGGTCGTGTTAGTGTTACATTGAACTCGCGACTCCATTATGGTCGAGATGGAGACGTTGTGGATGACCATTATACATGACCGTTGGGTGTCGTGATCGTGATGCACCTCATTGCTGTAACACCCTTCTAAAATACCCCAAATATTTAATTAAAAATAATAAACATATAACAAATCAGAGTAATTATGCCATTCAAGGGTGTCACACAAAATATTCACACCATTCAACCATATAACGGTCATGCTCTTTTATTAATCAATTAAACATTTGCATAAAACGCAGCGGATAGAGATCTCCTCAATCATGTAAAACATGTAAGATTCACATGTAAATTATTCAACAACATAAAACATCCCATCCCGATGTTACATCTATCAGAGCACGACCCACTAAGGAGACTACACTAGACTCCAAGCATTCGCTTCTACTCAACTCATTTCTCGTTACCTGAAAAATAGTTGTAAGGGTGAGTTCCTCAATCAATATAATAAGCATTATAGAATATCATGCAATGTTAAGTAATTTAACACATTAATCACCCTAATCACAACATACAATCAGTAACAGCACATCAGCTCACATCATACTCAACATTCCATCACACACAAGTATAATCTCAAATCATACTCTACAACAACACAAACACACGTATAATATTGGAATACATCCATTCATATTATACGCCATACATACATTATGCAATGAGACTCCACACATGCGGTACCGACTATTCTTGAACATATAGTTCAAGCTCACCGATCAAATCCAGATACGGCTACTAAGCTCACTAGTCCCACTCATTTGAGATCTAATGACTCACTCACTAATTCCTCACCATGGGAATTAGCTACAGCCCCGAAGGCTATGCTATGCACACTAATCATCTAGCATGCAAACATCAACAACAAATCCACAATGATTCACTCACTAATTCCTCACCATGGGAATTAGCTACAGCCCCAAAGGCTATGCTATGCCCGCTAATCATCTAGCAATACAGCATCAACAACAATTCATAATGGACATATGCTCACACTCTAAGCCATACAACAGTCCATTCACAAATACAGGCATAATATATACATTCACATCATTATGCATGCCATCATACATCATCAACACATGTATCAACACATCATTATCATGTAAATCAATTAAACACAGTATTAGCACACTCTACTAATACCTATACTGCTCAAAACAGCGGGATAGAATCCCTATTACATCACAGGCCAACATAGGCCAACTCTCAATTATGTACACCACATTAAATTAACAATTTTTTTCATACTGCAACAGTGTTAACCGGTTAACGCCCTGGGTTAACCGGTTAACGCAGGCAAAAACACATTTTCTGGCAAAACGCAACAGCGTTAACCGGTTAACGCCCTGGGTTAACCGGTTAACGCAGGCAAAACAGCACATTTTCACAAATTATAACAGTGTTAACCGGTTAACACTCTGGGTTAACCGGTTAACGCAGACAAAACAGCAGTTCCTGCGCTAACACAAGGCAGAATGCAGAATTCTCCGCATTTTCCGCCGTTGGAGGACTTCCGGACCTCCGATTCCGATTCCGTAAAAAGCTATACGTCCGGAATTTCACAACTAACCCAAACACAGATTCAATTACAGTCTAAATACAATTTGTCCAACATAATTCTTCAGCATCAATAATCCCAATTAGGGTCAAATCAACGGCTTATCACTACCCATTACATATTATCCCATAATACCCATTAATCGACGATAAACCCCCCTTACCTGAGTTAATCCGGCAAAGTCTCTAAGCTCCAAGCTCTTCTCCAACCTTTGCTCTCTAGTTCTTCCTCTTTGCCCCTTTCTCCTCTTCTCTGCAGCTTCTCAGTTTTCACGTAAAACCCTTTTTACAAAATGAAAACTCCTTTTCCTTAATTCCAACTTATATATTTTCCAAATTATATTATTATTCCAATAATAATAATAATTCAATAATTCCAAAATAATAATAATAATAATAATAATCCAATTATCTAATTAAATTAATAAATATATTATTAACTTAATTTAAATAATTATCATATTATTATCGGGGTGTTACAACTCTCCCCCACTAAAAGAGTTTTCGTCCTCGAAAACATACCTCAAGCGAACAACTCTGGGTAAGACTCCTTCATCTTACTCTCCAGTTCCCAAGTCACATTGCCACCTGCTGGTCCTCCCCAAGCTACCTTCACCAAGGCAATCTCTTTACCCCGCAACTGCTTCAACTCTCGATCCTCGATCCTCATAGGTGATGTTTCAACAGTCAGGTTATCTCTCACCTGTACATCATCTACTTGGACTACATGCGACGGATCATGGATGTACCTCCTCAACTGAGACATATGAAAAACCTCATGCAAATTCGCAAGCGACGGCGGTAAAGCGACACGATAGGCTACCTCCCCTATCCTCTCCAAAATCTGATAAGGACCAATAAATCGAGGTGTCAACTTCTTCGACTTCAAAGCTCGACCAACACCAGTTATCGGAGTGACACGAAGAAACACATGATCTCCCTCTTGGAACTCAAGTGACTTCCTCCTCTTATCATGATAACTCTTCTGACGACTCTGAGCAATTCTCATCTTCTCCTGAATCATCTTAATCTTTTCTGTAGTCTGTTGAACAATCTCCGGTCCAACCACAGCACTCTCACCAGACTCATACCAACATAAAGGTGTCCGACATCTCCTACCATACAAAGCTTCAAACGGTGCCATACCAATGCTCGAATGAAAACTATTGTTGTAGGTAAACTCAATCAAAGGCAAATAACAATCCCAAGCACCTCTCTTTTCCAAAACACAAGCTCTCAAAAGATCCTCTAGTGACTGAATCGTCCTCTCAGTCTGACCATCAGTTTGCGGATGATATGCAGAACTCAATCTCAGCTTAGTTCCCAAAGCCCTCTGCAAACCTTCCCAGAACTTCGATGTAAATCTAGGATCTCTGTCCGAAACAATACTCGACGGAATACCATGCAAACTTACAATCTTCTCAATATACAACTCAGCTAATCTCTCTAACGGATAATCCATTCTGATCGGAATGAAATGAGCCGATTTTGTCAACCTGTCAACAATCACCCAAACGGCTTCAAAATTCTTATTTGTCCTCGGCAAACCAGAAACAAAATCCATACTGATACTATCCCACTTCCACTCTGGAATAGCCAACGGTTGCATTAGCCCAGACGGCTTCTGATGCTCAATCTTTGACTTCTGACAAGTCAAACAGGAATAAACAAAACTCGCAATTTCTTTCTTCATTCCCGGCCACCAAAATAACTTTTTCAAATCATGATACATCTTCGTAGCTCCAGGATGAATACTCAGGCCACTACGATGTCCTTCTTCAAGAATACTCTTCTTAAGTTCGATAACATCCGGAATACACACCCGATTACCAAATTTCAAAACGCCATTCTCATCAACTCTGAATTCACCACCTTGACCTTGATTCACTAAAGTCAACTTATCGACCAAAAGCACATCGGATTTCTGACCTTCTCTAATCTCATCCAGAATACCACTCGTTAACCTCAACATTCCCAATTTAACACTATTGTGAGTACTCTCACACACCAAACTCAAGTCCCTAAACTGCTCAATTAAATCCAATTCTCTAACCATTAACATAGACATATGCAATGATTTCCGACTCAATGCATCAGCCACTACGTTTGCTTTACCCGGATGGTAATTCAAACCAAAGTCATAATCCTTCAGAAATTCTAACTATCTCCTCTGTCTCATATTCAGCTCTTTCTGATCAAACAAATACTTTAAACTTTTATGGTCACTGAAAACCTCAAATCTTGAACCATACAAGTAATGCCTCCATAACTTCAGAACAAACACCACAGCTGCCAACTCTAAATCGTGTGTCGGATAGTTCCTCTCATGAACCCTCAGTTGTCTCGAAGCATAAGCTATAACCTGCTTATTCTGCATCAACACACCACCCAAGCCCAACAATGAAGCATCACAGTAAACCTCAAATGATTCCGACGAACTCGGTAATATCAGAATAGGAGCAGTAGTCAACCTTCTCTTTAACTCTTGGAAACCTTCTTCACATTTTGAGTCCCAAACAAATGCTTGCCCCTTTCTAGTCAACATCGTCAACGGTAACGCCAACTTAGAAAATCCCTCAATAAACTTCCTATAATAACCAGCCAAACCAAGGAAACTTTGAATCTCAGCAACAGACTTCGGAGCTTCCCACTTAGATACCGCTTCTATCTTAGAAGGATCCACAGCAACACCACCTCTTGAAATCACATGACCAAGAAAACTAACCTCTTCTAACCAAAATTCACATTTAGAGAGTTTAGCAAATAACTTCTTTTCTCGTAGGACTTCTAAAACCACTCTCAAATGCTCAGCATGCTCTTCTTCAGATTTCGAATACACCAAAATATCATCAATAAACACCACAACAAACTTATCTAGGTACGGGTGGAAAATCCTATTCATATACTCCATGAATACTCCAGGCGCATTAGTCACACCAAAAGGCATTACAGAATACTCATAATGTCCATACCTTGTTCTGAAAGCAGTCTTCTGAATATCCTCAGTTTTCACACGTATCTGATGATACCCAGATCTCAAATCTATCTTGCTGAACACACTCGCACCAACCAACTGATCCATCAAATCATCAATCCTCGGCAAAGGATACCGATTCTTGATCGTCACTTTATTCAGTTGCCTGTAGTCCACACACAACCTCATAGTACCTTCTTTCTCTTAACCAACAACACTGGTGCACCCCACGGTGACACACTCGGACGAATAAATTTCTTATCCAACAGATCTTCCAACTGACTCTTCAATTCAGCTAACTCAACAGCAGACATACGGTACGGAGCCATCGATATCGGTCTAGTACCAGGTACTAAATCAATCGAGAACTCAACTTCACGCTTTGGTGGCAATTCATTCACCTCTTCCGGAAACACATCAGGAAAATCACACACCACAGCTAGATCACAAATCGCCAGTTTATCTTTAGCCTCCAAAGTTGCTAACAGCATAAACAACTCTGCCCCATTAGCTACTTCCTCATTCACTTGCCTTGCTGATAGAAACAAACTCTTCCCTTCCTCAATCTCAGGAAATATCACAGTCTTATCAAAACAGTTGATAGAAACTCGGTTAAACACCAACCAGTTCATACCCAAGATAACGTCAATCTGCACTAGTGGAAGACACACAAGGTCTATCCCAAAATCTCTACCAAAAATACTCAAAGGACAGCTCAAGCAAACTGAAGTAGTAGTCACTGAACCCTTTGCAGGAGTATCAATCACCATACTACCAAGCATCTCAGATATCTCTAACTTAAGTTTCACAGCACAATCCAAAGATATAAAGGAATGAGTAGCACCGGTGTCAATAATAGCTACAAGAGGAAAGCCATTAATATAACACGTACCTCGGATCAAACGATCATCTGCAGAAGTCTCAGAACCCGATAAAGCAAAGACCTTGCCTCCTGACTGATTCTCTCTCTTCAGCTTAGGACACTGTGGACTAATATGACCCAACTCTCCACAGTTGAAACAAGTTACAGTCTTCAACCGACACTCTGCAGCCAAATGACCACCTTTTCCGCACTTGAAACACTTCATCTCAGCACTGGTACACTCATGGACACGATGTCCAGCCCGACCACATCTATAACACTTAACAGGGGCACTAGAGTCTCCCCCACTAGGCCTCTTCATCCCACTCTGCTTCTGGAAACCTTTGCCAGCTGCATACGGTTTTCCACGATCATTCTGATTCTTGCCTTTCCTATCAACTCTCTGTTGATAGCTCTCTGCTTTGGCTTTGGAATCCTGTTCAAAAATCCTGCAACAGTCAACCAAGTCAGAAAACACTCTGATCCGTTGGTATCCAATAGCCTGTTTGATCTCGGGACGCAACCCGTTCTCAAACTTCACACATTTCGAAAATTCTCCAGCAGCCTCATTATAAGGAGTATAATACTTTGACAGCTCTGTGAACTTAGCAGCATACTCAGTAACAGACCTGTTACCCTGCTTCAATTCCAAGAACTCTATCTCTTTCTTTCCTCTGACATCCTCTGGAAAGTACTTCCTCAGAAATCTCTCTCTGAATACAGCCCAAGTGATCTCAGCATTCCCAGCATTTTCCAACTCAGTGCGGGTAGCAACCCACCAATCATCTGCTTCTTCTGACAGCATATGCGTACCGAACCTGACCTTCTGGTTATCGGCACACTCAGTTACTCGGAAGATCCTCTCGATCTCCTTCAACCACTTCTGAGCGCCATCTGGATCGTATGCTCCCTTGAATATTGGAGGATTGTTCTTCTGGAACTCACTCAGTTGACGAGCAGCTCCCATTCCTACAACATTCGGATTTCCTCCAAGTACTCCAGCTAGCATACCCAGAGCCTCAGCAATCGCAGCATCATCTCTACCTCTTCCAGCCATCTCTATTCTGAGAACCCAACAAGCTAAAACAATAAGTACTGATAGGGTTACACAACACCTATCACATACAGGGAAACAGAATAATTACGACTCGACTCGACCGACTATGCTCTGATACCACTAATGTAACACCCTTCTAAAATACCCCAAATATTTAATTAAAAATAATAAACATATAACAAATCAGAGTAATTATGCCATTCAAGGGTGTCACACAAAATATTCACACCATTCAACCATATAACGGTCATGCTCTTTTATTAATCAATTAAACATTTGCATAAAACGCAGCGGATAGAGATCTCCTCAATCATGTAAAACATGTAACATTCACATGTAAATTATTCAACAACATAAAACATCCCATCCCGATGTTACATCTATCAGAGCACGACCCACTAAGGAGACTACACTAGACTCCAAGCATTCGCTTCTACTCAACTCATTTCTTGTTACCTGAAAAATAGTTGTAAGGGTGAGTTCCTCAATCAATATAATAAGCATTATAGAATATCATGCAATGTTAAGTAATTTAACACATTAATCACCCTAATCACAACATACAATCAGTAACAGCACATCAGCTCACATCATACTCAACATTCCATCACACACAAGTATAATCTCAAATCATACTCTACAACAACACAAACACACGTATAATATTGGAATACATCCATTCATATTATACGCCATACATACATTATGCAATGAGACTCCACACATGCGGTACCGACTATTCTTGAACATATAGTTCAAGCTCACCGATCAAATCCAGATACGGCTACTAAGCTCACTAGTCCCACTCATTTGAGATCTAATGACTCACTCACTAATTCCTCACCATGGGAATTAGCTACAGCCCCGAAGGCTATGCTATGCACACTAATCATCTAGCATGCAAACATCAACAACAAATCCACAATGATTCACTCACTAATTCCTCACCATGGGAATTAGCTACAGCCCCAAAGGCTATGCTATGCCCGCTAATCATCTAGCAATACAGCATCAACAACAATTCATAATGGACATATGCTCACACTCTAAGCCATACAACAGTCCATTCACAAATACAGGCATAATATATACATTCACATCATTATGCATGCCATCATACATCATCAACACATGTATCAACACATCATTATCATGTAAATCAATTAAACACAGTATTAGCACACTCTACTAATACCTATACTGCTCAAAACAGCGGGATAGAATCCCTATTACATCACAGGCCAACATAGGCCAACTCTCAATTATGTACACCACATTAAATTAACAATTTTTTTCATACTGCAACAGTGTTAACCGGTTAACGCCCTGGGTTAACCGGTTAACGCAGGCAAAAACACATTTTCTGGCAAAACGCAACAGCGTTAACCGGTTAACGCCCTGGGTTAACCGGTTAACGCAGGCAAAACAGCACATTTTCACAAATTATAACAGTGTTAATCGGTTAACACTCTGGGTTAACCGGTTAACGCAGACAAAACAGCAGTTCCTGCGCTAACACAAGGCAGAATGCAGAATTCTCCGCATTTTCCGCCGTTGGAGGACTTCCGGACCTCCGATTCCGATTCCGTAAAAAGCTATACGTCCGGAATTTCACAACTAACCCAAACACAGATTCAATTACAGTCTAAATACAATTTGTCCAACATAATTCTTCAGCATCAATAATCCCAATTAGGGTCAAATCAACGGCTTATCACTACCCATTACATATTATCCCATAATACCCATTAATCGACGATAAACCCCCCTTACCTGAGTTAATCCGGCAAAGTCTCTAAGCTCCAAGCTCTTCTCCAACCTTTGCTCTCTAGTTCTTCCTCTTTGCCCCTTTCTCCTCTTCTCTGCAGCTTCTCAGTTTTCACGTAAAACCCTTTTTACAAAATGAAAACTCCTTTTCCTTAATTCCAACTTATATATTTTCCAAATTATATTATTATTCCAATAATAATAATAATTCAATAATTCCAAAATAATAATAATAATAATAATAATCCAATTATCTAATTAAATTAATAAATATATTATTAACTTAATTTAAATAATTATCATATTATTATCGGGGTGTTACAATTGCGGTCGTGATATACGCGCCACATGATCTATAAAAAACCATTTTGGCCTCTTTTCTGTTCAACAATATCTTCTACTTTTTTTCTACCTCTAAAGTTATCAAAGTTCAATTTTCTTGCAATTTTCTTATGTTTTATTTTGCTGCAGAATTATGGCACCAAAAAGGAGCATAATTTCTTAAGCCTCAACATCATCTGCACCTTCTACTCAAGATGCCCCTCACATCCCAAAATACTTCTTCTTATCACAAGCTCACGTTGAAAAGTAACTAAAGGTTAAGTATTACAAAGTGGTGAGTGAAAGAGGTTTTGGTGTTCAAGATTTTAAGGGATATGAAGAATTGATCATCATGTTGGAAGAGAGAGGATGAACGACGTTTAATAACTTGATCAAATAAACCAACAAGTCTATTGGGTTGTATTTTTATGCCAACGCTGCTTTGCAACCTCGCAAGGATTATTATTCTTATGTGTGAGGTTAGTTGGAGTTCCAAGTCACTCTGATGATGTGATGGTGAGTCTTATGTTGCCAATCAATAAAAGTACCATAATAAGGATCACACATATTCAATTAATGAAGGTAGCAAAAACGAAGGAGAACAATAAGAGCAAGATCAATTCTACAATCCTAAGATCAATCAACATGAAGGAGCCCAGCAGAAACAAGAACACACATATGACGACTTGCAAATATTGGAAGAGTACGCACTTGGCATGACAAGTTGGGCCAATAAAATTTCACCCAACTTTTATGTTGAACCACGAAGATTTGGACTGAGTTATAAGGCTTTATATGATTAACACCAAGATCACATGTCAATTCAGAACTTGCGGAAGCATTTTGCAATTGGCAAAGACACAAAGACCTACTTTAGAGAAGATGACCAAGCCTTAACAAACCAAAGAGCTGAGATGAGGACCACCTGGGAGATATAAAACAAAAACTTCCAGGATGGCATGAATGATCTGAACAACTACTTCAATTCCGACAACATATCATTTAGGAGTTTTTCCGTTTTAGTTTTAGTTTCTATTTCATTTTATTTGCTTTATTGTATTTTGATCCAAGGAAGAGAAATAGCTTGCTCTAAAAACGATCTTCCCTTTTGTACTTCTCTATACTTTAATTAAAAACCAATTTATTACTTTTGTTTCTTCCGGTTATAATTTGCTACCTTATCACTGTCAATACGTAAAAGAAAAGCAAAAGTCACTAGAAAAATAATGAAAAAAGTTATTAACATTGAAGTTCCCTTGCAAATTAAAATTTGATGAAGAAAAGGAAAGTTGGCTACTCCTACTCAATATCCAGATACCTCGGCTAGTAAGGTTTGAGCCAAATATTTCCACTGTTCACTTTTCTTTCTTATGAGAGTATATGTACATTAGTTATTTTCTAGAATTTTCATTATTTTTATTGAGTCTATTGGTCTGATAAATACACACGGGGGTAGCTTTTTGTGATAACTCTGAGCCTTTTAAGCCAACTTGTATTAAAATGATTGTATCCTTTGCAAAACACTTTAGCCTTAGCCATTATTTTGGTGACATAGCCTATTATATAACCATTTTATTTGAAAGATTAAATGTTTCCACCCTCTTTGGAGTTAGGGTTGCTCTTGGGAATTAGCAACATTTAAGTTTGGGATTGGGGTACTAGAGAAATTGGTCAAAAGCAAGAAAAAGTAAGAGATAAAATAAGAAGTTAAAAATGACTTCTTCAAAAACAATTGTTAAAAAGAAAAGAAAGATGAATAGAATCAACAAAATGCATTCTCTAGTACCGAGTGACCAAGCAAAGAGTGATATGAAAGGAATAAGATAATATAAGAAAAACTAGATACCTAACTCCAAAGGTTTAAGTTTATTATCCCAAAATGTGCTACTCTAACATAAGCCACATTACAACCTTGAAAAGACCTCAAAAGTGTGTGTTTAAATATGACTTTGATTGACTTTGTTAGAAATTTTACAAACTCGTTATTAAAAGCTTTTGGACGTTGATTATGTGATTACCTTTCTAAATTGAGTGTATAAAGGTGAGAAGAGAAACATGTTGACTACTTTTGTTGTTGGAAGAACTTTTCAGTGTAAATTGGATTAAAGTAGGGAACAAACGTGTTGATCAAAAAAAGAACTTTTCTGGTGAAATTTTTGAGGAGACACAACAAAGTAAATTTTGGGTTGTTATGACACTCGATCATTACATAATATATGTGAGAAATTTTGAAAAAATCGCTGAAATTATGAGCAAAAACCAAGCCAAAATGTTGAAGAAGTGAGAAAAATCTCCAAAGGTGAAGAAAGTTTGAACTTTGTGAAAATTAGAAAAAAAAGCAAGAAAATAGATGGATTTGCCATTGGTTTTCACGCGGTCGCGATGTTGACATTGTGGGCGCGTTGACGTCATATCATGATCGCGATGAGACATAACGCAATCGCGATGACAACTTTTTTTGACACGTTTTTTCACACTTTAAATAGAAAAATATGGAGACTTTTGGGGGGGTTTCGAATTTTAGAGAGAAAGTGACGGCTATGAGCTTTTTTGAGAAAATTTGGAGAGTATTGGAGCCATTAGAGAACTTATTTTTCAATTATTTTGATGAATAATTCTTATCAACTCATAGTAATTGTTAACTTCACTATTAGTAGCTAAATTATTTTAGATTAGGTCTTTAGAAATGAACATAAATGTACTTTGTGGGATCATATGAATGTTTGAGGTTTTATGAGTAATTTTATGTTATAATTATTATTCAATTGTTCTTGTTTTTATTACTGTTTGTGTGTTGACGAGCGTACAAAGTAATTTTAGATGAGTAGAGATTATTGATCATAAGTCTAATGATTTAATTAGGATAATTGCTCAACTTAGTAATTAATTAGGAATAGGTAATTATAAGTTGTGACTGTAGAATTAACAAACTTAGAACCCCTAGCTTAACTTTAAATTGGTATAGGGAATTAGGGAATTATATTTTAAATTAGTGAATTGTATATCAAGCAATTGGGTGCAATATTTATGTTAATTCGTCATATAGTTGTCACAAGATTGTTATTCATCTGATACACATTCATCAACAGATATAATTAGGGGATTCGATAAAAATATCTAATATTTTTTCCTTATCGAAATTTACTCCGAAAGTTTCTCTCGTCTTTGTTTCCGTACCAAATCATAATTGAAAACCCCTTGTTATTTATTTTAAATCGCATTATTATTACCTTGTTTAAATTTGCAATCCATGTGCAGACATATTATTTTAGTACTTCAACAAGACTAGTATACTTGCTAGTTTAGTCATCAGTTATCTAAAGCCCATAATAATTTGTTATCGAGAGAGAAGTTTGAAGCTTGTTGCGATATCGCTAGTTTGGCGATTTCCTCCACATAGTTGTGAGAGAGGGATTTGTTGGGTTTGGACTCCCTTCCTATGTGGATAAAGACTCAAATATGTTAGCCCATTTGTGTCTCACTTATTCTATGTGGAGAGGGTCATTTTAGGGGAGTGAGAGAGAGAGAGTTTCAAAACAGATACAAGAAGAGAGAAACCAATTCATGTTTTCTTGCAATCAACCTCAGTAAAACAACGATTTCAGAATCATTAACCATTGGATCAAGCTCATTTTTAGAGGAAACGCTCACAACACTTGTGTCGAAATAAATTCTTATATAAGAGATATAGGCTTTGCACTGAAGATTTAGTTTCAGGTATTTTTCATATTCTTGTTTCGTATTTATAAACTAGTTTGATTTCTAGTTTAGTGTTTTTTTGTTTCAGGGTTTTGAAAATTATCCACTGAAGAAATTACCGGGTCGAGTGACGTACTAGATCAATCTCTTTAAGATGTTTCACGACACTGTCCAAAGTTATGCAAAGCAGTCAAACTACCGCGTCGCCTCCAAGATAACATAGCCTAATTCTATATTGTACAATTACTACTTGCACGGTAGATAATAGGTCTAGAAATACACCCTCTGATGGTACAAAGACCATTTGAATATGGTATAAGTAGTATCTGGTATATCGACCAGTCGTAATAATCTCTCAAACCAAGAGAAATTCAAATAGTTCTCCAAAGAGAATTCAATAATGGTCATTTGACCACTAAAAATAATTTTTAAACAAAGAGAAATTTGAATAATTCTCTAAAGAGAATCCAAAAATTATTATACTTGATAATTTCTCAACTCAAACAAGGAGAAATGAACATAATTATCTAAAGATAGTTCAAGAAAATACTCGGAAAATTCAACGAGTAGAAAGAAAAGGGGAGAGGTTGGCGCTTCGACAATTCGAAAGATGTAGAGTTATGAGAGTGAGGAAGGAAAAACTCAAAATTAGTTTTTGGTGTGTTTTGGAATTAAACAAGGAATTTCCTTATATAATGAAGCGGGGAAGGAAATATATCTCACCTAAGCAATGTGGTACTAAGAAATTTTTTCAACGAACACACAATGTGTGACTTGAATTAAGAAACTTTTTCAAATTCATCTCCCTATATTTGAATATTGGCATAATGTTCCAACAACCCCCCACTTGAATTTAAAAAAGTGTTATCGATGTATCGTTAAACGTTTCTAAGATTGTGCATAAACAAAGGTGTCTACGAACTAAACCTTTGCGTAACAAGTAGGATTCCGATTCAACAAGAGTGAGACAATTGTCTTGAACTCTATCTCAGACATCAAACTCACACACAATCTTTTCTTAAGGTGTATTCTAATAGCCCGTACTTTAATGGCCATGCACGTGTATCTCGGTTTAGCGAAGGCTCTAGGAATTATGCCTCGTAATTCCATAGGAACCGGCCTAAGTTCCACAATCACATAGGTGATTATATCAAGAGTACTCCTATAACATAGGTACTCCCTCATACAAAGTATAGATCTCATTAAGAGTTTTTATCATATCATCCTCTTATCGCTTTAGGATTCATGCTTCTCTTATTTACTCTAGCATGATCACCTCATATTACTCACAACTTGTTATTACCCATTGAACCTATTTCTTGGGATCTCCAGTCATTTAGGTTGAGTTACCATCATGAGCAACTCATTTCTATATAGGAATTAGTCCCATCTTCTCTGATGTATTTTAGACTTTCTCTCTAGCTAATCCTTTCATCAAAGGATCTGATAAATTTACATCAGTGCATACATGATCCACTCTTACATCTCCTTTAGAGATACAATATATGACGGTACTGTGATTCCTTCTTATTTGTCGTCTTTTACCATTATAATAATGGTTCTCAATTTTTGCAATAGCCGCGGTACTATCACAGTGGATCAAAACAGCTGGCATAGGTTTTCCCATAAAGGGATCTTAGCAAGCAAGCATCTTAATACATTTTCTTCTTCATTAGCAGAAGCTATATTGAATACATAGCCACTAGTTGCTTTGGAATCATCTGATAAGGTATTCCAATCTACATCACTGTATCCTTAAAGTACAGTAGGAAATCTCTGATAATGCAAACCGAGATTCACAGTAATTTTAAAATATCGCATGACTCGCCCAATAGCTTGCCAATGCCCATTACTTGGTCTACTAGTAAACTTGCACAACAATCCTACGACATCTGCAATGTCAGGTCTAGTACAATCAGTGGCATACCTAAGACTGCCAATGATGCTCACATATTCTGTTTGTCTGGCACTTTCACCAGTGTTCTTAAATAGTTTCACACTTGGATCATATGGTGTGCTCGCAGGTTTACAGTCAAAGTAATTATATTTCTTTAAGATCTTTTCCACATAGTGTGATTGATCCAAAGAAATTCCTTACTTGTATATCGTGATCTTGATACAAAGAATCATGTCCGCTTCTCTGAGGTATTTTATATCAAAGTTGTTGCACAACAATGATTTTACATCATTTATGGCCTGGATGTTTGATCCAAATATGAGTAGATCGTCTACATCGAGACATATCATAGTGCAAATGTGATTCTCAGATTTTTAATAAATGCATTTGTCACTTTCATTCACTTGGTACCCATTCGATATCATTAAGTTATCAAACTTATCATGTCATTGCATTGGACCTTGTTTTAGACTATACAAAGACTTATCTAACTTACACACCTTGTTTTCTTACCCATGAATTACAAACCCTTCTAGTTGGTCCATATAGATTTCTTCTTCTAAGTCATCATTTAAAAAAGTTGTTTTAAAATCCATTTGGTGTACTATTAAGTTATAAATAGCATCCATTGAAATAAGTACCCTAATGGATGTAATTCAAGTGCCTAAAGAAAAAGTATCGAAGAAATCTATATTTTCTCTTTGCCTAAAACCTTTGGCTACAAGGCGGTCCTTGTACTTATCAATTGTTCCATTAGGTTTTAGTTTCTTTTTCAAAACATGTTTACAAACGATTGGTTTATAGTAATGAGGCAAGTCTACTAAGTGAAATGTCATTTTAGATTCTAGAGAATCTATCTTATCATAAATAGCATCTTGTCACAAATCTGCATCCAGAGATGACAAGGCTTCTTGAAGATTTATTGGATCTTCTTCTACATTATAAGGTGCATAATCAGATCCATAGTCTTTAGCAACTCTTACTATTTTACTCCATCGAAGTTCTATTTATACTTCGTTGTTGCTTTCAGTGCTTCTTATCACATGAATATCATTCGATTTAGTGCCCTCACTATTTCTCAATTTGAAAGGAAATTTATATTCATAGAATTCAACATCATTCGATTCTATGGTCACTTTATCATTTAGGTCATAACACCTATATGCTTTACTGTTTACTGCATACCCAATGAATAAACATTCATAGGCTCTATTAACGAGTTTGACTCGCTTCAGATCCAGAATTCTGACATAAGCCAAGCAGTCCCAAGTTCGTAAATAAGACAAGGTTGGTTATCTTTTCTTTTATCTCATAAGGAGAGATATTAATTTTTGACTTGGGAACTCTATTCAGGACATAGAAAATAGTTAACAAAATTCCCCCACCAATGAGATGCAACACCAAAATTCAATTTAATAGCAACAACTAGTTTAGTAAGAGTTATATTCTTTCTATCTGCTTCCCTTCATTTCAGGAGAATATGATGCAGTCGTTTCATGTATAATTCAATGTTGTTTATAAAATTCATTAAATAAACTAAAATAAAGTTCAGTTCCATTATCACTATGAATTCTCTTAATCTTATTACTAAATTGAATTTCAATTTCATTCGCAAAAGTCTTAAACATAACAGTTTCACAAAAATACCATTTTTAGTGATTGTGTACAAATCTACCTCAATAAACTAACTAAACCATGCCTTATTCAGAAGAAAACCAGAAGCAAGATTCTTTATAATCTCTAAAGTATACATGACATCCTTTAAGATTATAGTTTTTTCAAAGGTGGACTCTGTTCCACTTCTCCAATACCGACAACATTAGTAGTGTGGGAAACTCCCAACAACACTTTCTTATTCGTGTATGTTTTAAACATTGCACGATCATAACATACATGACGAGAGGAACCAATGTCTAACCACCAACCATCACAATCACCAATCACGTTGATTTCAGTGATCAAAGCAATGAATTGCTCATCAATCAGGTTAACATGTGCATTAGGGGCAACACGAGGTTCAAGTCCGATCTTACATTTTTAAGCATATGACCTGGTTTTCTGTAGCACCCTAAAAACCCGTGCGTAATTATCAAAGAATTTAATTAACGAAATACAATCACTTAGGGTGTCACTCACAACAATCATAGCCTGATATGTAACACGAGTTACAATAAAACATTTTACTGCTACATTTGCACTTAGGATGTTTACACGACATCCAACTCATTTGAATAACTTCGCAGCAGAATCATAATAAAAAAACATACAAATTTAAAATCTCATAATAGTTTTCATAACAAAATTAAAAGCACTGACTCGTGAGTCTTCTCCAAGTGCTATCACACCAAAACATAAAATAAATATGAGAGCATGCATTGTCTCTCAGGAAATTCTAACACAAAACAAATAATTCGCTCCCTAGTGTTACATATCTGAGCATAACCAAAGCTAACAAGAATAAACTAAAAGAAATAGCTCCAAAAGCTAACTTCCACTCACAACAATGACGCCCATGTAAAGACAACATTCAAACAGAAGGGGTGAGAACTCATTTCAATAATAACAACATAAAATCTAAGATAGAGTACAACATCTATATAATCATGCATAATAACATATCACATTCTCACGCCCAAATTATCATCAGTATCACATATAACAACACCATCATCACACATTGTCATATTTCACGCATATAAATCATTCATGTTATGCGACTCACGACAACGACTCATATGCATGTGGTACTAATTCAATATTTTGTTCTTCTTACAAACACAGTTCCCCCTTCGGAATCCCGACAACGACTCATATCCATCGAGTACCAATTCAAAATTTGGTTCTTCTTACGAACCCAATTCCCCCCTTTTGAATCTTGACAATGACTCATATGCATGTGGTACCAATTCAACATTTGGTTCTTCTTACGAACCTGGTCCCCCTTCGAAATCCTGACAACGACTCATATGCATGTGGTGCCAATTCAATATTTGATTCTTCTTACGAACATGATTCCCCCTTCGGAATCCCGAACTACCTCTTCTGAGTTTTGGATAAGTCTTTCGTCCCCCTTCGAATCTATGACTTATCTCTTTCAACATATCAACAATGAATGTATGGCATTGTAATAATGCAATTAACACAATAATCATAATAATATTTAGTGATTTCTAATCGATCACACAATTGAAGCCATGCATAACGTAATCCACCCTTATGGACTACCACCAATGTAATCAAACACGTCATCCCAATCATTCATAACACATCAAATAACTTGTCAATATGGACCTCGTCCATATTCGTCACATCATACACTTCTTTCCCACATACTACTAACCTTTGATAAAATCGTTAAAAATATTTTATCCCTGAAATAAAGTTATAGCCCTCTGCTTCAGCTACCCAATTCTTCAAAATCCATCCCAAAATAATTTATGAGTTGAAAGTTATTATCAAAACCGTGCACGAATGCGTTACCAAAAAGTTACTATTTTTCTGAAATTTACAACATGATTTTCATCTTCTCCAACCCCAAAAACGTCTA
This sequence comes from Lathyrus oleraceus, assembly GCF_024323335.1. Taxonomy (NCBI): domain Eukaryota; kingdom Viridiplantae; phylum Streptophyta; class Magnoliopsida; order Fabales; family Fabaceae; genus Lathyrus; species Lathyrus oleraceus. The sequence goes on along the minus strand of NC_066585.1, from coordinate 362,895,783 downwards.
TGCAATCATCACCAAAAATATTATACCTCTAAACAAATTTATAGCTCTCTGTTTCAACTGTCCAACACTTCAAGCCCCATCCCAAAATGATTTACGAGTTGAACATTATGATCAAAATCATGCACAAATGCATTATTAAAAAGTTGCTATCTTTCTGAAATTTCTAGCACGGTTTTTCATCTTCTCCAACCCCAAAAACATCCATGAAATTATCACCAAAAACATTTTACCTCTGAAACAAAGTTACAATCCTCTATTTCAGCTACCCAATGCTTCAAATCTCATCCCAAAAATGATTTACGAGTTGAAAATTATGATCAAGACCGTGCACAAATGTGTTACTAAAAAATGTTGTTTTTCTAAAATTTCCAACACTATTTTCATCTTATCTTACCCCAAAAACATTCATGAAATCATCATAAAAAATATTGTATAGTTTTAAGTTCAGTCGTAAATATACTTATATCAATCACTACTTATACTCATATAATCATGGATCTATAGACTGTATCAATCCCTAAAAACTTCAAACAATCATCAATGGTGAACATACATGAACACTTTAAAACATAAATTTCATTCAACAAATATTAACATTCATCATCAATCCAAAAAGAAATAAATCTTCCTCTACCCTTCCATTCATATCCCTATTATTGAACTCAACTCCCTCCCTTACCTTGTAATTCCAGAAAAAACCCAAGATTTTGACTTTGCCTTCTCTTCTCTAGAGCTCTCCTTCGGTTTTCCTTACTTTTCTCTTCTCTTGCCTTTTTTTCTCCAATTCCAAAAGTTTCACCTCACTTCTCTTCTCATAAATTGAAACCCTAATTTCTATCCTTCTAATATTCCACTAAGGCTCAACTTATTACTAACTTACATTATTTATTTTAATTCTCCATAATTCACACTTTCCACCCCCAAACTCATTATTTCTTTTATTTTATTATTTCATTTAAATAATAACACTAAAACATTATTTTAATCAATTAAATAATTTTAAATAAATCTACCAACCTCTAATTATTCTCCACACTCTCCATTTAAGGGTCACCCACCTTTGTTGCCCTGATACATCTCAATTATCACACAAATAATAATTAGATACATACATAAAATTATAATTAATATAAATAATTTCTAAAAAAATATGGTGTTACAACTCTCCCCCACTTAAAGAATTTTTACCTCAAAAACTACCTCAAGTGAACAGATTTAGATACGAATCTCTCATCTGGCTCTTAAGCTCCCAAGTTACGTTTCCACTTTGACCAGCCCATTAAACAAAAATATCAATACTTAAAATAATAATCCGATTAAAATAATAAAAACTATCCTAATTACCTCATTAAAAACTAATTAATCCATACTTATTAATTTGGTTATAATCTAATGAATTATATTAATATTAATCAATATTCTAAAAGAAACTAATTAGTTTTTATTAATAATATAATTAATAAATATTAACCTAATTAATCTTAATAAAATTAAACTAAATCCCTAATCTAAATTAATCATTAGCATAAATTAAACTCCACTTTATTAACTTAATTGTAATCTAATAATAATATAACATTTAAAAATACCTTAATTAATTTTGCGAACAAAAGTTATCAGTTAATCAAGATGGATCAAAAAAAAGTTAAAATGGTCCTCCTTTGACTTTTTAGGTCATTGAGACTGACCAAATGACTTATACCGGCTCTGGACGTGTTAGTGATCTAAACCTTTGGTTAGGAGAAAGACGGTCAAAATTTGGGGTACGACAATGGTCGAGATGGATACGTTGGGGATGACCGTTGTAGACGACTGTTGGGTATCGTGATCGCGATGCACCTCATCGCGGTCGTGATATACACGCTACAAGATCTTTAAAAAAACCATTTTTTCCTCTTTTCCGTTCCATAATATCTTCTACTCTTTTTTTACCTCTAGAGCTATCAGAGTTCAATTTTCTTGCAATTTTCTTGTGTTTTATTTTGCTGCAGAATTACAGCACCAAAAAGGAGCAGAATTTCTCAAGCATCAACATCATTTGCACCTTCTACTCAAGATGCCCCTCACTTCCTAAACTACTTCTTCTTATCATAAGCTCACATTGAAAAGTACCTAAAGGTGAAGAATTACAAAGTGGTATGCAAAATAGCGTTTGATTTTCAATATTTTGAGGGCTATAAAGAATTGATCATCATGTTGGAAGAGAGAGGATGTATGAGGTTTAATAGCTTGATCAAAGAAACCAATAAGTCCATTGGGTTAAAGTTTTATGCCAATGCTGCTTTGCAACCTCACAAGAACTACTATTCTTATGTGTAAGGTTTGGAGTTCCAAGTCACCCTGATGATGTGATGTTGAGTCTTATGCTGCCAAAGAACAAAAGTAGCATGAGAAGGATCACACACATTCAATTAATAAAGGAGGCCAAGATGAATCAGAACAAGAAGATCAAGATTAGTTCTACCATTCTAAGATCAATTAACATGAAGGATCCTAACAAAAACAACAACACGCACCTGACCGCTTGCAAAGATTGGAAGAGTATGCGCTTTGCATGATAATTTCGGCCTATGAAATTTCACCCAACTTTTATGTTGAACCACCAATATTTGGACCGAGTTATAATGCTTTCTATGATGAACGCAAAGATCACATGTTGATTTAGAACTTTCGGAAGCATTTTGCAACTACTAAAGACACATAGACCTACTTTAGAGAGCATGACCAAGCCTTAACAAATCGAAGAGCTGATATGAGGACCACCTGGGCTAAACAAAACCAAAACTTTCAGGATGGCATGAATGATATGAACAATTACTTCAATTCCGAAAACATATGATTTAGGAGTTTTTCAATTTTAGTTTTCAGTTTCTATATCATTTTGTTTTCCTTATTGTATTTTGATCCAAGGAAGAGAAATAGCTAGATCTAAAAATGATATTCCTTTTTGTACTTCTCTATATTTTAATTAATGAACCAATTTGTTACTGTTGTTTCTTTTGGTAATATTTTTCTACCTTATCACTGTCAATATGAAAAAGAAAAGAAAAAGTCACCAAAAAAATAATGAACAAAAGTTAGCAACATTGAAGTTCCCTTGTAGATTGAAATTTGATAAAGAAAAGGAAAGCTGATTACTCGTACTCAATATCCAGATACCTTAGCTAGTAAGGTTTGAGTCAAATATTTCCATTGTTTACTTTTCTTTCTTACGAGAGTATCTGTACATTAGTTATTTTCTAGAATTTTCATTATTTTTATTGAGTCTATTGGTCTAATAAATACACATTGAGGCAGTTGTTTATGAAAACTCTGAGCCTTTTAAGTCAACTTGTATTAAAATGATTATATCATTTGCTAAACACTTTGAGCCTTAGTCATTCTTTCGGTGACATAGCATGTTATATAACCATTTGATTTGAAAGATTAAATCCATCCACCCTCTTTGGATTTAGGTTAGAAGAAATTATTTTCCTTGCCTGATACAAATGTATAAGTATGGGGTTGCTCTTTGAAGTTATCAACATTTAAGTTTGGGTTTGGGGTATTAGAGAAATTGGTCAAAAGAAAGAAAAATTAAAACATAAAATAAGAAGTTAAAAATGACTTCTTCAAAACGATTGTTAAAAAGAAAAGAAAGATGAATAAAATCAACAAAGTGCATTCTCTAGTATTGAGTGACCAAGCAAAAAATGATATGAAAGGAATCAAATAATATAAGGAAAACTTGATACCTAACTCCAAAGGTTTAAGCCTACTATCCCAAAATATGCTACTCTAGCATAACCCATATTACAACCTTAAAAAGACCTCAAAAGTGTGTGTTTAAATATGACTTTGATTGACTTTGTTAGAAATTTTACAAACTCATTGTTAAAATATTTTGGACGTTGATTGTGTGATTACCTTTTTAAATTAAGTGAATAAAGGTGAGATGAGAGATAGGTTAACTACTTGTGTTGTCGGAAGAACTTTTCAGTGTTAATTAGATTAAAGCATGGAACGAATGTGTTGATCAGAAAAATAAATGTGATGTTCATTGGTAAGGGAAATAATTTTATTTTCGATGAAATTTTCAGTGCACAAATAGGTTACTTGAGGAGAAATAATAGAGTAAGTTTGGAGTTTTGATTACACTCTGTCATTACATAATATATGCGAGAAATTTTGAATAAATCGTTGGAATTATAAGCAAAAATCAAGCCAAAATGTTGAAGAATTGAGCAAAATCTCCAAAGGTGAAGAAAGTTGGGGCTTAGTGAAAATTAGAAGAAAAAGGAAGAAAATAGATGAGTTTGTCATTGGTTTTCACACGGTCACGATTTTGACTTTGTGGGCGCGTTGACGTCATATCATGATTGCGATGAGACAAAACGTGATCGCGATGACAACTTTTTATGACACATTTTTTCACACTTTAAATAGAAAAAGGCTTAAATAGTCTGTTGGTCCTTATAAGTTAGCGAGTTTTGGATTTTGGTCCCTGTAATTTATTTTTTTGGTCTGAGCCCTTATACCTCAATTTTTGTGTTGGTTTTAGTCCCTAAAGTCAAAATCCGTAGGAAAATCCGCAGGTTTCCTGCAGATTTTTCTGTGGATTTTAGTTTTAGGGACTAAAAGCAACACAAAAGTGAGACATAGGGACTCAGACCAAAATAAATAAATTACAGGGACCAAAATCAAAAACTCGTTAACTTACAGGGACCAAAAGACTATTAAAGCCATAGAAAAATAAGGAGACTTTTTGAGGGTTTTGAATTTTAGAGAGAAAGTGACGGCTAAGAGCTTTTGTGGGTGAATTTGGAGAGATTATTGACCGTAAGTCTACTGATCTAAATTAGGACAATTCTTCAACTTAGTAATTACTAGGAATATGTAATTATAAGTTGTGACTGTAGAATTCACGAACTTAGAAAGCCTAGTTTAACTTTGAATTGACCTAAGGAATTAGGAAATTATTATTTAAGTCAGTGAACTTTATATCAAGAAATTAGGTGCAGTAGTCGTTTTAATTTGCCGCATAATTATCACAAGATTGTTATTCATCTGATACAAATTCATCAACATGTATGATTAGGGGATTCGACAAAAAGATCTAATATCTTTTCTTATCGAACTTTACTCCGAATATTTTTCTCGTCTTTGTTTACGTACCAAATCATAATTGAAAATCCCCCATTATTTATTTTAAATCGCATTTTTATTACCTTGTTTAAATTTGCAATTCATGTGCAGACAAATTATTTTGGTACTTCAGCAAGATTAGCATACTTGCTAGTTTAGTCATCAGGTATCTAAAGCCTGTAATAATTCGTTATCAAGAGAGAAGTTTGAAGCATGTTGTGATATCACCGGTTTGGCGATTTCCTTCACATAGTTGCGAGGGGGAGATTTTTTGGGTTTAGACTCCCTTCCTATGTAGATAAAGACTCAAATATGTTAGCACATTGAGAGAGAGAGAGAGAGTATAAAACCAGTGTCAAAAGATATACAAGAAGAGAGAAATCAATTCATGTTTTCTTACAATCAGCCTCAGTAAAACAACGATTTTGGATTCATTAACAGTTGGATCGAACTCATTTGTAGATGGAAGGTTCACAACACTTGTGTCAAAATAAAGTCTTATATAAGAGATATAGGATTCACACTGAAGCTTTAGTTTCAGGTATATTTCATATTCTTGTTTCTTATTTATAAACTAGTTTGCTTTCTAATTTGGTTGTTGTTAGAACTAGTTTGTGCATCACATTGAAACTATCTTGTACTCTTATATGATTATAGTGGAGCTACTTTTGTAGTATAGATGACCCATGGTTTTTCACTACCACTTTAAGGCTTTTCCACGTTAAGATATCATTGTTATCTTATGTCTTTATTTGTTCTATTTAGTTCCCTATATTTATTATTGATCCTAGTAATTTCTTACAAGTTTTTTGAGAATTTTATTCCTTCTACATATTGATATATTATTGTGTGTTAATTTCCATAATCAAGAACTATAAAAATTAAAAATAATTTCCAACTAGGACTTCCATCAACATAGTTTGAACACTATGAGAACTTTTCATTGACAATAAGAAATAAGAAACCTAACTAGCATCTTTATTGGTGAGAAATGCATTCGACTTGGTGTGCTTTTCTAAAAAAGTAGAACATTCTATACATAGATTTGAAAGATATCCAATGTGTGAAAACAATCCAATGAAAAACTTTAGTATTTATATAGTTGAAAGCTATACATTATATAAAAGTCATCCAATGTGAAAATCTAGTGTCACCGTATACTTTTATTTTTAAAAGAAGTATGTCATGTGTCGTACCCCAAAATGTGTCCTCCCCTTTTCACTTTTCATCTAACTTATGACTTGAGGTTCATCTGCACTCATCCATATCCATCAGGTATTCATATTAATACATTCTCGCAAACATCATAAATTCAAAGCTTCTGAATAACAAGCTTTTGTTCACTTGACCTTGTGGGATTGCACCTTGATCTCTCATTCATGCATAACCCTTAGTTTGCTTGGCTCTTGTCCTCGATGGAACTTTTGATCCACAAAATTCTAATTGTAGGTGCTCATCATGGGTGATTCATTTTTTGGCTTGGCTTTGGGCTTAAAACCCTAATCAGGGAATGGTATGATCCTATTGTGCATTGTGGTTTGATTTGTCACCTTGGGCTTGGTGGAAACCCTAATTCATTAGGGAAAGATGTATAACTATCATATCATGCCTCACCCATTATTCACTTGCCTACATGGTTAGTATTTCATTTAATTCAAACATTGCTTAGCTCATCTTATGCATGGGTCGACTTGTCTTGATTCATTTTATTCATGTGGTATATATTGTCAAGGGTAACTGATTCATTCTGATGTTGATTCTATTGATTCATGCATTGTGGATTAAACATTAGGTTTGTTTCATATGGATCATGCTTTGATTGCATTATATATGAAAACCCTGATTCAGGCCTCACAGTTGAGTTTGGTCAATCGTTGACTTTTTGGTCAGCTACTTGACCAAAGTCAACCATCCATTTTATAGGTTCATTTGATTCAAATTATACCTTGAAATTTGTTAACCATTGATCTTTCCACGCAATTGTTACATCCAAATTCGATTAATTTTCGATTTAATTCCATTTCAAATTATTCTTCATAACATTAGCTTTGCATAAATCATTCAAACACATTCCACAATATTTATTCAATACCATTCCAAGTCCATAACCCTTCATTAATCCTTTCATTTGGCAATTAATTCTCCTTTAATCCAAATTTTCTTATTCAATTCAATTTCCACTCTTATCATTCAATTATACTTTCCATTCAAATTTCAAAATCCAACCCACTTCTAACTTATAACAATTCTATTCAATTCTTATAAATGCATTCAAACATCCATGCTTGTCTTTCCATAACTATTCAAACCATTCATTAAAACTCTCATTCAATTCAATTTACAATTATCTAAACTTACATTCATGACATTTCAAAAATTCATTCTTCACTTAATAATATTCATAACATTACAACCTTAAACCACGTTTCGATTCCGAAATTACAAAAAAGTTACTTTCAAACTTCCATTCAAATAATTTCACATTCAATTACAATCATAATTTATTCAATTCCAAGATGATACAACTAGTTTTTCATGAATTCAAACCTTTCTATCAATATATATTCAATAGTTTTTAATTTAATTTAATACTTAATGCCAAATATATTACATACAAACAATTCAATCCAATACACCATTCAATACTTAAAATAATCTTTTTTCCTTTAAACCGTTCAAACAAGTTTTCCATTCAAAATTCCATGCCATAATCAAACATCTAACAATTCCAATTTCATTCAGATCAATTTACAGTATGTTTTACAAATAGATGTATATTTTTCAATCCTATTCCATCAACTATGGCCCTGCAATTTTCATTCATTTTCTTATAAGACAATATAGTGCAACCATTATGATGAACACACCAAGATCCTTCGCATGTTGAACCTTGCACCACTGAAACAGAAGGCAAAACGCAGAAGTAAGGCAAATAGCATCATGCAATAGCATATCAGTATTCAGCAAGTAACATGTCAGAATTTTGGGCAACCGCGGTTGGAACTGCGAAACTATCGAAACTCAGTTCAATCCTACCTAATTAAATCCTAACATAACTAATAAATTGTCAATTAACTTTAATTTTAAGAAAGCAATTAAAATTCAGCAAAAACCTTCCAAGTTCAGTTTTGCAGTACTCATTGATATCCCTTCAAAATTCAACTCCAATTAGCATATCCAGCACAAATCAAAAACCAATTAACATGTCATTTACAAACTAGTAAATTAACAGCATTTGCATTCCAAGCAACTCAAGTTGAAGAAGGATCACATTATAGGAAAAAACTCACAAAACATTACAACCTGCAGATTTTCGTTTAACATAACAAAAGCTCCTTTGTATGTAACCTAGCTTAGCATACATAGGAGGATAACCACACTAACTGAATTAAAATTGAAAACTAACATCTTGGAATTAACTAATTTTGATTCACATAAACTCTAACTGTATTTTCCAACTGTGATAACTAACTTTTTTCTTCTAACTAACTTAACAAACTGAACCAACTTGAGTTTTTTAACAGAACAGTAAACAAAAACTCAATTCCTAACTAACTAATAGAAAAGTTTAAAACTCACTAACTACCTAACCTAAAGCTAACAGATTGATTCCACGGTGAACTAACTTAAGCTGATCATATTTAACAGAGATTTCACTCTGTTAAATCAAGGAAGTATATAAACAAAAGCCTCATTGTGAAGTGGGTTTTTTTATCAATCATAATCGTTCTTCCAGTTCCATTCTTTTTTCATCTTTCTGTTTTCACTTTGCAAGTTCTGAGAAGTTCATTTCAGATTGAGTTATATTTTTCATTTTTCACTCCTCAAAACCTCATCGTGACTCAACAACGCAGCAGGAAGAACAAAGAAGAAGAGTCGAAGTTGCAGAACATTGCAAAAAGAAGAAGCATCGAATAGCAGAAGAAGTGCGAAGAGAAGAAGAAAGGGGAGCAGACAAATACCTGATTCAGTGAGTTTATAACTACGATTCTGCTTTTCTGCTTTCACGAATGCACGACCTTGAAGCGATTGAAGTTGTTTTCGAAAATCAATTTGGTGTTAGAGCCATTGATAGTCGTTCGTTCATTCTGAAATTCCGATCCGTGATTCTTGAACGCAATGGAGAAGGCAATTGATTTCTGAAGCGCGATGATTAGGAACCCTAAAACATGACGCTTGTTGAATCCACATGATGGCGGAATCAATACACGATGATGGATGGTGGTGAAAATACGACGATGCTGACGCGATGCCAAAATTATTCTGAAACGCAAACCATAGTGAAAAACGCGACGCCGAAATAGACGAAGCTGGCATAGCATTGGATTGACCCGGAGCTAATTGTTTGGCCTTTCTTGGATCCGGTTGCTTGGGCCTGGTTAGATCTGATTCTGAAAATTTTACTTCATACTTCTAGGTTTAGTTTGTATCCCGATAATTTTTTTAAAATACCAATTTTATTTTTAATTGATTTTAACCAATTTATGATTTCATTTTTACCATTCAGTTGATACTTTCGAAAATTACACATTCCACCATCGCACCGGAACTCCTGGAAAAAGACTTCCGGTATGTATTTTTTCCAAACCGAAAGACTAAATAAAAGACATCCGGAACACACCAATTAGTAAATTGAAAGACTTCGACAAAGAGTTTCGGTTCTTTAATAAAAAAGAAACGTTCTAGAACACTTATTGAAAGAGTTTCGGTAAACAAAGTGACACATACCCGAACTCTTTGAAGAAGTCTTCCGGTATTGTTTTTATGTATTCCGGAACTCTTCTTTGAAGAGTTCCGGTTTGCAATTTTTTTTTGGATTTTTTTTTAAAAAAAATTATTGTACAGGAATGGAAAATCTTCCCCAAATATGTATAGATACTTCTGATGCGGTTCTAACTACTGAAAGATTTGGTACACGAGAAGAGGTGATCAGATGGATTAAAGAGGTTGGAATCGATAATAAAATAACTGTTATTATCACTCGTTCAGATACTGAAACAGGCAAGAGAGGGAGAAGTAACAAATTAATATTTGGTTGTGATAAAGGTGGGAAACACAAGAATACTGATAGTGAAACCCAAAGTGCGTCCAAGAAATGTGGATGCCCATTTAAAATCAGGTCGACTCTAGCGAAAGATGGGTCTGGTCGGAAGATTGATGTAAAATGTGGGTTACATAATCATGGTTTACCTGATAGGTTAGAAGGTCATTCATTTATTGGTAGGTTGACCACATATGAGAAACAACATGTCGCTGATTTAACAAAGAGACATGTACCACCTAGACACATATTGCTTTCCTTGCAAGACCGAGACCCTGAGAATGTCACTCGGATTACGCAAGTATACAAGCATAAGAGTGTGATACAAAAAAAGATAAGAGGTCCTAGAAGTGAGATACAACATTTGTTTAAACTTATTGAGGATGCAGGCTATGTGTATTGTAACACCCCGAATTAAATAAGAGGATTATTTAATTAAGTTAATAATATATTTAATAATTTAATTAAATATATTGAATTATTGAATTATTATTATTATTATTATTATTATTATTATTATTATTATTATTTGGAATAATAATTAGTGGAAAATATATAAGTTGGAATAAGAGAAAAAGGGTCATTCATTTTTGGTAAAGAGTTTTCACGTGAAACAGAGAAGCGGCTGAAAGGTGAAAAGTGGAGAAAGAGCAAAGGTTGAAGAACGGAAAAGCTTGAAGCTTAGAGATTGCCGATTATCTCAGGTAAGGGGGGTTTATCGTCGCTTAATGGGTATTATAGATTAACATGTCATGGGTAGTGAGAAACCGCTGAATTGACCCTAATTGGGATTGTTGAATGCTGAAAGATTGTGATGAATAAACTGAGTTTAAGCTGTAATTGAGTCCGTAATTGTGTGAGTCGTGTTTCCCCGAACGTGTAGCTTTTTACGGAAATTGAATCGGAGGTCCGGAAGTCCTCCAACTGCGGAAAATGCGGAGAACTCTGCATTCTGCCTTGTGTTAGCGCAGGAACTGCTGTTTTGTCTGCGTTAACCGGTTAACCCAGGGCGTTAACCGGTTAACACTGTTATATTTTGTGGAAATGTGCTGTTTTGCCTGCGTTAACTGGTTAACCCAGGGCGTTAACCGGTTAACACTGTTGCGTTTTGCCAGAAAGTGTATTTTGTCCTGCGTTAACCGGTTAACCCAGGGCGTTAACCGGTTAACACTGTTGGAAATTTGAAAATTTGACATTTTAATGTTGTGAACATAATTGGTGATTGACCTATTATCGTTAATTTTGATGAGTAATTTTGTTGAGTTTATGTCATGAAGTGTTGATACAAATATGTTGATAAGTTGTGTTAAAGTTGTTGAAAATACTGAGTTGTAGGCTTGGTGAGCCAAAGTTGATTATAAGTTTATTATAAGTTGATTTTGTTGAAAACATTGTTGTATTGCTATTCTTATTATGTTGTCGACAGTTTAAAGTCGTGTATGCCATATACATTCATATGCATTAAGTCGGAGCTTTGCTCACACCACGTTGGCCTGGATTGGCAAAATTTTAAGTTGAAAGTTGAAGGCTTATGCCTTGATGCCCACTAAATTGGCAATGATTTTAAGTTGGGAGTTTTACTCCGAATGGTACCACATGCATGACGAGTCGAGTCTCATTAGAGTTGCATTCTGTGGGTTTGTTGTATGTGTATCAGTGGTATTGATCTTGAGTATGTATATGAGTTGTGTTGATATTAGGTGATTAATGAGTTAAATTACTTAACATAACATGATAATTTATAATGTTTGTTACATCGATTGAGGAACTCACCCTTACAATTATTTTTCAGGTAACGAGCAATGAGTTGAGTAGAAGCTAGTGCTTGGAGTCTAGTGTAGTCACCGTAGTGGGTCATGCTCTGATAGATGTAACATCGGGATGGGATGTTTTAATTGTTTATTGTCGGTTGTTGAACCATTTTTCATGTAATACGTTATATGTTTGTGGAATGGTTGAGTTGATTTATATCCGCTGCGAATTGTGCAAAAATGTTGTTTTGATTTAATAAAGAGCATGACAGTTATTATGTTGTTAAGTGTTGTGTGACACCCTTGGTGCATAATTACTCTGATATTTGTTGTTGTTATTTTAATTAAATATTTGGGGTATTTTACAAGGGTGTTACATTAGTGGTATCAGAGCCTGGTTGGTCTATCCGGCCAGTTGTCGTGTCATTACTGTCTAACAATTAGGTATTGTTACCAATCTAACTTTAAGTTGTGTTGTATTGATAAGTTGAAATGGCTGGAAGGAATGACGCTGCAATGGCTGCCGCAATGCAAGCAATGGCACAAGCGGTGCAGAACTTGCCAAATGCTGGTGGGGATGCTGGATCACGTAGCTTGGCGACTTTTCAAAGAGAGAATCCGCCGGTGTTTAAAGGGAAGCATGATCCAGATGCAGCCTTGGGATGGTTGAAAGAGATTGAGAGAATCTTCCGTGTTATGGATTGCACTCCAGCTCAGAAGGTTCGGTATGGTACTCACATGCTAGCAGTCGAAGCTGATGACTGGTGGCTAGAGACTCACGAGAGGTTGACCGTGGCAGGTGAAGACATTACTTGGGATGTATTCCGTAGGGAATTTCTGAGAAAGTATTATCCGGAAGATGTCCGTGGTAAGAAGGAAATCGAGTTCCTTGAGCTGAAGCAAGGAAACATGTCTGTCACTGATTATGCTGCGAAATTTGTGGAGCTGTCCAAATTTTATCCTCATTACACTGGTGCTGGTGCTGAATTTTCAAAGTGCATCAAGTTCGAGAACGGATTGCGCTCTGAAATTAAGAAGGCTGTTGGGTATCAGAAGATACGCATTTTTACTGAACTGGTTGATAGCTGCAGGATATTTGAAGAGGACAATAATGCTCATTACAAGATTGTCAGTGACCGCAAGGGAAAGCAGCATCAAAACCGTGGCAAGCCGTATGATGCTCCAGTGGGAAAAGGGAAACAAGGAGTTGCTCCGGCTCAGAGGACTAGTAGGGGAGGTGCTCCTGCTGGTATAGTTTGCTTCAAATGTGGTCAGGCTGGTCATAAGAGTAATGTATGCACTGCTGAAGTAAAGAGGTGTTTTCGCTGTGGTAAGACTGGTCATGCAATGGCTGATTGCAAGCACAAGGAAATGATTTGTTTTAATTGTGGCGAAGAAGGGCATATTGGAAGTCAGTGTCAGAAGCCAAAGAAAT